>NC_143396.1:120184426-120492759 GCF_052110815.1 Crocodylus siamensis
GATTTTGCAGCTCTCACAGGTCTTCATAAAATCCTGCATTTAATTCTACAGAGCTGTGATGCTTTTAAAACGAGTATCCTGTACTACAAGTAATTCAACAGGGGCTGCTATATGAACTTCCAGAAAGATGTGATATCAAAAATTCAACATGGTACTGTACATATTAGGCAAAGATGAGCATGGTTGCACAATTCAACATCAAACCAAAGTGATAACTGAGCAAGGCTGCTGGCATGAAAGCAGTTTGAACAGAATTGACCCCTCAATAACAATTGGCCATGTATCTACAAATAAAGAGCAGGGTGGTAATTGAAATTAGGGGTGGACAGGGAGGTTCTGAAAAAGAAAAGGAAAGAATTCACACCTTCATCCTGTAGCTCACTGACCGATTCTCTCCCACCTGGACAAATCCTCACTCCCATCCCTTTGGTAGGAGTCATCAGCTGAAGGAAGGTTGTATAAGACTCATTTTCAAAAAATCTTTGCTATTAGCTGTTAGCATGGTGTTGGCCTGATCTTAAAAATCAACAGCTGATACTCAGTTGTGTGCAGCATCCCTAAAATGACTGATCAGTGATCATAATGCATTCAGTCAATAAGTTGGAGTCTTTTATTGATACACAGTAGCAGCATATGAAAATTTGCCAGCAAGCAAAGTCTTTCACCATACACTGTGCCCCAGAGATACTCACAGGAAAACAGACAGCTGGCCAGCATGCAGTCCTCTTCTGCAGGTCTGTTGCTTGAGTTTGCAATGGTCTTATCTGAAGGAAGTTGCCAAATGATGAACACACCCTTTCTTTGTTCCCCTCAAGTCTTATACCTTTAGTCCATTCATTGTATACCTAGCTGTGTCCATTCATTGGTGGTCAAGTCTGATGTACTTTGTCCAGCCAGTGGAGGTACCAGGCAACTGGTAAGATGTAATCATGTAGTTGGAATCTTTCTATTCCTAATTTGGACTTTCAGGTACCAGGAGAAGTTAATTTCTGTAGCTGCACAGAACGCATGGGAGATAAGATTGCTTCTCTTCTCAAGGCTCGTTAAACACTCTTTCCTCCCCCACTTGCAGAAAAGAAAATCTCTCTCTCTGGAATGTGAGACCTGCCTTGTTACAGAGCTGTTCCCCTGCTAGGCCATGAGAGTATGATTTTGTTTTCTACCACACTAGTTAGCTACACTTACGCTGACTATATTGAATGATAAGCAATAAGCACTAAAATTCTAAATATTTGAAATTTTAGCCATCACAGGGGGGCTGAGGAAAGTACTATATTATAACAACCCCTTTATTTTTGTCTGTTGGATTGTGCCTGTTTTGGATCTCTTAATTTTTCTCCCTTTCTAATTATGAGACCTGATCATAGCTTTACAAGGAAGAACTTGATCACACATACCCTGCCTGTACAAACTGTTGAACTCTTTTTCTCTCTTTCTTCCAGCAGAGATTTTTTTCCAGTGGGTTCCCCAGAATTTAGAAACTCACAGTTTCCTTAAATACTAATAAAAGCTGTGACCCATTCTGGGTTTTGGTGTTCTATATTGTCCTGCAAGGTAGAGTGAGGGCCGCCTCCTTGCCACTTGAGTCAGTGGATTGATGCCAGCAGAAAATCTGGCCCAGAGTTCATGTTGTGTTTGGAGAATGATACTTTCCTGTTTTGCACATTTTGTAAAGCAAATGACCTTTATTTCTCCTTAGCTACTACTGAGAACTGTGGTAGTCTTTGTCCAAAACACTCCACCCTGTTAGCAGGTGTTTATTCTACAGGGAAAAGTATTAGGCAGACTCTGCCTATCCACTGAGGCAGGTGACTCATTATCCCATTTGCCATCCACGGAAAAATCTCCAATTAACTCACTGAGAGCTGGGCTGAGTTCTAGTTCTATTTTGTCCTAAACTAGGAACAGTCCTAATTTGCAACCTGAATAAAGTTATACAGCTCTTTATATGGGTTGTCCCACTGAAGTTAGTAGAACTAGTCCCACAGACCCACAAGCCTAACTTCGAGCCCATAAAGATTATTCAAATAATAAATTATTATTATAATTACATATAATAAATATGAGGAAGTTTGTAGTTTGCAGAAGAGGAATCTTAGATTATAAGCTAGTAATGGTAAAAAAGCATATCCTCTTATTTGCATATGCATCACCTAACTCAGTGAACCTGACTGGCACCTGTGGACACTATCATAACAGATAGAGAAATAATAATAAACTATTTGTATGGCCCTTTCTAGGCATCAGGCAATAATTCCATCCATATAAACAAATCCATTTTGTTTCATTAAAATAACTGCTGTCAGCAGTAGCTTAAAGGAATGTATACACCCACACTCATCTACCCATTGATTTGAAGATTGGGTTTAGTATTGCAAGCAGTAGCTCTGACCAAATATATAATGTCCTGGTTAATAACAATTAACAATTTCACTACACTTTAGCTGTCATTATGAAAAATCAAGATTGTGAACTGTTTAATCTTTCTCTCTGTTTGCTGTTTGAAACATCAATAAAATATAAAGCTAAGGTGAAAGCATATGGATTATTCAAGAGAGATTTGTAATGTCTTCAGAGCCATGCAGCGTTCTTGCTCTAGGTACCATACAATAGCTAGGGCAGCCAGTCAAGCAGTTTCATTTTTCAACCATGACATTTAGTTCCAGATGTTGCATAGAAGTATTGATGGATCAGTGTTAAGTCTGAAAGCCAAGGGAACCCTCCTTAAAATGGACAAAATAATATTCCATTGTTTACTTAATAAAAAAAACAGTAAATATTGTTTCTATGTAAAGCTCTGTAGAAGCTTTATAAACTAAGGAAACTAAGAAATGTATGTTTTCCTTCTGATAATACCCTGTTCCACAGTTCACATCTTCCTTTACCCTTAAAAAACATATTCTGGACAGTGCCAAAACCATTACAGTAAATTCCCTTCCTCTTCAATTCCAAAAAAAGTTTATCATTTGAAGGATGAGGTTTCCTTTTCCTGAAGTTGTAGGCTTATACATTATCAAATTAAATAGTCATCAGAGGTTCAATTGCTTATCTTTTCTGTAACAGATATATTTACTCTTGTGATGTTTGTATAATGTGACTTGTGGGTTGTGGCATATTTGAGATGGGAGACATGGCCTTTCATGAAAGAGTCACCAAGCACATATTCAAGTCTTCAAGCATTTTCCAATCTTAAAAGTATAAATACCGCAAAGCAAGTACTATTCTTCCACAGTTGTGTTTTGAACAAGTCTGAAGTTACTTATCTCTTTTACTGCTTTTATTTTTCCGTGATGCTTATAGTATTCCAAGGAAAAGGGGCAGATGATTGCATTTGGTGTCATCTTTCATGCCTGTTTTCTTCTGAGAGAAAACAGCATTGTGCAGTATTTAGAAAATGAGAAGAAATATGCAGCCTTCATAGGCCAGATTCACTGGAGTCTAAGTCAGATTTCACCTTTTCACTGAAACCCGGTGCTGAAAACATCCTCAGGAAGCACAGGTGCCATCATGGAAAGCTGCCACAATGTCGCCTACAGCAAAAGTGGGCTACCTGAAAAATACAGTCAGAAAAATGAGACTGTAGCTTTCTTCTCCACTCTGGTCTGAACAATATTATTGGAATGCCATTTAAATGTATATGTTTGATAATATCCCTTACAAATCTGTTTGCATGTCATTCAGATGTTCCAAAGATGGATGTATGGATGGATCAAAGGTCTATGAGAAATGACTTGTAATTCCTAAGTGAGCACTACAGACATCATTTTTATTGCTTGGGGTTAATTTATGATGCCCTTGATGTTGATAATAGTGAACAGCCAGCAAAAATGTTCATTTAATTCAGTGCACATTTCTGTCTCTCTCATGTTTTGAGAGTGGGTAGGAGGGGTAACAAAATCCCTTATGGGCTAGCCTTGATAAAATAGATAAAAAGTACTGTCAAGAATTATCCTGCATTTTCATGAAGATAGACCAGATGGTTTGGTAAGTTTTTCCTCTCTGTAACCTTTTATGATTCTCTTACATTGGATAATCCAGATTTACAGTGCTTTAGGAAGCATCCTACTGGTGTGCTGTCATGAGTACAGCTATACCAGGAGGGACAAAAGTTGGACTGCTGGAATAGCTAGGTGTCCAATGGCTTTTTCTTACTATCATCTCTTCTATAGCAGACATAATGATAAAAATTATGATGCCCTGTCTGTAGTAACACTGTCTTTGTCACTGCTACCAGGTGAATTGAGGCTTAAAAGGAAAATATCCAATGCACCCACAGTCTAAAAGGTGGTGGTAGGAGAAGTAACTTAAGAAAAAATGTATTATTATATTATATATACAATTATTAAGAATGCAGCTATTGTCACAACTTAGTGGCTAACTTGCTCATCTTCATTTGCTGTAGGTTTTGCTGGTACACCAGGCTATCTTTCACCAGAGGTATTACGAAAAGATCCCTATGGGAAACCAGTGGATATGTGGGCATGTGGTAAGGAAGTACTTTGAAAGACTGTTTTTAGCTTAATTTTAAAACACCTTGTGGAACTGAGAGAGAGATTCCTAACTGCAAATGTTAGATACAATCCTCTATTTAATGTATTTCAGTGTTAATTCAATAATGTCTTCTGCTTCCACATTAATCTTTTCAATAGTTGTTTATTATTTGAATGTTACACTATTCTTGGCCATGCCTGCACTATTTGCATTACCGTGTCAGGGAACACACCTGAAGCACAAAAAACAAATATGGTTGAAAATGCTATAATTCGTACTTTAAGCTGGGTCTTAATCGTGTTTCATTATCAGTCTGAAAACTGATAATGATTTTAACTACCATGTTATCTGACCTTTCTCTGGCTGCAGGTGCTGCTGTAGGCAAGGATGTATCAATGGTGGTAAATGTAAGAAATACTAAGAAAAATTGCTTACACGCAGCCTTGATGAGCTATTATAACATTTATGTATATATGGTGATTTACTGAAAACATATCTACATATCTAGTTAACAAGAACTTTCCAGCCACTGTTTCCTGTTACACAGTTCCCTTAACTCTGTTCAGAGATGGCTATCTCATGAGCTCTGCCTCTTCTTCACCCAAGAACTTTGTTTACAGTGTTTATTTCCTCAAAAGCAGGGATTTTACTACTGGGTCATTTGTTTTGTAGTGCCTTAAGGTTATAGCTTGGTTCATATACCTGGAGCTAATTTATAGAAATGGCTCAATTAATGCTAATCTTGACTTCCTACAGGTGTCATTCTCTATATTCTCCTGGTGGGATATCCTCCTTTCTGGGATGAGGACCAGCATAGACTGTACCAGCAGATCAAAGCTGGTGCATATGATGTATGTATCCCATTGCCCATTTGCTCTCAGAACTGCTTATAGTTGCAGCTTTTCATAGGAATAAATAAGAAGAGAGTTAAAACTAAGAATTAGGTTCCCAATGCTTCTACTATCAATCAGCTTTATGATCCCCTGTTTTTGCACCTGGAAATAGCATTTGGGCAGTATTTTGTTGTATTTACGTAGTGCTTGTGTTCAAATAATATACCTCCATGCAGTATATTGCTAATGTCTGTTTTACAACAGGACTTGTTTGGGGTGGGGGGGTTGGAATAATATTAAGAAAGCTCAGTGTTTCCCTGTTCTACTGTTTACTTTTATTGATTTTGCACTTCTGTTACATTCTACTTGGTGTTGATTCATGTAGAAATTTGTATATGTGTAATGGAACATTTAAGTGTAATATGAGCGTTACAGATACAGGTACGGCCTAGAGTAATTTTATCAAATTGATTTACGGCTCAAAATCTGTGACTCTGGCAGTTAGTTGAATAAAAGTCCTTTAAGAATGATGGCTACTTTTTCATATTGACCCTGTTCACATTTTGGTATCTTTAGTAATATTTTAAATTGACAAAAGTTTACATTCTTCAGGGTGGCTTATCATTGCCAACAAACCAAATGACAGTTTCTTGCCAATTGTCTTTTATAAAGTCTTCAGGTGCCCAGAGATGCCTACAGGCCCCATTCTGCAAACACAGATGGAAGGAGCAGTCCCATCCTGTGTTGGATACCTCCCAGTAATAAGCACTGTGGCCATTCAGTCGGGTGACCATATGTCTGGCACATTCCTGGATTTCTGAGGCCAGACCCAGGTGCCCGTTGGCAGCCCTGACCTTGCTGACTTGGGAGAGGGTGGGGGATGGGGGGACAGTGTCCCAGATTTCCTGGGTGATGTCCTGGATTTCCATATGGTCAGCCTACAATTGGTGAACATTTGAAGGATTGGCCCAGTGGGTTTGGAGATGTTATAGATGTTGCAAAAGCAATTTCATTGTAAGCTTAGTGGCTCACTACTGACTGCTCAGTACTAATTGACTGAAGCTCAAAGAGCTATTTAAGGATTGAATAGGTCAAATTATTATTAAAAGGATCAAAATTATTACTGTTGAAGTTACTGTGGCATACACAGGCTTTTTTTTAAATCACTCATTTGAATCCATCCCTGCCTGGAAATGACTGAAAATGATTGTCAGCTGGTTGACTTCTAGTGGAAATGAAGACGTTATGATCTCAGTCTGTTTCCTTGTGGACAAGTATCTGTGCAGCAACAAATTCATATCAGATAATTACAGTTTCAGCTGAGGAAACAAGGATTGAGTAAGCACAAGGATTGCAATATGCATCCATAAAACTGATCCCATTGTCTTGTGATAACTGTTTCTGAATAAGTACTGTTTCTTGCATATTTATCAACAGTTTTCATTAGCTCTAAATTTACCCATCTTAAGAATGAAACAATACAAGGATAAATACTTGAGTTTATGCATTTTCTTTAAAACATTTCACAGCATACTTAAATTCTATTTCACTGGAACTTAAGTATGAGCTTACAGTTAAGTACATGCTTAAGTTTTTTGCTGAACAGGAATGGACATAAGTAAATGATTAAGCAGTTTAATGCACTTTTAACTGTATATATTACTGTACATATATGCACACATATGTGTGTGTACATTTAATAGATATGCACCATTTCACATTAAAAGACAATAAACAAAGAGTCTATATAATAATGCCATTTACCTCTTTTACCAGATCAGTAGTACCAGGTCTGTATTAGGTGCTATATAAACACAGAAGATGTATTGACTTGTTTTGCCTAGGCTTTTCTATTCCACTATTTTGTCATTTCCCCCTGTTGGTGTTAATTAGCATCATATAGTGGGAGATATTTCTGTAAAAATCTAACATTGACAGTGGAAAAACTTTCTGAAATAAAAATTATGAAGAAGTTAAAAGAATAGTATACTGTTTACAGAACTAGTTATTTGTTTTTTCTAGTTATATCAGGCTTCATTTGTCTACTTAAACTGTGAAGTTATGCTGTCCATTCATGTGATTTACATGTCAGGTATGTATCCTATATATGGATACATGTTGTACACACATATTTATATATGCATGTATTTTCTTAAGTTTCCCTCCCCAGAGTGGGATACAGTGACTCCTGAAGCCAAAGACCTTATCAACAAAATGCTCACTATCAACCCTGCCAAACGTATCACAGCATCAGAGGCACTGAAGCATCCTTGGATCTGTGTAAGTAGTTTTCAGTTAAGCAACAAAATACTATTACATGCAGATTAGCTTACAGCCTTCTCCCAAATCTAGTGCACAAATCCAGAAGGTTAATTATTATTATTTTCTTTTTTGCAACGTGCTTTGTTGGAAAGGAATTAAATAGAAGAAGTAAAACTGTAATTATATAGACAGTCTGCAGTGTTCTAACTCTGGAAATAGTTATCCTTACTGAGGCCCGAACCAGAGGAACTGCTTAATACAAACAGACCTGCATTGACTTCACTAGATCTCTCTGTTCTGGCAGGGGTCCACTATGTAAAGTAGACTGCAGGATCAGGACCTTTAAGACGTCTTTTTTGTGCAAGTGTTCTAGGGATAGGATATGGAGCAGTAACAACAATAATTTTCAGTTACGTTTACATCCTCAGAATAAATAATCAGCGATATGCCCCAGTCAGATAAGTAAATGTTACTAACCCAATTATGCCGATACTGAAATCCATAAAGGAGATTTGCTTCAAAACTGCTATGCAGGTAGCTCAGATAGAGACAGTCAGATTTTTTTTTGGTTCTGAGCCCTTTATTCATTCCTCTTTCATCCTGTGTCTTGCACAGTACTGGTAAGGTTAAATAAAATTTAGTTTTTTAATACCATTTTATAGGATAGTGTAACTCAAAAAGAAAATACTGTATTGAATTTTGTTGGTTTACATTTGGTCAAAATCCTGAGACCTTTGTTTTCCCTCAGGTCAAAACTCACTGAGTTGAGTTGCATTTTAATGTGGGTTCCATTTTTCACCAGATTGCACTGGCACAGTGCTCTATATGCATGTAAAGTTTTGCAGCCTTCCCAGGCACATAGTAATCCATGGCAGCCATGCCCTCCCCCGCCACACAGACAGATCTGGGGGGCACGTGTCCTCCCTACCCCCTGGGAGTGCGTGCAGTGGCAGGAAGCCAGCCCCACCCCACTCTGCCCCGTGGATGAGTCCCCATGGCCCCATCCCACTCCCCACTGGGGCCCTGCAGCCACACATTGCAGCCCTGGGCCCGAAGCCCCACACACCACCTGGCTGGGCAGCAGCCCCATCCCATGTAAATGAATACCATAGTAAGATAGGAACCTGAAACCTATGAATATGGTCCATAAATACATATAATAAATACAGTGCTGTATAAATGATTATATATATTGAAAATGGTGTTCTCTTCTTCTCCCTCAGCAACGTTCTACTGTTGCCTCAATGATGCACAGACAGGAGACTGTAGATTGCTTGAAGAAATTCAACGCAAGAAGAAAATTAAAGGTAAGGGGGGAAAAAACTGCAGATCTGTATTTTAGTAGCAAGTACTTTTTGAAAGATCAAAGGCTAGTTGGTCATGTACTCCATACACAGGATAAACTTCCCTTGAAGGGTTTTATGGTGTATATCCTGTGAATTCTTCAAAGTGACGCTGTTTAAACAAACCTCAAGAGTTTAGATATTTAATAAATATCTTGTGGGAAACCTTTAAATGGGGCATACTCTCTCCCCTGCACCCCTAACTGGCTGCACGTCTCTTGGGTTTTCTCTCTAGTGCCCCCAACTGGTTGCCCTTCTCTGCGGCTTGATTTCTCTCTCTAGCTCCCCTGCCTCCCCACCATCCTGGCAGTCTGTCTCTGCGCTCTAAGCAAGCTAATCATACACACAGTGCCTTCTTCACAATGCATTCTTCAGGTGCTTCCATGCCTCATGGCTACATAAACTTCAAGACATAAACTCCTTTTCTCCATAAGACCCCTACAGAGCACCTTATCCTTTCCAGACATGGGCCAAATTGCCCTTTCCAATCCAAGAGCCGGGCTTATATTGCCCAGGGGCCTGCACCTTCCAGTCACATGATCTCTGGTTTTCTCAGCCAAATGCAAGGGTTTCTAATTGGCCTTATCACCAGGCTTATTGCTCTGCATCCAGTCTCCCTACAAGATGCCCTCTGCACTTTACTGCAGCCACTTATGTCTACTGCTTTTCTCTCCAGTATGTAAGCAAAACTCATCTCAAGCAGATGAAGTAAAAATCAGTGTCATATTCTCAGATGATGCTTTATATGCTCATGGGCATACATGGATTTGTGCACTATTATATTCTAACAGCTCAGTAATGATTGGGATATTATGTATTTTTATTTCATCATTCACAGGTACTGCATTTGATATATATAATGCATACAAAATTCATTCTTCCTGATAAACTCACTAATTAAATGATGTCTAATTATAAAGATTTCCTTTTTTTCCCAGCACACATAGAACTATGCAGAAATAACATTAATGTAAGCCAATATCTGTTTTTACAGGGAGCCATTTTGACAACCATGCTGGCTACCAGAAATTTTTCAGGTATGATTATTGAACTCCAAATCTGTGTGTTCTCCACATTTTGGTGTGTGCTTAAAGCAACCAGGATCTAATTAGAATGAGTTTAGTACTGTGGTATATTTAAAGCATAATTTATCTAAGTTGCTTCATTTTTCAGAGGTAAGAGCAAAAAATATTTCAACTGATGCTGGGCTTGATGGAGCCTTTTATAGCTGATGACACTTAATAAAATATTTTGGTGTAGTATGTTTGTAACCCTATTGAAAAAGAGGGAAAGCATCATTTCTGGTCTTAGCTTTGTAATCCTTGCAAAGGACAAACTATATTATGATACCTGTGCAAGTTGAAATGTGGTCAAGGAATGCTTAAAAATGAAGTTATGCATTATAGGTGTGTAAAATGCAGAACTGAAATAAATCAGTCTCTTTTGGTTCAAAAGGAGATCAGGAGAGTCCTCTTGGCAACAATGCCCAGCCCAGGACCTCGTGATTAGATCACTTTGCTGGGAAAAAAGAAACACATTAAACCCCTCTGAGTGGGGGGGCAGTAGAACCCAGATCTCCTACCCTTTCCAATAAGCTGTTTAGCTAAATATTGGGAAGGTAGCCCTCCTCCTCTGTCATTTTACCTCTGGCAGGTATGCCACACATGCTTTTCTACAGGTGGAAGTAGAATCCAAACTATGCATAGGGCTAGGAAAGGACATCATATCTGAAACTGGACACGTTATGCCTGTGTTTGTCTTGAAACACAGAAAATTAAAATAATATCAACAATGCCCTGTAGCTGCTTGGCTCTCTGGCTGTCCAGTGGCTCCCCACTTACCTGCCCCACACTCTACCCATGCTTCCCCAGCAGCTCCCCGCTCACCTGCTTCCCTTGTCCTGCACCCACTGCCTGGCTCTCTGTCATAGTTTCATAGTTTCATAGTTTCATAGTAGCTAGAGTCGGAAGGGACCTAGGTAGATCATCTAGTCCGACCCCCTGCCTGAGCAGGAAAGAGCACCGGGGTCAGATGACCCCGGCAAGGTGCTCATCTAACTTCCTTTTAAAAATCCCCAGGCTTGGAGCCTGCACCACTTCCCCTGGAAGCTGGTTCCAGGCCCTAGCCGCCCTGACTGTGAAGTAGCGCCTCCTAATATCTAATCTAAACTTACCCTCCGCCAGCTTGTGACCGTTATTCCTGGTCACTCCTGGCAGCGCACGGGGGAACAGGGACTCCCCCAATACCTGCTGATCCCCCCTGACCAGTTTGTAGCAGGCCACAAGGTCCCCCCTTAACCTTCTCTTGTGGAGGCTAAACAGGTTCAGGTCCCGTAGCCTCTCCTCATAAGGCCTGCCCTGCTGACCCCTGATCATACGAGTGGCCCTCCTCTGAACTCTTTCCATATCGTCCACGTCCCTCTTGAAGTGTGGCGCCCAGAACTGGACGCAGTACTCCAGCTGCGGCCTGACCAGTGCCGCATAGAGGGGGAGGATCACCTCCCTGGACCTGCTCGAGATGCATCTGTGGATGCATGACAGGGTACGGTTGGCCTTCTTGACTGCCTCCCCACACTGCCGGCCCATGTTCATCGTGGAGTCAATGACGACTCCAAGATCCTTTTCCGTCTCCGTGCTGGCAAGAGGGGAGTTCCCCAACCTGTAAGTGTGGTGCCGGTTCTTCCTCCCCATGTGCAACACCTTGCACTTATCAGTGTTAAACCCCATCCTATTCTCATCCGCCCACCGTTGCAACCTGTCAAGGTCAGCTTGTAGCCTATTGCACCCTTCTAGTGCACCCACATCCCCCCACATCTTAGTGTCATCAGCAAACTTGAACAGGGTGCTTTCTACCCCGTCATCCAAGTCACTGATGAAGATGTTGAACAGTGCGGGCCCGAGGACCGAGCCCTGCGGAACCCCACTGCCCACGTCCTTCCAGGTCGAGAAGAACCCATCCACTACCACCCTCTGGGTGCGGCCCTCCAACCAGTTGGCGACCCATTTGACCGTGTGGGCATCGACACCACAGTCTCCCAGCTTTTTGATGAGGACAGGGTGAGAGACAGTGTCGAAAGCCTTCCGGAAGTCCAAAAAGACTACATCCACAGCAACCCCTGCGTCTAATGATTTGGTGACCTGATCGTAAAAGGCCACCAGGTTGGTCTGACAAGACCTGCCACTGATGAACCCATGTTGGTTGCCCCTGAGCATGCATTCCCCGCAAGGCCCTCCTGGATGTGTGCCAGGATAATTTTTTCAAAGAGCTTACCCGGGATTGAGGTAAGACTAACTGGCCTGTAATTTCCCGGGTCCTCTTTTTTTCCCTTTTTGAAGATAGGGACCACATTGGCCCTCTTCCAGTCCTCCGGCACCTCGCCAGAGCACCACGAGTGCTCATAGAGCCGCGCCAGGGGTCCCGCAATGACGTCGGCCAGTTCCTGTAGAACCCTAGGGTGAAGATCATCCGGACCAGCGGACTTGAACACGTCCAGCCTCTCCAGAAGTACCCTAACTAACTCCTCGCTAACCCCTGGCCCAGGCGTGTCTCTCTCGGGGGCCGCGGGGGGCCCAGCAGGGAGGTGGCTGAACTGGTCCCTACTTAGGAAGACAGAGGCAAAGAAATCGTTAAATATGTTAGCTTTGTCATCTGGCGTGATGACTAAGTTGCCCATCGTGTCCTGCAGGGGCCCCACATTACCCGGGACCCTCTTTTTACCCCCTATGTATTTGAAGAAGGACTTCCTATTGTCCTTAATCCGGGAAGCTAGTCCTATCTCCATCTCTGCCTTGGCCCTCCTGACTGCCCCCCTACATCCTCGGGCGACTGTAACATAGTCCTTCTTGGTGATGACCCCATCTCTCCATTGGGTATATGCCTCCCTTTTAGCAAGGAGACATTCCCGGATGCTCCTAGTGAGCCATGGGGGTTTATGTGCCCTCCTGCTCCCTTTGACCCTTGTTGGGATTACCTCCCTTTGGGCATGGAGGATCGTCTCCTTAAGGAGCAACCACTCACCTTCGACATCTGATTCCCTTCCCCTCTGGGTCCTCAGCGCTTCCCCAACGATCCTCCTTAGCTTGTTGAAGTCAGCCCTCCTAAAGTCTAGGGCTGTTGCCTTGCTGCAGCCCTTTGCCACCTTACGCTGGATGGTGAATTCCAGCAAGCGATGATCACTGTCTCCCAGGTGGCCCATCACCCGCAGCCCCCTCACCAGGTCATCACCCGTGGCCAGCACCAGGTCCAACAAGGCGTCTCCCCTGGTGGGTCTGTGCACCTCCTGGGTTAGATGGAGGTCCTGCACTCTGGCTAAGAACCGACGTGAGCGATCAGACTTGGCTGACTGCTCCTCCCAGCAGATGTCTGGGAAGTTCAGGTCCCCCATGATGACCACATCCTTAGCCCTCACTGCCTCTGTAAGCTGACCTAAGAATTCCTGGTCGAGCTCTTCTCCCTGGTTGGGAGGTCTATAGTAGACTCCCACCGTTAAGTCTCTCTCCCCTGGACTGCCTTTTACTCTAACCCAGAGCACCTCAGAGTGCCCCCCCTCTACCCCCTTGCTAATTAACGAGGAAGTATATTCCTCCTTGATGTAGAGTGCTACTCCTCCACCTTTCCTTCCTATCCTGTCCTTCCTGTATAGCCTATAGCCCTTGACACTCACCGCCCAGTCATGCGATGAGTCCCACCACGTTTCTGTGATCCCTACTATGTCAGGGCTGGTGACAGCTAGGAGGAGGGCGAGTTCCTCCTGCTTCTTCCCCATACTTCGAGCATTCGTGTAGAGGCATTTGAGGCCTCCAACGGTTGTGCCCACTGACCCCCTAGTCTCAGCAATGCCCCGTCCCCCATCGCTTACCTGTTTCTCCCTTTTGACCATTGGTCTGGGCTCGCTGGCTGTTGCTGGGCCTGGTAGTTCATCGTCTCCTCCGCCCTCATCTTCCCCCTCCCCCGACGAGCCTAGTTTAAAGCCCGCCGAAGGAGGTGCACCAACCTGGAAGAGAACACACGCTTACCTTTAGGGGAAAGGTGGAGCCCATCCCATCCCAGCATGTCTCTCATCACGATGTGCCGGTCATGGCTGAGGAAGCCAAAGCCCGCCTCGAAGCACCATTCCTGTAGCCTCCAGTTGGTCTCCGCTATGCACATCTTGTGGCGTCTGCCTCGACCGCTCACTGGCAGGATGGAAGAGAAGACCGCCTGAGTGCCCATCTCCCTCAGCACGCCTCCCAGAGCATGGTAGTCCTCCATCAGGCGATCAGGGGCTCTCCTGGCCGCATCGTTAGTACCCACATGGACAAGGACCATGGGGTAATAATCGGTGGGCTGGATGATGGACTGGAGCATCCCCTTCACATCCTGAATCTTCGCTCCGGGCAGGCAGTAGACCTCACGTGCTGAGGGATCCTGGCGACAGATGGGGCCCCCCGTACCTCTCAGGATTGAGTCACCAATCACGATGACGCGACGCTTCCTCCTCTTAGGCCTCTTGACTCCCGCCGCCCGCACAGGACATTGTGTGCACAAAGTCTCCTCCCTGGAATCTTCCACTGCTCCCTCCTCCTCCAGGGCTGCCAGGGCCTCATATCTGTTCTCCAGATGGACAGGAGGAACTGGTGCCGCAACATGGTTAATAGCCCTGGCGCGGGAGACCGTCTGCCACTCAGCAGTGGAGGGCTCATCCCGGGCTGCCCTCTCCTCTGTCGTACCACCCTGCAGAGAAAGAAAATACCTATCAATTTCCTCCTGTGCCTCACGGATTCCCCTCAGCCTGCTAACCTCCTCCAGGAGCTCCTGCACCCGCTCCTCCAGGGTCCTAAGGCGGATACCTACAGGACAGGCGCAGGAGTCCCCAGTCCCTGCCCCCCCAGACCTTGCCGGGCAGTTCCCGCAGGCCAGGGGGTTGGAGGACGGCAGCCCCCCCGAGGGATCCGTCTGGGTGGAGGCCTCGGACAAGCCCCGGGAAGGCCGCGCCCCCCGGGCAGGGGCCCTGGCAGAACTCCGTGTCGACACCATCACAGGAGTTGCTGCCCTTACTAGTAGAGCAGGGGTCAGCCTCTGGGCCCCGCCTGCTCGCCCGCCGGCGCGAACGCCGCCGCAAACGCCGGCGCGCCCTTACAGACCGCGCCTGTTTGCGCGCTCTGTTCGCGCGGCTCGGGAGCGCGGCTCCCTACCGGCTCGGCTAAGAGGGACCCGGGGGGCTTCCCCTCCGGATCCGGCTCAGCTGCGCCGGCCCCTCAGTCCCTCAGCCCCACTTACCTTAGGGGGATCAGCTGCTGCTGCCCCCTCAGCTGCTCCGCTCGCCGCCGCCGCCGCTGCTACTGCTGCACTCTCCTCCGCTCCGGGGCCAGAAAGGAGGCACACGTGTGGGAAGGACACACGTGCGCCTGTGTCCCTCTTCTCCCCCCTGCTCCTGACCTCCAAGTGCAGGGCAGTAGAGTTCCAGATGATAGATCATCTGATTGGGAGGGGTTGGGGGGGGCAAAAATCTGGGAACAGTGCATCCATAGATACTGAAGGACCACAAATTGCTGGTATTGGTCCCGGGGAGTCCACTAACATTACTGCAACACAAACTGCCTAACACCAGCTAGAGATAATCCTCACCTGAGGAGGCATACCCTTGAGATGATGAGAGGGCATTTAGCTTGTCTTTTCCTACCTTGCTGTATGGATGCTCCCCTCTTAACAGCATTTGACATGTGGGAATGGGAATGTTTAACAATGCCTTTACCACCGGGGTCCTGGTTTTCCCAGATAAACAAACATCACAAATTCTCTGATAAAAACCCCAAAACCTGTGATTAAAATGAAAAGCCTCTTCCCCACAGCTCCCCCAGCCCTGCTGGTGCCCCTCACTCCCTCCCCTGCTCCCCCCCACCCCCTGATAGCCTCCTGGCCCTGCTTATGCTCCTCACTCCCCACACAGCCCTCTAGCCCTACTCATGCCCCTCACTTCTCCATCCACAGCCCTCCAGCCCTGCTGGTGCCCCTTGCCCCCCATCCACAGCCCTCTTCCCCCCCCAGCCCAGGCCTACCAGAGGGGGCACCCAGCCACCAGGGCTATGGGAGCCAGGAGGTGGCAGCTGCTGCATCAAAGTGGAGCCCAGCTCACCCCCTGCTGCCTGCCTGCTGTAGGCTTGGACCAGCTCCCTACCGCTGCATGAACTCGCAGGGGGGACCTGTGCCCCACAGATCTGTGCATGGGGTTAGGGCAGGTATGGGCTGCCTGCTGTGTGATCAGGCTCTCCACCCTGAGGGCCTCTGCAGCCCAGCAGGTGCAACCTGGCACTACAGGGAATAAATAGTGGGGCCATACAAGGAAACTCATTGCCACTGCATGCTCTGCACTGCCCTGGTAATGCATCCCCTACCCATACAACAGCAGCAAAGGGCACAACCCTGTGTTGCTGCCCTTGTGCACAGGGGATGCCTTACCTCAGCAGTGCAGAGCTCACAGCAGCAAACAGCTTGCCCACATAGCCCCACTGAGCCATGCAGCGCCAAGTCACACCCGCTGGACTGTGGAGGCCCCAGGGGAGGGCAGCAGGGTGGGGAGCCTGCAGCAGGCAGCCCATGCCCCCCTCCCCACCATGCACACAGATCTGTGGGGCATGTCCCCCACCCCCTGAGAGTGCATACAGTGGCAGGAAGCTGCCCCCCCCCCAATTCACCCCCTGGATGACCTGTGGCCCCATCCCACTCCCTGATAGGGCCCCAAACCCCACAAACCACCTGGCTGGGCAGCAGCCCCAACCCCAGCTCTGCCCAACTCCCTCCCTATGGGGGCCTCAATTCCCCCTCCCCCCCGCACACTTACCTGTGGGAGCGGCTCTCCAGGCTGCCTGGCAGCCATGCGCATGTGTGCACAGGGCACCCCCTACCTGACTGCCCTCCTCCCGCTTCCTGGCAACCCCTTGCAGGCTGGAACTCTGCCAGCCTGCAGCGAGCTCTTTGCAAAACTGCAAAATATGTGGGTTTCTCCATTAAAATGAGAAATCCATGTTTTCGTCAGGCAAAGGGAGAAATCTTTTTTTGTTTGTTTGTTTGTTTGTTTGTCTCTGTGGGAAATGAAAAACCCAGATCCCTACTTATCACTATGTATCATTTGGTTTACTTTGTGTTTCAATTCTTCTGTGAAAGAAAAGTTTTCTGAATCTCCTGTTGCAACCTCAGTATCTGAGGTTTTGTCAAGAGACCTCTACTTTAAATGTATACTGATGATGCAGATCAGACCTCACAAGTGACTAGAGAGCAAGAAGTTCATAAGTAGGTGAGGTCATGCATCAGTAACTTTAAAGAATCTTATATTCCATAAAGAATTCTATTGTAGTATAACATATATTGATTTAAAGATGAAATTGCTACAGTCTACCGGCCTAGTTTTGAATGATGATAAACATTGAACTAAAACATAATAAACAACTAAAGTTACAACATGATGACTGTGAGACCAATTTGTCCAATGTAATTAGTGTTAAGAATATGCATTTTCTTGGTTTGTGGGGTTTCCACATTTAAATGAAAGTTTAATTTTTAAGGTCACCTTTTTTTTAAATCTATTTGGGTAACATTTAATGAGTTATCTGTGACTTTCAACTTGAGAAGTTGAGTAGAGAGGCTGTAAGCATCTTTCAAAGCTGCATCATTTTAAATTATAAGACATGTATTATTTCTAATCATTTTCATTAGTCATTGTTATCTGTCTATTTCAGTCCAATGTTGAAGTTCCTAAAGAAAAACATGATGTAATTTTAAAATACTCTTTCTCAATGTCTTGGCATGGAGTGCAAAGATTTTTTTTATCTGTCACTTGACTGGTTAATTTAAGACAGCTTCAACATCCTACATTAGAAATGACATTTTAATGTTTTAGTTGTTTGTTCATTGCATTTCATTGCGAAACATACATTTTAAGGTTGTGTCCATAAAAATGTGTTTATAAACGTGTTTTATTTTCCTTGTCTTTCTTCCTTTTATGTGGAATGTGTGTTTCTTGTGAGGTAAGACACTCAGCACCTAAAAGGAACATCTTTATGCAACTCCTGAGCAAAACTGCTATCTGCTCTGAACCAATCTAAGCTCTGCATGATACCATAACTTCATTTTGTCTCAATTGGCTTTCTAGCTTATTACCACTGCCTGAGGATGTAATAACTGTTGCTCTTCAGTTGCAGGAAATCAGCATAGTTCAATCTTTCATTGTTAGCTTAATTTAGAATATGCTAATTGCTTTGCTACTGTAGAATTTTTAATAGTTGATTCACATACAGTGTCTTTGCTTACACAGAAGTGCATTGAAATACTATTAAAATAAATCGCAAGCTGGGCAACTTCCTGTTTGAATAATCAGCTTGAAAGAATTCATAAAAAAAATATAACTACTTCCTGCTAAAAGAATTTAAAGACTCAATGCTGCTGTAATAAAGCAGAGTCTGAATGTCACGATGGGGGATCAAGGCCCAATTATACCAGGCACAGTGAACACATGTAACAAATAGGCAGTGACTAACCTGAAAAGCTTAAGCAATGCAGCAGCTTATTTATAAATGTAATTTGGTCTTTACGTAAGTTATGCTTTTATAACGCATGTGAAAAATATGCTTCAATACTGTTTCATAGAAGAGATGAAGGGGTTTTTTTGTCAGTGTAAGCTTGTAGCAGACTCTTGTGAATGAAGTTTAGAATGGGCCAGTGTCACTGTCTTAACGGTGGTATGAGCTGATCTAATATCACAACTAATAAAATTGATTTTGTGGAGTGATAGACATTCTCTAGAATATAAAAGCTAACATCAACTTCAGTTAAAGTTCCAATACTGTTTTTTTAAATGAAGATCAGTTCTTTTTCGTCCAGTTTCTATGGCAATGTACAGTAGAACCACACTAATATGAACAGCGAACCCTGGGAGCAGGTGGATGGGAGACAGACACAGAAAAGAAGTTAAAACAAAGCTGCATCTAACCAAAGGAAAGATGGATTAAATAGTATCCAACAAATTACATAGCTACTGGGAAAAATAAGATCCCCAAATGTCAATCAAATTGTATTTTTTCCATGCAGCTACAATTGTTGTAATATTTCCTTATGCAGAGGAAAAAAGGTCTGGATGAAGAGTGCTTTGTGCTGTGCTGTTTTTTCACCCAAAGTATATATTTTTTCATCTGGCCAAAAACACTGAGAGGCAAGCCCAGACCTTTCCAGCCAACTGATTTCCTGTTTTCCACCTGTCCATTCACTTTTGTCTTTAGCAATTGTTTTTATAATAGGGGAAATTGCCCACAAATCCCCCTATATATTTATAGAAAATTATATATGCGTGTATGTATTTGTCTATAGATACGTGCATGTACATACATACACACACACACACATTTTTTTTTTTATATACTGATATTATACTGAGGCTAAGCCACAGCCACTTAGGGATCAATTTGCTTTGCTGAGCACACAAGCTACAATAACATATGGGAAACCTGGGGGCTAAACTAGATAACCCTTGAGGTCCCAATGACCTAGAGGTTGACCCCCAACGCACCCTTGAAGTCTCTAGGTTTTTTTCTTTGTCCTCCTCCTGGGTTTCCTGCTGACTGAAGAGGGCAACAGGTGGTGTTGGCCCTTGTTCTCAGAAGTGGTGCTAGGTACTCCTGCTCCAAGAACCAGTAATAGATCATTGTGTGCCCTGAACTAGTTGAATAGCCACAGGATGATGCAAGTGGCTATGTCCATCTGTCCACAGTGTGCACCATCCACATCTTGCCTTCATGGTATATTAATCCAGCACAAGGCAGTGCTGTTCTGAGGACTGCCACACCGACTCCCAATCCAGAAGGAGTACAGATGTGGCAACACAGTGTGGGCGAATAAGCTGTACTTCCTGCTAACAAGTCAAGGCCCCATAAGGTTTCTGCGCTGCTGGTCAGCTTGGCCAAAGTGTTCATGATAATTATTAAGGTGGTTGTTTCCCTCCCATACAAAAAAGTTACTTTCTTCCTACTTCTAAGCAAAAAAAAAGTAAATGGATTATTTTCCTTTTTGTAAACTGTACTATATTTCTTAATAATTCATATTCATTTATAAATAAATTTAAAAATGACAGGCACATTTAGTGATTCATTATTTGTCATCTTTTGTTACATGAACCTGCAAGCATTTACACATGTGAATATATTGGCTAAACTGAATCAAGTCTGTTCACATGCTTATACATATCAGTGTGTGTGTGTGTGCGTGTGTGTATATGTTGCAATATGAGGGCTTTTGCATGCTTATTTACATGTTACTGTAGTACACAAAATTTAGTAATTTGTGGTAGATCTCCAAATTGTCAGCATCAAATAGAAAGATTCTATTGTAAGTAGTAGAATTTGGTGCTCTTTAGAGGAAGTTCTTCAGAAAATCAAAGTGGAAAGCAAAGGAAAAACGTTTTGTTTCCCAAATGTCATAGATGTCCATACTCTAAACCTATAGAAGCAGAGGGAGAAAATAAAACCTAGAAATGCTTATTTTGCTGGACTTCTGATTGTCTTTATTGATAACCAGCTGACATTGAATTTGTTTCCTCATCTTACAGCAGCAAAGAGCTTACTGAAGAAACCTGATGGAGTCAAGGTAGGTTAAACAAATGTACCAAACTATACATCTCATTAAACCTTCTTTTCCATGTACCAACTTATTTGATTTTGGACTTTGGAAATAATTATTCCTCCTCTTTACAAACCTGTTTAGAAATGTTTTTGACTGTATAATTAAAGCAGTTAAAGTTTTTTTTTCCTTTTTTGAGCTTACAACTAAATGAATAGTTGGAAATCTCAGCCAAGTTCCATAAGGCTAGAGAAGAAAAATGGTTAATAAAGAATATTTTCATACTTATCTCAATAAAGGTCAGTTTCGCCCTCAATGAATCAATGCTTTATTTAGCTTCTTAATATAAATGAACATTTGGTAATGGGTGTGTTTGCTCATTTTTGTTACTGGTGCTGAACTGCAGCTCCTCCTGCCTTCCTGATTCCTTGACTTTCCATCAAGTAAAATGGAATATTATATTCTTTGAATTTTTGGCACCACATGAGATGTATTTCACTAGGTGTACTGGGTGTGTTTGTCAGAAGTGAAGAGGTTTAACATCTCAGCAAGTAAACTCATCCTGACTCACTAAGAACAGGAACATTTTGGCAGCTTTTGTAGATGATTTAGAGCTCATAGGAGCTCTTGTGTCACCAGGTCCTTCAAGAGGAGAGGTGCTTCACAAATGAGTGTCCTGGATAGATACGTTGAAAAACAAAATAAAAATCATTCAGCACTGAGAAAGAGTATACTTCTTTTTCTTAGAGAATGGCTGAAGACTAAACACCCCAACTTTTGTTACATAATGTAAACTTTCTTCTGGGTTCTGCCTGATTTCTTATGAGTGTATCTTTGAACCAAATTTTACCTTTCTACTTCAATTTCTTTTTAGCTGTAACAAAATGCTATTTACTTAACTACCTGATTCATTGTAGGTTTGTCCTTTACAATCCAACACATATGCACTCTCTCCCGTACAAAAATTGTAAGACTGTTAGAATGAAGTCAATATACAATAACTTAAATGCTCTGCTATACAAATGCTTTGTGGTATCAAATAACAGGCAGCTTATAGTAGCAGATTTATGTGAAGAAGCATATCATGCAGGCTAGATCAGTCATTTCAATAACGATTCTTTAATGTGTATTTTTGTGGAACATAGCTAGCTATTGCTTTTTAAATATTATTCCTTCCACTGGTCAATAATGGTATATATTGTATCTCCATTTTGATAGCAGTGTTGCAAACAGGTATTGCCAATGCACTTGTTGCACTTGTTGCACTTAAATTGCACTTGTTGATATCCAGTACTTCTGGATCATTTCATTTTTTCTTTTGTTTTTCTATGAAGTTATGTGAAGCAGTGGGGATGGATTTACCTGTGTGGACATCTTTGTTTTCAAATTCTTCTCATATAGAAACTATTTTCCCCCAAAAAAGTTTTCCCTACCCTTTCCGCAACTTAAGCCGTCTTTTTAAAAACAAAAAATATACTGTACGCCATGAATTGATACTTTCAATCCAACCAGTCACATTCTCTTCTTTTCCTTTCTCTCTGACTGGTCAATTCAGAAAAGGAAGTCCAGTTCGAGTGTTCAGATGATGGTGAGGATCTTTATCTGCCAGATTTTTTTCCTCCTGTGAAACGTTCACACGTAGAAATCAAATAGTTGCTGTTAAAGTACTGTGGAAAAACTGCAAGACTTCTTAAGCACAAACTTCTGACTTCTAAACCCACAAGTGCTACATACCATCCATAATCAATTTATTCTGCAACTCTTTAAAACAAAGATTTTTACCTGTGGATACATACATACAGAAAGTAGATGTAACATTGATGAAGATGGCTGTCCTTAGTGTAGAAAAAAAATGAGTCTTTTAAAAAAGCCCTTCATTTATCATTTTAAGCTCCTCACATTAATAGTTGATTTTATTTAAAATAATAAAATATAATATGGCTACATTATACACTGAACAGTTATTTATACATAAGCTTGAAAAAAATAGAAATTGCAGTACTTGGGAAATTGCCATTGCCAGTGCCTTTACCTATACCATTGATATATATATTTCAACATCTGGATTAAAAAAATATCTGGCTTCTGTAAGACAGGACTTCCTATTCTTTTCCTATTTATCTTTTCTTCATAAAACACAAATTACTACATGAGCCAGATACACTTTTATAAATTCCAGGTTTAACTGAGCAGTACATAGGCCAATAAGGTAATTTTAAAAACCCTGCATTGTGTACCTATTAGTTTTCTTTTTAAATTGAGTTTAACAAATGTACTTTAAAACATGTCTTTCTTTCTGCTGGACATTGTATTTTTCAAGTCAATAATGCCTTTTTTTCTAAATATGTTTAGCACTATCATTGAATCAGACACTTGGGGACATCTACACATGTACTTTAATGCACGGTAGCCTATTTTAATGTGCATTAAAGCATCACTAAAAAAAGTGTTATTTAGCTCTAATGCTCATTAAAATAACCTAATGCACATTAAACATCATGGACTTAAAAACCATGCTCTTTAGTTAATGTACATTAAGACAGGCTAAAGCACATTTTCCAATGTGGGTACAATGGAGGTACTAGATTTAATGTGCATTAACTAAAGCATGTTAATCCACATGTAGACATACCCACTGACTACCTGGGTCACAGATCAAGATTTTATGCTACAAGCTAAGAACATGGCAGATATAAACTTTCTTTTCCTTGATTCAGATCCCTAAAGAGCCTTCATCCTAAGGCAGAGCTTCATCCAAGTGCTATTCCAACAAAATATCAGTTTCTCCAATGCTTATTCCCCACCAGAGAATCAGTACAGTCTCCCTTCCACCTGACCTCAGGCAGGCAGGCAGCCAGCATCTTAGATTATTCCCACTGTGACACCCTAGCCCACTTTTCTACTGTCAGCGTAGCCAGTGGGAAGTTAAATATTCCTTCCTTCCCAATCTTTTATTGTGACATTGGCAAGCAAATCTTTCCCTAAAAAGCAGAATTGGTAGTCTAATTAATTAACTGTATATTCTCCTAGCTGGACACTGTTTAGTGCAAGAGTATAGTTTGTTTAAATGCAAGAAATACGGGTAATTTACCATATGTTTTTATCATCCCAAACATCCTGTGTGCCTGCTCTTATCTCTTGCAGATAGACGGAGTCACATAGAAAGTTTGGAGGATTTAAATCACAAGTCGTAATGTTATATAACTTTTAAAATATATGTAGAGACCATTAAAGATCATGACTATATGGCCATACCCAACTGCTTGGGAAAAGTAGAGGTATGTGTGTAGGTGTGTTTGCCTGTATTGTTATGAAACTTAAAAGAGTGATTTTTGGCAGCCAATATTTTAATAGAAAATATTTTCCTTCTTTACAACAAATAGATGTACATTAAGTTAGAATAGTTTCCAAAAGTTCTTTTAACTGTATGGCATGAAAAATCTATTTTTTAATAGTTTCCCTTTTCTGTTAAAATAAATACAGCGTAGGCAGTTTAAAAGATAAAACCTATCTATTTTTTATTAAGTTTGAAAATGGTTTACCAAGCTGTTCTGTGATGTACATTATATTTTCTCTTTTTCACTTGTACTAACCTAAATTCTGTATTCCTGATGTACCTCTAAGAGGTTTGACTGTATTTTCTATACTTTTCAGCTGTAGCTGGAATGAATGTTGTTTATTTTTGTAGAACTTGCACAAGGGAGTATGGACACAATCCTGCTTTCCTTACTCAGGCAAAAACCTCGTGGAAATGTGATTATCCTTTCTCACTGACACAGTCAACAAGAAGCATTTGTATAGCATGTTTGATTATTTTAACACCGAGTATACTGAGTTTATACTGAGCCAGTATCACATATGATGACACCTTCATTCACTCCATCCTGTGTTTTGTGTGCTCATTTTATCCTTGAGTGCTTCATTCTCTCTGGCCAGATTAACACTGGATACTCATGTTTAGTTGTACAACCTGAAACGCTGGTATTTTCTGGACACAAAAGAATAAGCATGGCATTGTGCAGAATTGTGTGTATTGTTGTTCCATCACGAGCTATGTCATGTTAATTTTAAAAGAAAGGTTTCATTGAAATATATGCATTTTTCCTCTGAGTAAGGACTGCAGGGTTGACTCTTGTGGCAGTTTAAAAAATACTAAAGAAAGTCATTTTTTATATAAAAGATCTGCCAGTGTTTTAGCATGTGAAGATGGCCTCCATAAATGAAATTATTAAGGTGTTTTTTCCCCCTTCTTGTTTGGATTACATATCACAGAGTCCACTGCTGCTTCTGACTGAAATCACATTAGCAAGAATGCACAGCTGTGGATTAATAAGTGAAACCTATTTGTCAGTTGACTCATATAACATAGAGAATAGAATTAAACCATTGGAATTCAGAACCAATCCTGTTCTTTTCCAGTGACAGTTGCTGCAGAAAGATAAGTTGAGAAAGACCAAGGTTCTGCTATAAGGTGTATTTAACTTTGAGTGAAGTCAAGGAAAGTTATTTATATCCAGGATAGGAAACATAGTGTCCATTATTCATATAGTGCAGTAGCTTTCTTTACCATTGGCTAATTATTCCTCAGTTGACCCCTATGTGGTAGCTTGTCAAGGTACCAGTGTAATTTGTACCAATGAAATTCCATTAAAGCACTTGTATTGAGGCAAGTCTTTTCTGAAGATACACTGCCTTTACAGGCATTAGTGCATGTCCCTTCCTCCTCCCCACTGCGCCATGCTCTTAAGCATAAGTCACATCCCATCACAAGCCCCCTTTCTGAACCAGTATGCCTACATTTTGAGTTTGAATTCATTAGGTTTGTATTTTCTCTACCTGGACTTGCCCTAAGTTTGGCTTTGGCTCTGCTGAAGATTTAATTCCAGCAATCAGTGGTCAGTTACTGTAGCTACACCAGTGCAAACAGTAATGGAAAAATCCTAGTGCTGTTAAATTCAGTATGTTACAAGAGTTTTATCACTGCACCTATACCTATGAATGTAATTTTAAAAAGCCCCAGCACGCACAATGCCTAAACATTATCCCCATCTTATAGACACTATGGATATGTATGAATAGCACAAAGGTAGCCTGAATTACTACCTTTTTCTAGCTCCAAAACTGGAAACAATGTATCTGTGTTTGCACAGCAATTTGCCCTGGCTAATTTATTTACTCTGTTAAGTCATTTACCTAAGGCCATGGACTCAGAAAATTCTTGGCTCTCAGCCGTGCACTTGGACTATTAGTCCAGCTCAATCTCTTTCATTACATCCACTGATAAATATTATTCAGGTCTTCAGTACTTTTATTTGAGCACCAGAAGGCTTATTAATAAAAAAATACTCCCCAACTGGGGTCATCTGATCCCAGCAGTCTTTCCTGCCCAAGTGCAGGGGGGATGGACCCGATGATCTGTAAGGTCCCTTCCAGCCCCTAACATCTATGAAACTCTCTCACTGAAACAAACTGACTTGAGTTTTGGGCTTTCAAGGTAGTAGTTTAATGCTAAATTTTCACAAAATGCCTGTCAGTGAAAGAAGAGAAGTCTGGATTTTTGTTCATGGTTTTCTTTTTATTCCCAATATTGTGACTACGGGGCTCATTGAAGATTCTGTATCCTTCTTTCTATCTTTGGTGGAAGTGCCACTATCCCTTTTTTGCAGATATTCAGTATGACATCCTCATTACATTTCACAAAATGAAACACATGCTTGTCTCATTTAAAGCACTAAATGGACAAAAGGGCAAAAAAGCAAAGTCAATACATCTAGACACATTCCAACCCCAATTACACTCATTTAAATCTGGAATTGCTCCACAGAGCCAATGAAGTAAATCTAGACTGCTGAAGCTGTATTCTGTGAAAATCCAATTGATATGTAACCTAGTGACTGACACCTAGAAATAAAGTAAAATGTGGGTGTATTATTTAATATTGTTGCATAATTAGAAACTGGAAAATAAACCACAATGGAAACTTTGGGGTTTTCGTTCTTAAACAATGTATTAATTGTTTATTTTTGTTACTTGGTTTTAGCTAACTATAAAGACTAAGTTTATTTACGTGTTACAGCTGAAACCACCTATGCTTTATAGAGAACTTTCTAAATCAAAATACCATAACTAGCATGTTGGGAGAAACTGTAAGCAGTTATCAAATCTGTTACAAGTATTCCTTTCAAGTTCATAAGTTCATCTTTCTGTGATTCTTTATTTCCATATCTATATCTGTATATAGATATTCTATATAGAGAGATATAGATCAGTTAGCTACAAACAGTTCTAAGGCTTGTCTATTTCTATTTTCTGCATACCTACAGATAAACAACAAAACCAACGTAGTAACCAGCCCCAAAGAAAATATTCCTACCCCAGCGCTGGTATACCTGGAATCTTCCTTTTCACGCTATCTTTAAGTTCTTTACTGTTTTCTGGGGTTTTTTTCTTTGTCTCTCTTACTTCCATTTTGCCCTCCTTTTCATTGTTTGCTTACTAGATTTGGGAAGGGTTTTTTTGCTGTTTGAATTTTTGGTTTTCTTTCTGTAAGGAAGTCCATTGTGAAGTAGTGTGTTTATAAATACAAACATGACATGGAAGCTGGCCGTGGTAGAGTGGTAGCACTAGTGGCCATAGTTGAATTTTTTGCATGCTGTGTCAGACAGTGAGTTGAATGCGCTTCACATTGCCCTTAGCTCTTTGCCTGATGATTATTTCAATATGTTTATTATTATTATTTCAATATGATGGGGAGGGGACATCTCCTAATTTCTTTTTTACTGTATCTTAACACAAATGTTGACATCAAGAAGAGCTAACAGGATTATTGCTAGGCAACAATAAAATAGACCTTATTCAGATTTTCATTCAGCACTCTCTGGAAACCCCGCAGGTCTTTGCAGGCCTTCATTTACTGGGATCAAGAGGCACCTAGTCCTAAGGCTTTTTTGTACTGCTGTTCCTCTTTAATCTATGCTAGGCATTACTCAGTAATAAATTCTGCAGGGAGCATATTACTGATTGTAGAAAAGCATATGTGAATGTTTATTATAGAATCTTGTTTTTGTTCGAAAATTATATTTCTTAGGAATGTTCTGTTTAGCAAACTTACACGTATAAGAATAGTGGTTAATTACCTGAAGTTAAGAGTTACTTCTTCCCATACATCTTGGTAAATAACTCTGGAAAATGTTTTTTATTTCTAATATATACATAGGGACTAATTTTCACCTTTAAATCTGCATATTCGGCTCCCCTGTCTGCATTGTTAAGTAACTTTCAAGAAGCAGCTTGCAGGTGTAAGGTGTGTAGCTGAGTCTTTGACTCCATAGCTATTTCTAGACACCTGCAATATATGAAACTGTCTCACTTGCTGTAAACATGTTCCCAAGCCAACTATCTGGTACGCTTATATGAATTACTCATAAGAAAAGAAAAATGGGTTAAATTTTGAAAATGCAGCAGGCACTTCCATCATAGGTGATCTAGGTTATTTTAAAGGGATAACAAGTTTGAAATCCTCCATATACTTCCAAACACCATTTGTGTTTGGAGGTACCTAAATCTTGCTGTGTTCACTCAGCACACCTTTCTTTTTATTCATGCTCACTGTGAGTTTTAGTAGTTAACCAAATAATATTTTTAATGAAAAAAGCACAACATTCAACAAGTCCAACAAAAAGAGACAATGTATTTAATATGAGACATTGTGACAGAGTGCCTCTTCAGATCTCCAGAGTTTCAAAGCCCTGCATGTATGTTGATCATGAATAAGGTCTTTGCATGCTGCTATAATAGGTAAAATGGCCTATCTTGCTGGCTTGCCAGTTGAGAAATCTTTATCCGAGACATTGTTTCATCCTCTGGCAGCAGTTAACATTTGCTTTAGCTCGTCACTGTTTTGCCTTTGTCAGCTGGCTCTTCTTACACTCCCTCACACGAATAAGAATGTGTTTACCAATGAGAACTGTTTTTCTCTTTATTTTGTTCTCACTCAGGAGCCCCAAACTACAGTAATCCACAACCCTGATGGAAATAAGGTATTCAGAAAGAATCAATTCCATTTTGCTTTTCCAGACCCTACACATTTCATCCACAATTCTAAACCAGAACGTATCTGTTACCCAGAGTTTAACAGGGAAAATCTCGTTCCTGTATCTGTTGCACCCGGTGTCTCTTGGGCTTAATTCATTTGTAGCTTGCTCCTAGTGAGTGAATTCTCTCTGGTTGCTGAGCTCTGCAGCTCTTGCAAACATCAGTACAAGTTGAGGACACTCAGCAGGCTGTGAAACCGGGTCCACATGAGCACTGGGATGTTGTGCTCAGATACAGAATGCAACAGAACGTTGTGCTATGACCCAGGAGAACAGTGAAATTATTTTTAAGGATTGTGTGAGAAGCTTTCACTAAAGATGAAGGCATATTTGCAGTTCTTTCCATCTGCTGTTTCTCAGCATGCTCATACATCATACTGACATGTCTTCTGCATGGAACTATACTTCTTCCATAACATCATCTAGTTTCAAAAGAATTTTAACACTTGAAGTGGCAAGATGCTCTTTTGATTTGATGAACCTTGGGTTTTTTTAATACATTTTTCTCATGGATTTTCTTTCTTCTGCGCATTGTGATGGTTATGTTGGGTAGTTGGTTTTTAATACCTGGTAACTTTGTTCTCTCTTGCCTGAACTTGAAAAAGACCAGGGAATATCATAATATTTTACTCATGTTTCCAGTTTTTCCCATGCAGATTCCACTTTTTTTAAACAGATTTCAGTATATGCCATACTCTGAGGACTTAAAACATCTAAAGGATCATTGTCTCATTTATCTGCTGTAACTAGTTGTGGTAATTCAGTGCTGTATGTGTAAAGAATTAAGTCTTAATGAAAAGTAACACATGCAGACATTTCACAAGTATGAAGAACTATACTATTCATATTGTGCCTGTATCTCCCATTCATTTGTGGGCATATGAGAAGTACTGAAGTTCATTTTACTTTTAGGTCTAATACTCTATGTGTTCATGATCCATATTAAACCTCCCAAATTTTATTAACAGGCAGTATACAGCCTACATTTTAACTTCACAAAATCTTTACAAAAGCCAGCAAAATGGGAAAAAATTAAACATTGAAGCTCGTTGGCATGACATCTACTTAATTTTATTATATGATCATAGTAATTTAAATACTGTATTTCCTGAAGTAATAACATAGACAAGAAAACCACTTTGGGGGAAAGTTACTGTTACATTCCATTACCTGCAAAAATAAATGTTCTAGCATGAAAACAGAAGTGGATGCTTCCATATTACAGGCTACTTCTTGTGTGAGCTTGTGCATGGTGTTTTTCAGCTTGTACATATGTGGTTTTTATTTCTTCCAGGTATTATATATACATTTATAAAGCATGATATGTTCGTTGCGTGGAATGAAACGTCTAACTCGTTAATGATGAATATTTATGGATGCACACAATTTTTGTTCTAGAATCTGAAGAATGCATTAACCATTTTGAAACTTTTCTTTGACACAGTCTTCTGAAAACATAGTAAATAAGGGCACTGTCAGGATATATTAATTTTTTTTTAAATAAATTGACCAGTTGTTGATATCTTTATGCATGAGTTTTGAGGTGTCACAGTTTTTTTGAAGAAATGTGCAAAAAGAAAAGTCTATTTCCAAAAAGAGAAAAAGAATAAGTCAAAATTGGTGTGTGCCAGTTCTCTGACAGTGTCCTTTAATTGTGTACATTAATATTTCATGTTTCTGGTTACTCCAAAAAACTGTTTAGGTCTTCTTGCCTTTTTAACATTGTGGTGATTTTAATTCATCTGTGTGATAGAGAAGTCATTTTCCTTTCTGGCTGGGTAGCTGAAGAATATTTTTGCAAAGAGATCTCAGTTTATCCAGTATCTTTACTCTCTATCAATTTGCTCCCACTTTCAAACTTTTTAGTATAAGATCAGTATAAAAATACTATCATAGATCTGATCCCTATTTTATTGAAATAAATGGGAATCTGTCCATTCGTTTTAATAGACGTAACAAACTATGAAAGAAATATTACTGTAAATTGCAGAAGGCTTCATTTTATATAATACATATTGAAAAATTCAAATGGAATGACTGACTGCACAGTTGTTTAATCACTAAGCTTAAAAGGACAAGTTTAATATTTGGCTGATGTAATTTCATCTAATAGTTTAGATGTATTCTGTCTAGCAGGATATAAAGGGAAAAACTGCTGCACCCATTGTCATGAAGACCTTGTTGCACTCCTGTGGAGTTAAACTGGATAGCAGGAAATATGTTTAATAAAATGGTTTCCATTTGAAATTGATGTGAGTGTTTTACATTAGTTTCCTTTAGAAACATCTCAATGTATGTAACCATTTGTTTGTGAATAACATCCATATACCCTGTGTTGAAGATTTGCATGAATTATATAATTATAAGTGTCTGAATAAGGTTGCAGGATCATTTTATGTACTTCACTTATATTTACTTCTCAACAGGAATCCACAGAAAGTTCCAATACAACCATAGAAGATGAAGATGTAAAAGGTATGATTAAAGCTGAAACAGGCAACATTTTGTTTATGAGCATACACCTCGTTTGGTCCTACTAACTTCTGTTAACCATGAGGCAGAGGAATTCTTACTTAAACTAAAGAGGAGAATATAATATTATTTTTTAGATCATCTTTGTTCCTTAAGTTCTGTAAGTTTAGTTCAGATTTTAGTAGTCTGATATTTCTTTGTACACCTTTGTTAAAATCAGTTTGAAATTAAGGAAAGGAAGAAACTAGCTTGTTTGAAATTATAGTTATGGAAGTTGTATGTACAGGTTAAAGTTTAATGGCATTAAAGATTATTAGGTTGTATTTTTATGGTGTAGTGTTTTTAAATTTTAGTTTCCATTCCTTTGTCTTTGGAGCAGTTATTCTCAACCTTTTTAGACTCAAAGACCCCTCTTTAGACTCTGAGCACCTGCCAGAAAAGGCCAGATTTGAGCTTTCCCTACTTTTTTGACTATGGAAAAATAATAGACCAATTCTTCTATTGCAAAGAATTCGAAAAGGCCACAACAGGTCAGAAGGTTTTTGACACTGTTGATTCCCATTTGAAATCTCTGTGCTTACCTTGTGAATCATGTAACACTACTAAAATAGCCCAATACCCTGTGGTGCAAAGGATCTGAGGGCAGCCTAGGGTGGCACGGCACCATGGTTGAGAATCACTGCTTTACAGTGTTTTTCAAATCAATGTTTTTTAAATTCTGTTCAGATGCCAGGGTGGGGTTTGTTTTGGGGGGGAGGGTTTTGTATGTGTATGTCTCTTTTACGTGTTCTGGCCGTATAATTGTCCTCTTATTTCTTTTTACCCTTATCTTTTTCTTCATTTCGTAAAAAAATCTGCTCGGTCACCTTAATTTTTCAGGCTTTGTCTATTTTTCTTTTTCTTTCCATGTTGTGATGCTGTTCATTCTTAGGTTATTAACATTTAGTGATTTGAAACCTGAAGTTTTCAGTTTGTATATCACTTGTTTCACACAAGACTTTGTAACCCAGACTTAAAATGTTGTTGTCATAGACATGTAAATTAGAGACAGAGGTGAGAAGGGACAGGAAAAATAAAGAAATAGATTAGTTAAAAACAGAAGACTTCAGAAAAGTAACCATCACCTAGCAGCAGTGTAAAAATGTGGCCAGACACCCTAGAAAGCTGCTATGATTCAGGGGCAGCGGCGACTTCTGGCTGTTACTCCCACTACAATCACAATGTCATGGCTGTAGCAAAAACTCTTATTTCACCAACCTATCCCCAACCTATCCCCATTGGCACCTGGGACAGTTGCCTCTGTCACCCTGCCCTAGTTACACCATTGCCACGTGTGGAGTTGCCATTATTAAAGTGCTTATTAGCAGAGATATTTAGTAAAATCATAGAATCATGGGGCTGGAAAGGACCTCGAAGGATCATCAGGTCCAGCCCCCTGCATGAGCAGAAAAGACATCTGGGGTCAAGTGACCCCAGCTAGGTGACGGTCCAGTCTTCTCTTGAAGACCTCTAGGGTAGATGATTGCACCACCTCTCGGGGGAGGTTGTTCCGTAGTCTGGACACTCTAGTTGTGAAGAATTTTTTCCTGATGTTCAGCCTGAAACTGTCTTCCAGGAGTTTGTGGCTGTTGTGTCTCATTTTCCCCCAGGGCACCCTGGTGAACAGTTGTTCACCGAGCCCCGATGTATGCCTCTGATGTAGCGGTAAGCTGCAATCAGGTCTCCTCTCAGCCTACTTGTTAGGCTGAAGAGTCTGAGATCCCTCAGCCTCTCGTATGGCTTGCCATGCAAGTCCCTGATCATATGTGAGGCCCATCTCTGGACCCTCTCAAGCTTTAGCATGTCCATGTTGAGTGCAGCACCCAGAACTGGATGCAATACTCCAGCTACGGCTGCACCAGTGCACCAGTGTTGAATGAAGTGGGAGAGTCACTTCTTGAATTTACTGGAGATGCATTTATTGGTGCATGCCAGAGTTTTATTGGCCCCAAAGGCTACTGCGTCACATTGCCGGCTCATATTCATGCTAGAATCTGTTGTTACTGCCAGATCCTTTTCATTTGTAGTGCTGGTCAGGCTAGCGATGCCCAGCCTCTGGTGTGCTGGGGGTTCTTCCTTCCCAGATGCAGCACTTTGCATTTCTCTACGTTGAACCTCATTTGGTTCCGTTCTGCCCAACATGCCAGCCTGTCTAGGTCTACTTGTATCTGCAGCCCAACTGCAGGAGTGTCTGCACAGCCCCATATCCTGGTGTCATCCGTGAACTTGGCCAGTGGGCTTTTCACCCCCTCATCCAGGTTGTTGATGAAGATTTTAAACAGCACTGGGACAAGTACCAATACCTGGGATATGCCGCTGCCCACATCTCGCCAGGACAGCACCAATCATTCATTTGGACTCTGCATCCTACCCTGCAACCAGTTTCACACCCACTTGATACTCCTGCAGGTGAGCCTTGTAGCTTCCAGTTTTCCCATCAGTACCTCATGGGTTACCAGGTCAAAGCTTTTCTGGAAGTCGAGATATATGATGTCAACTGCTTTTCTCTCATCCAGGTGACGAGTCACCTGATCATAGAAATGAGGTTGGTCAGACAAGACCTGCCTGTAATGAAGCTGTGCTGGCTGTCATTCAGTATCATGCCTTTCACAAGTTTGTCACATACAGCCTCTTTGATCAATGTTTCTAGGATTTTCCCTGAAGTAGAAGTTAAACTAATTGGCCTGTAGTTTCCCAGGTCTTCATGCTTCTCCTTCTTGAAAATGGGCAGAACATTTGCCCTCATCCAGTCCTCTGGGATTTCTCCAGAGGCCCATGATTTTGTAAAGACCCTTGCCAGGAGCTGTGTCATTACTTCAGCCAACTCTTGCAGCACTCCTGGGTGGAGTTCATCCGGTCTTGTTGATTTATATACATCTAATTTCTTTAATTGATCGTACACCAGTTCTATGGCAGTGGTGGGAACAGTGTCAATCCTGCCCTGCTCGTTTTGTGCCCTACCTGGCATATTGTTCCCATTGGTCTTGTGAAAGACTGAGGGAAAGCAGTCATTTAGGAGTTCCGTTTTTTCCTGAGTGGTAGTGACCAGATATCCTGAGGCATTGAGCAGTGGCCTCACACTCCCAATAGTTTTACTTTTACTCCCTATGTAGCTAAAGAACAACTTCTTGTTTTCCTTGATTCTTGTAGCTAGTTTTAGTTTGGTTGCTGCCCTAGCTTGTCTAATCTGGTTTCTACAAGTGCAGGCCATTGTCAAGTAGTCTTCCTTAGAGGGTGTCCCAAGCTTCCATTGTTTTTACTCCTCGTTCTTTTTCTGTGGGAGGGCTACAACTTCCCTGCCTAGCCAAGAGAATTTTTTGACCCTTCTGGTACTTTTTCTCCTTAAGGGAATGGATTTTCTCTGAGCCTTAAGGATTGTATCCTTAAGGAACAACCATTCTTCTTGTGCTCCCTTTACCTGTGGTCCATGGTCTCTCAGGGCATTCTCTACTAGTGACCTGAACTTTTTAAAATTTGCATTTTTGAAAAGACTTCAAGCTTGGTCTTTGTTTTGTCAGCCTTGTGATGGACCTTGAATGTAATGATTTCATGGTCACTATCGCCTAAGCTGCCTCTATGTTTAAGTTGGTCACCAGGTCATCCACTTTGGCCAGGACCAGGTCAAGAACTCCATTGCCTCTAATTGGTCTGTGCACCTCCTGAGTCAAAAAAAGCTCTTCAGTGCTGGTCAGGAAGGATCGTGATCAATCCGAGCTGGCCGAGCACTGCTCCCAGGAGATGTCTGGGTAATTGAAGTCACTCGTGACAACCATGTCCCGTACATGCACAGCCTCTGTTAGTTAATGGGTGAACACTAGATCAAATTCCTTCTCTTGGTTAGGTGGCCTGTAGTATATACCTACAGTCAGGTCTCTTTCATTGTGCCTCCCCCAGAGCTTGACCCAGAGGGTTTCAAGCTGTTCTTCTTTGGGGCCGACGTCAGCCCGTAGGGCAGTGTACTGCTCCTTCACATAGAGGACAGCACTCCCACTTCTCTTCTCTACCCAGTCCCTTCTATGAAGGACGTAGTTCTTCATGGCTACACTCCAGTTGTGAGAGGAGTCCCACTGGGTCTCCTTGATCCCTACTAGATCATAGTGCCCAGTGGAAAGCAGTTTCTCCTGCTTGTTCCTCATGCTTCTGGCATTGGTGTACAGGCACCTAAGTCATTCTACTGAGGCCACTGGCCACCTGTCATGTTGAAGGGGAGCTGTTTTCCCAGCCCCAGTAAGAGTTGCTTGCTTGGTTTCATTGTCAGTGAAGCTTTCCTGTATATTGGTCCCCAGGTAGGCTTCAGTTAGCATTTTCCCCATCCCCCTGCAATCTTAATTTAAAGCCCTATCTGAGAGATCAGACATCGGCCAAATATAGACTTACAGTTGATGGAAATTTTCAGTAGCTTCAAAACTATGAGATAACCTTTTAGAATAATCCTTATTGGATAAAGTAGTGATGGAGCCGAAGTAAAGAGTTGAGGATTCACCAGCATTTAATAAGCATAGATGTAAAAAGGGAATATGTGGTAGGGTGGATTCCGTAGTGGAGCATACTACCGTTTATGATCTGGATTTCAAAAGTAATCCAGTGGCTTTGCACATGCTATCTGCCTTAAAGAGTTGTTTTGTTTACTTAACAATTTCCCCATTTACACATAGCTTCTAAGGGTGTGTAGCTTCAGATTTCACTTTCACTGTGTGTGCTATCAAAACTTATTCGACAGTTCACAATGCTCTTCTTCTGTCGACGACTATTTTGTAGTGTTTGGTATATAATCACTTCAGCAAAGTCAATATCAAACAGATAAAAATACTTACATAATTTCCATAATTACTGAATGGAAGAACTTACTAAGACATGAAACTTTACCAGTGCAATTCTTGAAACATTGTGAAATTAACCTGATAAAATATGTGACTCTAACGTCTCCACAGCCCCTAAGAATCAGAATAGGGCAATAAAGATAAGGTCCCTATCTGTATAACCTGAAAGAAATCTCAGGTTCTGCTTAATTCATTAACTTCCTCCTTTATATACTTTGAATAACAAAATATTATCAACATTGTATTTAAAGCATCACCGTTAGCACCTGAAGTAGCACCCATTGTAAGAGATAGGGCATTTTGTACATCAGAGCCATTGTTTCAGGCACTCTGCAGTCTGAGGAAGGCATTGTTTAGATTCATTCCATGCTCTGACAATTTTCTGTAACAGCCAGAGTCTTATTTTTTTTTCAGTAGAAGCTAATTCCCGGGAGAAAATTAGGTTATGTCTATACAGTCCATACAGGAAAGTACTATGGAGAGAAGCATGTAAACCAGAAGTCATATGAAAATAGTGCTGCCCCAGGCCAATAATCCCTGCTTCTACGCAAAGCTAATTAGCCCAGGAATATCACAATGTTCATATGGCCATACTGCCCCCCACTTCCACAAATAGTGCATGCAGATCTGGCTTGGATTTACCAGAACGTTCACAGCTAGATTAAGCTAACCTGGCATATTGTTCCATTGTGCCATGAAGATATACCCTGGAGGTGCTAGCAGGACACTTTTTATCTTGGCTAATTGTTCGTGATCCCTGACAAAGTATATCACAGACTTTAGGAACAGCACTTTCAAAGGCTAAAAAAGCATCCTCCTTAATAGTGAAATTAGATCTATCTAGCGTCTGCAGCACTTAATGCATTTGGCTGAATTTAGTCTAAGTAGAGCTAACTGACCCATCCAAGCCTAATATATTTTTGCTATATATGAAATGAATGTCTGAATGAATGTATGTAAAACAGAAACTTTAGAAAGCAGATGAGCTAGTGATATACAAGAAAGAATAGAACACAAACTCTCCTAGTCCTGTCAGTTTCTCTCTCTCTTTATCTGTGATGGCTTTGCAGGGAAAAGAGAGGGATAAAATACTTACTAAAAACTCTTTAGTAAAGATGTGATTCTGTATGAAGACATGGAGCAGATCTGAAGGATGACATGACATGCCATGTTTCATGGCCACATTCCAAAATACCAGACTTTTAAAATACAGATGCTGGTTTATCTGAAGTTTATAACCTGGGAGTGTTTTGCTTTACTCCTCACTGCCTAAGCAGTTACCGTTCTAGTGAAAAACAGGAGAAATGTCTTTAGAATTTAACTGAATACAGCATTGTGGTTCTTGAGACACAGTCATTCAGTAGGAGGGGTGGGAACATACATATAATGAGGCTTTATATATTCTGTTAAGAGTGAAGACCAGAGTGCCCCCTGCTATTATTTTTGAAGGTTTAAACTTATATTATCTTAGCTCTAAACTATTGCATGGTGATTGTCTTACATCTGGTTCTTCTTCTCAATCTTTTCATTTCTTCTGAAGAGACTAGGGCAGTGTAATGGTGTGTAGACCTTACACTGATCTCCTGATGGTCTTCATCCTTTTGAGCCGGTCCCAAAGTTTCAAAGATAAAGGGAACGGTCTTGTGTTCTCTTTCACTTTTATACCCATGTACAACTAATCACACTAGAGCTGTAGGTTAGGCTTTCTGCTTGTATACAATCTAGAATTAACTACAATTAAGTCACTGATGTTGCCTTTTTCTGTTCTCAAAGTTTCAATGAGTCATTTACTTTGACTTGAGTGAACTTCAGGCACGTTAACAACTAGCAACTACTCACTTTAAATAACAGCCTAATGATGATGGTTTGAGTTAATGGAAAGTAATGGCTTGGAGAACAATTACATTTAGCTGGAGTTAGTATAAAGGAAAATAGTCACAGTGTAATTTAACTTTATTCATAACACTTGTATTTCCCTCTTCAAGCCATTATGCATAGTATAACAACTAACCTCATTAACTGTATAATTTAATTATATCAGGGCCTCTGCACTATTAGAGATAACACTGTGTAAGAATTATAAACTCGTGTTTTCATTGGTTTATAATTTAGCTATAAAAGTTTATTTGCAACTTCTCATGGAAAAACTCACCATAGGAGGGCAACTTGATTGTTTAGTATCAAAGTGGAGAGGGGGTTTATTGTTCCTTATGTTCATTATTAGCTAATCAAAAGGATGTAAAAGTATGTGTATGCATACATACTCCTAAATCCTGTTCCTGGCTTAACTACAAAGCACTTACAGGGTGCATCTACACATACAATTAGCACGACACAATAAACTGCAGCACAGTTCACACCAGAGTTTATTGTTCCCAGGCACAGCACTTTCATGTGCATCCAAGACCGCAACACATTGAGCTGGGAAAACACAGCCCCAGCTTGCAGAGGGCATGGGGGAGGGGGTCAGCCTGCCAGCCTCAGGCTGCTCCATCCTGGTTCAGTGTGCTGCAGAAGGCCTGGCTGGGACATGAGGGTGCTATAGGGTGCCCATTTCCCATTGAAATCAGTCTCTTCGGGGCTGCCAAGCGCAAAGAAGTCTCCTATTGGTGACTTTAATTATGGAACTGTAATCAGGAGCCATAAAACCATTCTATCAAGGAAAAAACATTGTTTAGAGGAGACCTGTTCTGAGTTGAAGTTATATGAATACTTTCCAAAGAATAGATCCTTTTTTTTTCCCCAACATCTTTGCATTTGATTCATATCTTACCTCCGAGTAATATCATTTACATTACAAATGGACAGTCACACTGTTATAAGTTAGATCAGCAACAGGCCCAGCAAATACTTCAGCGTGATAATCTACGGTAGTCTTTTTTACAGATGAGTTATACACAGTGGATCTGAATATTACCTCATTTCTGTTTAAGCTGATGTGGAAATTGCTCAATTGCCAAGATCTACAGTGAGGAGAGCCAAAGTGGAAATGGAGCTTAATCTGGCAGCAAAAGTTAAGAATAACAAAAAGTCATTCTTTAAGTAAATAGGAAGCAAAAAAAAGGGTGCTGGGTAAGTTAGAGCCCCTTCAGGATGAACTAGAGCAACTGGTAACAGATAGGATGGCCAAAGTGGAGCTTCTAAATGATTTCTTTGCATTCATGTTCCTGGACATGAATACAAATACGCATCCTATTGGGACCTTAGGTGTGCCTAGTATAAATACCAACTCACCAACTGTTCATGCTGACCTAGTGAAGGGGAGGGATTGACCTGGAGGGACTGAATGTAGTTAAGTCAACAGGTCCTGATGATCTTCATCCTAGGGTACTCAGGGAATTAGCTGGAGTCATAGCGGAGCCACTAGCACAACTGTTTAAGCACTCGTGGCACTCAGGACAGGTCCTGGAGGATTAGAAAAAGGCCTATTTTCAAGAAGGGGAGGAAGGAGGAACCGGGTAACTATAGGCCAGTTAGTCTCACCTTTTATCCTTGGCAAGACCTTTGAGAAAATTGTTAAGGATCGCATTTGTGGGGGACCAGCGGGTAAAATGATGCTAAGCGGCAATCGACATGGGTTCATAGCAGGCAGATCCTGCCTGACTAACTTGGTTTCATTTTACGACTGGGTCACAAAATGCTTTGATGAAGGAATAGAGGTAGATGTTATTTACTTAGATTTTAAAAAGGACTTTGACACAGTGTCACACCCAGTTCTTATAAATAGATTAAATAGTTGCAACGTAGATTATTACACAGTCCAGTGGGTAGAAAATTGGCTTATGGGATGCACCCAGAGAGCGGCGGTGGATGGGTCGGTTTCTTCTTGGAGAAATGTAGGCAGCAGAGTCCTCCAAGTCTCTGTCACGGGACCAGTACTATTCAATATCTTCATTAGTGACTTGGATGAGGGAGTAGAAAGCACCCTGTCTGAGTTTGCTGACGACACCAAACTAAGCAGGGGGGTACGCAAATAGACAGCAGGGAGCAACTCCAGGCTGATTTGGACGAGCTGGGCCGAACAGAATAGTATGCAGTTTAACAAGGATAAGTGTCATGCATTGCACCTGGAGAGGAAGAATCATCAACACTCCTACAGCCTGGGAGGTACCACTCTAAGTAGCACAACTGCGGAAAGAGATCTCAGAGTCGTAGTCAACTCCAAAATGAACGTGAGTCACCAGTGTGATGAGGTAATAAGTAAAGCTAACTGCACCCTTTCTTGCATTAGTAGGTGCATCCCGAACAGATCTAGGGAGGTGATAGTTCCTCTCTATGCAGCATTGGTCAGGCCACAGCTGGAGTACTGCATCCAGTTTTGGACACCACACTTCAGGAGGGATGTGGATGGCCTGGAAAGGGTTCAGAGGAGGGCCACTTGTCTGGTTAAAGGCCTACAGAAAAAATTCTATGTGGACTGACTGGGAGACCTGAACCTCTTCAGCCTCCACGAGAGGAGGGTGAGAGGTGATCTTGTGGCCGCCTACAAACTCATCAGGGGGGCCAGCAAGAAATAGTGGATACAGTGTTTACCAGGGCACCTGTCAGAGTATGTAGAAATAATGGCCACAAACCAGATGAGAGCGAAGTCAGATTGAACATCAGGAAAAAATTCTTTACAGTGAGGGTTGCCAAAATACGGAATAAGCTTCTAAGGCAGGTGGTGCTGCCCCCTTCCTTGGAGGTATTTAAAAGGAGATTGGACAGACACATGGCTGGGGTCATCTGACCCCAGCACTCATTCCTGCCTAGGGCAGGAGGTCAGACTCAATGATCTAATAGGTCCCTTCTGACCATAACATCTATGAAACTATGAAATTATCTGATATACATCAGTCATTCTGTTGTATTGTGTGGTCTACCTAAAGCTGAGGCAGTTCAGTCAGGTTAGGTGGGGAGAGGAGAAGATACAAATTGCCTGCAGAAAGTGGTTGGTACCTTTGCTATTCCTAGGTCCCCCTGAGCATGGAGGCTGCTTTTTCCAGGTCCCCCTGCAGATGCAAGCACCACAGGGGGTGCAGAAAGTAGGAGGAGTGTGTGTAGGTAGATCACAAGTTCTATCTGTGAAGAGAAATCCATGCTAGGTACTGTTTATTGAGATACTCCTGGAAGCTGAAACACAATTCCTTTCTATTGTCTTGTTCAGACACCACCCTTTACCTAGGACTATGCCTGTTAGATGCAATTGATCTCTGAATTTGAGAAGTTGTACTGGGAAACCTTCAGCCGAAAGCCAGAGAAAAGTGTTATTGCTAGGGATGCTCTGGAGATGCATAAATGAAATTCTCATTTATTAAGAACTGGGCAAAGTGTTAGGGTAATGTGTGGAGATGAAAACAAAGAATTTGTTAAGTATCCCAGTGTCATTAACATTGCTACTGATGGGATACTTTAACACTTGAGCAAAGAGGTTACTGTCCGGCAACAAAAGTTTGCTTATGGATTCAAGTAGAGTATAGGATCAGGCCCTGATGTATTTGAGTGGAATATGAAATCGTCTAAATGGAAACAGTGACCTAACTAGATGCTGTTCTAATGTTAATTTTGTGTTGTTTAGTGCATCTCTCTTCAGGATTACTATACAAGCTCCTAAGAGATTCAGCAGGTACCATCGCTACCCTAACAGGACACAAATTTAATCTTATAAAAGAATTCCTTTCACGATTTATAGAAATAACAATAAATTAAAAAATCCTGCTTGTTTATGAACTTTCCTGTTTCTAGGCTTACACTTTGCAGCACACTGTCCCTATCCCTAAGTTCCTTTACTTCAGAATGATATTCAGACTGTGATATCGTGGTTAAATTTTGTGCATAAAGTTATTTGAACTCCCAGTTTATTTCACTTGGGCAATAAGGATTTGCGTTTCTTTTGGGAAGGTAGATCACAAGGCCCAAACAGCATCACTCCAGTGTAAGAATGGTAGAATTTATTTTAATGTAAAGTTATAGAATATCTTCCTCCTCTTTCCCAATGATAAGCACAGGATCTAAAGAGTTGAGTTGTTACATGTATAATGATCCGTAGATCTTGATTTCTCATGGCATTGTGTCCCAAGAGGTTAATTAAAGTAAACTCTAGTAAGAAGGATGGTTTTCTGTGGGCACCACTGCTGAGCTTTAGGATGTTTTCAGAGAAGATACTTTCTGGTTAATCTATGGTGTTTAATTTATCCGTACAGTGACTACCTTTAAAATTCAGGATCAGCTCAGGAATTATGCACTTGCATATGTTTTTGTTAATCTGAATTCATTTGATCCTAGTTTAAAATGAAGCGAGCCAACTGATTTAAATTAGGTCGGTTGAATTAGCTGATCCTTTGCTATTTTTCATACCTTTTTTCCAAAGAAATCCCTTGAAGTCTTGAGAATATAAAAATGGCTCTTTCAAAAACCTTCACATCAAAGTATCAGATTAAAAGAATAATCAGTCTGCACTGGCATCTGAACAGAGGCACATGTGGCTGCTACTTTTCCCCTGCCCCTTTGACATCAGCCCTTTTCCCTTAAAAAGTAATGTTAACTTTGTTTGTATGTTCAGAGATTGTGTCCGTTTGTAATTAAATGATCATTCTTTTTTTTTTTTGGATTGTTTCTTTTCCTGACCACTGCATGCCCCACATACAGCTTTCAAAAAGGAGGGTGACAAGGAGGGGTTAAGTTCTGCTCACCACTCCTTCTCCTCCATTGCTTCTTCATCTCACTGGTCACCATCCTCGCTGTGCCCCAACGGCCATTCCTGCTGCCAGTGTCTCCTGAGGATTCTGATCATGCTCTACCTCTTCATCTTTGTTTGTTCATATGTTGTGTTTCTTTCCATCAATTCAGTGGGCAAGCCCATGGAAAATGCATACTCACAGAGCCACTTGCTTAAGTCTGAGCAGTCCCACTCCACTCCTTCCTCTGTGCTGTGTAAGTTGAGAGACACCAATTCAAATGACCCATTCCTCTCAATCAGACAGCAGCCAGGTTTGGCTGACCTAGAAGTAGCCATTTTTGGTAATGGTGGTGGTGGTAGTGTCTAAATGTGTTTTGGGAAGTGATTGTCTCCCTGTGTTTCCTTTATTTCTTTGGTTATTTCCTTGGAAAACTTTAAATGCTAAACACAGATCATTTAATATACTAAATACTTCAGAAAAAGTAATCTGTGGGGCAGATCAGTGCTTCAAGGAAGTCATTCCTGAAGTCTGTCTTGAAGACTGGGTAATGGCTGGACAAAGTCCAACCCAAGTTTTGAAAAAAAGAATGAAAAACTGTGTGATGAACCTGACATGGCTCTGAAAAATGGTCCTTGAGTAGCCCAGAATTGTAGCATGAAGTTCAGGGATGAGTTTCTAATGGGGTGGTTGGAATTTTTATTCTTGAAATCTCTGCATGTCATGAACTTCTTCACTATTGACGCTGTAAAGTCAGTTGAAATGGTCTAAGTGAGAACAGAACAGTGTTCAACTAATAATCCATGGAGTTAATGACTTCACATTTATGCACGTCACTGGAGCCTGTGTTCCATTTGCTCTATATCTGCTTTAAAGCTGCTGTCATATGCTCTTAACTTGCAGGATTGGTTTTTGACAACTCGGAGCCACACCTTGTTTAATATGAGTTCTGTGACGACTAATGAGCAACTAAGGTTACTAATGTTATTTTTGTAGCACTCCACACTGCAGGCATTGCCCTCACTCTTACTACCAGGCAGCAAAGGTGACAGGGATCCCCAGAGCCTGTTGTATCTTCAGGGACTGATTGGAATTGGGTCTCCCCCCAGCTACCTTTGGCCCCTGCCTCCACTGCTTGAATCAAGGCATGGGTGAAGGGACTGCCTGCAACTGGCAGCAAGAGCTGATAATAGTACAGAACCCATATTAGACCTGCCGCTGCTTGCAGGAAGCCCCTCGCACTTTAAAGATCCAGGTGCACCTGCAGACTAGGAGCACCTGTACTGCGCCCTTTCCCAGAAAGATTTCTAAACATTTCTCAGAATTTTTCACTGCTAAAAGTGAATGCTTGTTTGAGGCCAGTGTCTGACATGTTTCCATTTCTTGTGGGATACTCATATATTCACAACAAATGTAATGTCTGCAGGGGGCTTAACTAAGCCGGAAAAATATAGGATAAAAAGATGATATTGGAACTGCTTATTTTGAGGTGAAAAGGCACAGAAGTGCAAAAGTAACAGTAGCATCTGCTTGTATCATCTGTTCGAAAGGGCATGTCTCATTGCATTTATTTCTTTTACAAACTCAGTTAGGAATTGTTGTTTAGAGGAGACCTGATCTGAGCTGAAGTTATGTGAATACTTCCCAAAGAATAGATGGGGGGTTTTGTCCCAGCATCTTTGCATTTGATTCATATCTCATCTCTGAGTCAAATCATTTACATTACAAATGGACAGTTACACTGGTATATGTTAGATCAGCAACAAGCCCAGCAAATACTTCAATGTGATAATCTATGGTAGTCTTTTTTACAGATGAGTTGTACACAGTGGATGTGAATATTACCCCATGTCCATTTATACTGATGTGAAATTGCTCAATTACTCTGACATAAATGGAAAACCTAGTTCAGAGCTTACAATTTAATCGTCTAGGATACAACTGTTAGCAAATGTTGTGAAAAGAGTACCTTATTTGTATGGAAATAATAGGAGTTACAACTATTTTGCAACCTAATGGCAATTTTTGTGTAAGAAAAGCCCTGCTGGAAAAGCGTAAGATTACTATTAAATGTGCATGTTATTTTAGGTTAAATACTAATAATCTATAGGTAGACAAATGCAAATGAGACAAAATAATGCATTGATTTATATTATAAGAGAGTAAATTATAAAAGATTACTATTTATATATAAAGGATACAGTAGTGTAAGAATGGCATGGCCATGATGGTCCAGAAATTATGCGAGAAGCAAAGATTTCTAAGGCAGGGATCTCTTTTACTGAACCAATTATGTAGCTGAGATAAAGTTAGACAAGCTTTTGAATGCATGACAGTCTTCCTCAGGTCTCTGATCACAGGAAGCAGCCACAGCATAGTGAAACACAGCAGAGGGGAGGGGAAGGAGAGAAACTCTCAGAGGTAGCAGACACACAATTTAGCAGAAGAAAAGAGGCTGATTACTTGGGAGATCATGGCTTATCAAAAGGGAGGAGGGTCATTTTCACCTTTCCTGTCCGGAAAGAATTCAGGAATTGGGTAAAATATAATGTGCCACAAAACCAATATCAGTGTTTAGTCCAGGAGTCAACAATGTTTTTGTGCAGAGTGCCAAAAACATCTACAACGTCAAATTATAAGGTGGGGCAGGCAGCAGGGAAGCCATGAGGGGCCTGATCCTTGTTGTAGCAATGCAGCTGTAGCCCCTTCCCAGTTGTCTGCCCCAAGGTGCATGTGCCAAGCAAAATGCCTTCAGGTGCCACACTTTGGGACCCATGCTAGGAATTGTCTACCCCTGGTGTAGTCCTTCATTCTTAGTGTCCAGCCAGTTTATGAACTTTTATTCTCAAATTTGCTTTTTAAAGTTGTTCGATAGGTTTCCCTTAAGCACAAGGATAGTGAAGTAAGAGGGGAGGTGGCTGTTCTGTGAGAAATGTGCTCCTAATGTATGTTTGTATGCCCCTGTCCTTTATTTTTTCCATGAGAGTTCTTTCTGGTGCATAGTTGCTATTTAGTTTCACCTTCTAACTACAAGAACCACCCTCCTTCTCCTGCCTGGGAACCACAGACATGTGACTGTACAATACACAGACTAATTGGTTGTGCCAGAACTGTCTGCCCTAGTTTACCATCTCTTCTCTTAACCATCCAATTCAATCATAAAGTGATTCATGTTCTTTGTCCCCCACTATAAGTCTTGGAAGACAAAACTTTACTTCTCTGATAAGTAAAAGTCTTCTGATTTCTAATATAAATTTATCTGGAGCCAGTTCATTTCCATTTGATCTTGTGCCTGTGTTGTTAAGCCTATAAATTCCTTCCCCTTCCCTAGTACTCATCCCACAAACATCCTTGATCATATCCTCTCAATCTCCTTTTTGCAAAATGAAACAAGCCAAATTTCATTAATCTTCTTGCCTAAGGAGATCTCCATTCCCCTAGTGTCCCATCTTTAGTGCCCATTCTTACTTCTTGACAAGCTTTAGAGTGCAGCAGCACAATTATATTACTAAACTAGAGATAGTATAGTGATAGTTAAGGCTTTGAGAGGACACACCCTATCCACACTGAACCTGAAAAACGTGGAAATAGAGGAGTCATATTTTTCCTCCTTTCTGGTGTCAGCACTGTCACTAAGACACTCCTTGAGGTTTTCACTCTCCATCTCTTAATGCATATACAAAACATACCCTGGCTTTCTCTGACACTCTAGCACAAAAACATAACCACCGTATTCTTTATATCATGTTTCTCATCAGAACATCTTACCTGACTATTGCACGTTCCTTGCATTTCACTTCACTAACGTCCTGAACTTACTATTCAGGACATTATTCTGTTTCAGATTTCTAAGGTCACTAATAAGGTTCTAGGTTTGGTGCTTTCACTTATTTTGATGTTGATTACTGGGTGGGATAAATGTCAAGTAATACTGCAGTCCTTATAGAAACTGGATATGTTTGGATGCCTAGAAGGAGCACAGTGCATGTAGATACAGAATTAACCAGGACTTTTGGGGAAAAAAGAACAATCTTACCTAATACATATTTCTTATGTCTGTTCCTTCCTCCCCCATAAAAATGTGTAAGATCCAAAACCTCTTCTACAAAAATCAACTTTTCAAAATGCTTTTTTTCCTTCCCTTTAAATTAAAGATAATAATTTCTCTAAGAAATCGCATAAAATACTATTAAAAAAAAGCCATCTTATGTAAAATAATTGAATAATTTTCTTACTATCACTGATTTTATTGCGCATAAATGAGCCAGAAAATGTATTAGGTTTAATCACTATTTTCGGAATGATGCTTGATAATGTACCTTTTCATCGTATTTTATCAGATTTGTAGTTAATCTCCAATGTGGCACATTAGGTAAACTATCATAAATCTGAGAGGAATCTGTTCCTCAGTTATAGAGGTGTGTACTCAGGAGGACATGTTTTTTACATTTTACATAGTAATGGTAGAATTTAGGAATTTTTTAAAATTACGGTAGTGAGAATAGCTAAGATTACTTCAGTATCTGCAGTGTTCAGTTACATTTTCTATACTTGGTATTCAAGTACCTTGAATACTACAATTACATGAAGTAATTATTAAGGCAACTGGAAGGTTTTTAAGGACACATATTGTACTGTACCCCCTGCCCCATAAAAATGTTACAGTGATAATACAATAATGAATAAGCCACAACCAAAAGTAATCTATGGTGTTGACTCTGGACTATATACACTGTAGCGAGACAGTGCGTGCACATCAATACATAATGGCTGGGTATTTTGATTTTTTTTTTTATAACTTATAGTTTCAACCTAATTAATAACAGGATAGTTGCTGATTTACATAAGGTAAAACTAGATAGGTTCTCTCCTATATGGTCATATATAAGACCTAGAGAGAGGAATGATATAATAAATAGTGGTAGGGTTGAAAAAAATAAAAGTTTTGGGTCTTTTTGGCTGAGCTTGCATTACTTGTAAAATGTAATCCCTGTAGACTTCAATTTTGCCATGTGTAAAAATGAGGCAAATGTTTCATTTCATAGCAGTGTTTTTTTTAAACCCATTTTACATTAATGATTTTAAGCATTTCTGAGACATTTATTAGGAAGCTATTACTCCAGAGCATTATTTAGCCCATTGTATAACTTTAGCTGAGAACAAAGAGATGTCTCTGGATTGAGAGTCATAAGGTGGGAGTGCAATTTGGATTTAAAAAAAAACACATGGAGAGACAAAACACAATGTCTCTGTTATCACAAGGTGCCTTGACACTTCCTATGCATTTAAACATTCTTTTCCTGAGACAACAGTACAGGCTTTGTGCTTACTGGAACACATTCAGGAATTATGGTATGGTATCTCACTATAATCACAATTCATCACTATTTTGTTTTGAGGTTAGAAAGTGGTTGCCATGAAAAATCGATATTTGCCAATGGTTGCCCTGAAAAGAAAACCTGATATTTGCCAACGGTTGCCCTGAAAGAAATATTAACCATATTGTAATTGAGAGGTAGTTAGCAATTAGGGGTGTGCAAAATGGGCCGTATTCAATTCGGATTTGGTCCGAATTGGGGACAGTGATTTGATTTGTTGATTAGAATCACTGTCCCCAATTTGATTTGGCCAAATCCAAATCTGAAGATTCGATGCTGGTTCAGAGAATCAGCGATTCGGCCATAGACAGAGCTTTAAACATTTTTTCTACATACCTCAGGGTACCAGGTGTGGCTCGTGAACACTGCGATGCTGGGGCAGATGGAGCATCCAACAGGAGCATGGGGGGGAGGGGCCATGTGCTCGGCGGTAAACCCAGAAGTGGACCAAAAGTACCGGCATGCCCCCCCCCGCCCCCGTGCCCTCCCCAGCTCAGCTGTCGGCCATAGAGAGACCCCAGGTGCCCTCCCGACCCAGGAGGCACCAGTGTGACCATGGGGTCATGGGGGGGGCCCTACACACACTCCCCAGTGAATCCAGAAGTGGACCAGAAGTGCTTCTGGTCTACTTCTGGGTCTGCTGCCAAGCCCCCTGCAGTCCTGTGGGACGCTCCATCTGCCCCAGCATCGCAGCCTTCATGAACCACCTAGTACCTTGTATGTAGAAAAAACATTTAAAGTTGTGTCTATAGCCAAGTCGCCAAATCTCTCCAGATTGATTCAGAGGGTTCTGATTTGACTCCAAGAGATTAAAGGGTCTCCTGATTCAGTTTGGATTCAGAGATTTGGTCACTGAATTGGGCTGAATGTCCACCAAATTGAATCAGGCCAAATCTCCACTGAATCGAATCAGGGACCAAAGGTTCACACAGCCCTATTATCCTTGTTAGTCTGAAGTCAGCAGAAGACAGAGCAGTGTAGCACCTGATAGATTAAGTTTTCATAGCATCTGAGAAAGTAACTTGTTGCTTATAAAAGCTTATGCCTCTCTGAATTAGTAGGGCTGTGTGAAATTATAGCTGCCATTTCATTTTGGAGGTGTTTTGGGCTGTTTTGGTGCCTGAAACACCGAATCCAAAACAAAATGGAAGGCTCAGAAACATCTCCAAAATGAAACAAGGCATCCAAAATGTTTCAGAAATGTTTTGGAAATTTTCAGAGTTTTGGAGCCGGGTTTGCAGGGAAACCGCTGTACGCTGCTGCACAGGGCAGGCAGCATCTGGGGCTATATGGGGCGGGCAGTGGCAGCGAGGAGACCCCAGCGTGGATTTCTGTTCCCTGTGGAGTCAAGTCGCATGGCAGGGCAGTGCTGGTCCCTGCCGGGCAACCTAGCCCCTCAGGGAGCAGAAATCCAGAGCAGCACGAGCCAGGCAGCAGTGGCACGGAGACCCTGGTGCAAAATTCTTCTTCCTGTGGAGCCAGGTCACACAGCAGGACAGCGCTGGTGCGACCTGGCTCCACAGGAAGCAGAGATCTGTGCCGGGGTCTCGTCACTGGCACTGCCTGCTCATGTGGCCAGGGCAGGCAGGGGCAGCCAGGAGACTCCTGGCATGGGTCTCTGCTCCCTTCGGAGCCTAGTTGCATGGCAGGGACCAACAGGCTTGCGCACCACTCTGTGCTGCTTCCCTGCCCCATGCCCTGGTATGACAGGGATCAGAGATCTACATGGGTGTTTTTTGCGCCTGCATGGAGGGCAGTGGCCCTCCCCCTCTCCCAGACACCCACGGCCCCATCCCACTCCCTGCTGGAGCCCCAAGCCCTGCCCAACTTGGTATGGTTGTGCAAAGCTTGCAGCCCATTCAAAGCATTCTCCCAAAACAAAACAGGACAGTGATCAGAAACACCAAAACAAATCACTGTCCTCCAAAACCGAATCAAAACACAGCCGTTTCGCACAGCCCTATTAGTTAGTCTGTATGGTGCCAGCCTTGCCTGCCTTCATCTTGTAATTGTTAGCAAGCAGACTCTTTAAAAAGCAACTGATGTTGCATATCTACTGAAAGTGAACTATTTGATGCATGTGACAGTGCTTTGGATCACAGCATGACAGAGAAATGCCATAGGAAATGTATTTATTATATTGGATTTTGTATGTCATTTTTTGATGGAATAATGATTTGCTGGCAGATCTTTTCAGCTATAGGGCATGATGCATTTGAATTTTTATTAGACAAATAAGATTTCTAGATTTTTTTTGTAAGGTAGAAAGAATCATTAGTCTCAGAAAAGAGCCAGCTTGTAAGTTGGTGAATCAGAGTGTATCATTAGGAACAGCAGACCCTGGAAAGGAATATGGTTGTCAGGGTGACAAGTTTCATCAAAACAAATGTGAAACTGTCTCAGGCTGCTGATAGCCTTCATTTAAGCTGGCTTTCCTGTAGAAATTCTGCATTCTTATTTACAACTTTGTATTCCAGTTTTTTGGTTAAGGAATTTAATCACTCAGGATTTGAAATTGTCACTTTGAGACAAGTGTTGAGAGTGTTCCCATTGACTCCAGTGGCCACTGGATTGTGTTGTTTGGTTCTGATCTAGGAATCCTTTGAGCACCTGATAAATTTAAAGCGCAGGAGTAATGCATGTGCATGTCCTTAAAATTAAAAAAAATGCTTATCATGACCTTAATGTGATATTTTAATTCATGAGCTCTCAATACCTCTGAGTAATAATTGTCAGTCAGTTACTTCTTGATATGACATATCACTTCCTTATGTTCTTCTTGTAAACCAATGTTCTAGAGCGTTTGCAGGAACTAAACGTGAGGGCTAGGGACAGACATTCAAAAAGCCTGAGCCTGAATTGATTCAGTCTTTGCAGGTTAGTCTAATCTGCAGAGAGTGAACTGGTTTGCAGGTGGATAGATGTCCAGCGCATGCCTGCAATGGCTCAAGCCAAAAGTCTGGGGGCGCTAGAGCAGCCATCACTCCCACAGGGAAGCTGAGCTGAAGGGAGGAGCTTGCCCAGACCAGTGGCTCCCTAACAGCCAGGAGCAGTCCAGGCACACAAAGCTGCATGGCTCCAGAAGGGAACTCTTTCCCCTTCTCCCTCTCCCCCACTGCCATAGGTCCAGAAGTGGGGGCTTGTTTTTTGCTGGGGGGTTCTTCCCACTCCTCCTTCCTCCCTCTGCGATGGGGTGGGGTGTGAAGCTGCCTGGCCCTGGGGGGGACTCTTCCACCTGCTTCTCCCCCATTACTGCAAGGTGGGGAGAGGAGGCTCTGTGGGATGCTGCCTAGCACCAGAAGGGGACTTTTTCCCCAACTCCTTCCCCCCAGGGCAGGGGGAGGCTCTGTTCCATTTTGGGGGGATCTCTTCCCTCTCCTCCTCCTCCCCCCCAGAGGGGCACTGGGAGCACAGAGCTCAGCTGGGCAGGGTGTGGGGGGTGTAGGGACGCCCATACACTCTCCCTATGGTGTGCAGCCCCTGCTGCCTGGCAGCAGCAGCAGACAGGGAGGTCAGGGTGCTTGTGCCTGGCACAGACACAGCTCCAGCCAGCACTGCATGAGGTGAGGAAGTGAAGCCTGCCTTATCCCCACAGCTCTGCTCCCTGAGCCTGAGCCTGCAATGGGAGAAGCCCCGCACTGGAGACAGCTGCTTCTCCTACTCCCCATTGTGCAGGTCTTACACTCTGCCAGGAGTGGAGGGAGCCCCACCCCCTACTTTCCCGCAGAGTCCAGTGCCAGGCTTCCCCTCTGAGAGTGTAGACTCCAGGTGTGGCATGGAGCCGCAATAGAAGCAGCCAGCGCTGTGCAGGGGGCAAGGAGCAGCCCCATGCAGCCTATCTGAACACTTCTATCCCCATGGCTCTGCACTGTGCCTGCAGCTCTGTACTCACAGAGAAGAAGTCTGGTGCTGGATTCTGCGGGGAAGCAGGGGGTGGGGCTCCCTCCACTCCTGGCAGAGTGCAAGACCTGCACAGTGGGGACTGGGGGAAGCAGCTGTCTCCAGTGCAGATCTGGAGCTGCAGGCTCAGACTCGGCAAACAGAACCATGGAGATAAGGCAGGCTCCACTCCCTCCCCCTACACAGCGCTGGGCAGAGCTATGGCTGTGCCAGGAACAAGCACCCTGACCTCCCCACCTGCTGCTGCTGCTGCTAGGCAGCAGGGGCTGCACACCATGGACGGAATGTGTGGGGGTCCCTACACCCCCCGTCCCTCACACCCTACACCCTGCCCGGCTCAGCTCTGCACTCCCATTGCCCCCTCGGGGCTGGGGAAGAGAAAGAGAGGGAAGAGTTTCCAGCCCAGTGTGAAACAAAGCCTCCCTCTGTCTCCCGCCCCCTTCTGGGGCCTGTAGCATCACATGGAGTCCCCGCCCCTCCCAGCCCTACAGCGGCAGGGGGGAAGAGGAGGGGGAGGAAGAGTCCCCATCCAGCGCCTCAGAAAGCCCCGCTCCCCACCCTGGGAGCAGGAGGAGGAGGAGAGGGAAGAGTCCCTCCAGCATGAAACAGAACCCCCCTCCCAACCCTGTGGTGCAACCTACCCAGCATTGGCGATGTGTAAGGGGTGCACGCGGGTGCACATGCACGCACTGAGATTGGCAGTGCATCCCCTGCGAAAAGCGCCACCAATGCTGCCGGTGGTGCCTACGGGCCACCCTGCCACCAATGCAACCAGGGACATCTGCAGGTGGTTGCTGACTGCTGGTTGGCACTCGCCTCCCCACTCCACTGATACCACTGTGGCCACCTGCAGGAGCTCCCTGCTTGGCCCGACCACAATCACCACTGCCGCCGCCTGTGGGAGCTCTCCACTTGCCGCCACCACACCCCCACCACCGATACTGCCGCCGCCATCTGTGGGCAGTCTTGCCATGTTCCATCCCTGCTCTGGCTAGAGAGCAGAAGGGAGGGGCCAGCCCAGCTCTGGAGCAGAGCAGAGCCCTACCCCCAGAGCATGCCGAGATGCTGGGGTCTCCGGTTTACCTTAAACCAGCAAGCAGTCTGGGACAGACATTGCATAAACAGTTTGAACCAAATCAGTTAAGTCTAATACTACATTCAGCCAGGATTATCTCAAACCAGTTTCGGCCATTTTGAAACTGGTTTATGCGCACTGTATGTCTGTTCTGTTATGGGTTTAAACCAGTTTCTGATCACTTAAACTGGTTTATGTGGCATGTCGGTCCCTAGCCAAGGGGCTATAAACAGCCATGGTGAATTAATTTAAAATGAGGTACTATATTATAGTACTTGCTGTATTTGTCTTGCCCTTGTTCCTTGACAGTGATGCCTGCTGCATGAGTGACATTGGATAAATCCACCTATAATGAATTTGCTTTTTTACAATAAATAGTAAAAAATTGTAGTCTCTTTCTTACTTTCAATTTCTTTACATTTTCAGGGTCAAAACTTATGATACATTGTTCCAGCACACTCTGCTGTATATTAAATATTTTACCTCCTCAAATTGCAGTTTGTTCTGATTCTAGTTTTATTACAAAGGAATCCCTACCATATTTTGCCATCTATTTTGAGATTTCATTTTGATGAGATTGTTCTCTTTTAAAGTTGGTAAGACAACATATATTGCAAGTTATATCATAAAGTGCACTGAGAGGCATTACCCTCAAAGTGTTATCTTTGAAAAACAATATTGGAGGCAAATAAAAAACAATAGAAGTCTGTCAATCTCTTCAGTGATTGTTTTACTAATCCTCTAACTTGTTCATTCTTACAAAAAAAATGGTGCTCTTTACCAGGAATTTCATAGCTATAAAATGCAATATTCTCTGTGCTGCAATACATGATTGACTTTTCAGGGGTAGGGGTTGCCTGCTTGTTAATTTGGTAATGTGCAGTGTATATCATAAGTCTTATTATAAATTTGCACGCTTCCTCTGCACCTCTTTAGTTGATAAGTATCTATTTTCTATACAACCAGAGAATATGAAACAGTGACCTTCATTTGTATACTTCACTAGGATAATTACTGTGCCCAGGGGTTTTTTCTTTTTCTGTTTTTTTGGTTTTGTTTTGTTATGATAACAAGACTATGCCAAGGAACAACAAAATCAAGAGAGCTCCAGTCATGTAAAATCAGTGTGATAATGAATAACAGTTCTAGCACAGTAATTACACAATCCTGTACTATATTAATAAATAATAAAAAGCAGGGATACAAACTTGTGGGGAGACTTATTTTAAGAAACTGTCTTTTAAATTTATTATTTCTATATTGATCACAGATGAAAATTTAAACAAATGTATAAACAGTGTTGCAGTCATCCAGTTAACAAGCTACCTGCAAAAAAATTCTCATTCAGCAGCTCAGAAATGTAGCCCTCTGTGTCTAATCTAAGCTAAGAGATTTTTTTTTCAAGTTAACAGCTTTTTAATTCTATATCTTTGCTGTATTGCTCTCACCATTTGTTCATATTATGGTTAGAATACTAATTTAGAATATTTGTGTAGAGCAACCTTGCCAAATATGTATGGAACTAAGGAGTGAGAAAATAACATTATGTTCTTGCGAGTTTCCACTTGACTGGGGCCCTGCTGGTTTGATTTTGTTTTTATCTTGTATTACCCTATTTCATTAGTAGGGGATCACATTAATTCTACAAGTTGCAAGCACAGTGCATAAATATTCTCCAGACCCTTGTTGCATAGCTAGCGTATGACTATATTATCAAAATGCAGTAGAGGAGAAAACAAAATATGGCAAAATGTGGTCAGAGACTAATACATGAAATGAATTTGATGTGAATATGTTAAAATAAATGCACTAAAAGTAATTTCACCTAAAATTGGAACATATTTCCTTCATTCTTTTGTGTTATGCTTCCATTTCACATTGACTTCATCATATTTTTGTTAGAAATGTCTTTGTATTAGTCATATACCAGCCCACTTACCAAAGCAGAGATCTGTACTGTTACTTCATTTATTTAACTCGCTATGAAAATATCATATACAGTATAGCACATATATTGAAAGTAGATCTCCTGTATATCAGGCAGCTCTCCTTCAAGAGCTCTGTTCTACCTTACCTTTTGGCATGTAACAAAAGACATTTCCAGTCTCCAGACATTTGTCCATGCCAGAATATATTCTTGGGTATTAAAATCTCTGCTGAGAAAGTCAGCCAAGGATTGAGGAGCTGAAAAGGTAACTCAAGATCACTTCTCCCCTGGGACTTGCACTAAACAAGTCAACTAGATTGGCCTCTGATACCTGCTTTATGTGAGATGAGTATTATTTGCTTCAAAAATATGTGGAGATATTTAATATTGGTGTGCATTCTGGGCTTGATTGTGTCCTTACCCTAAGCAGCTGCATAAGAGAGAAGAAGTAAGGAACACTTCCCAACTACCCATCACTATGCTATGCTGCCTGCATGAAGGCTTCTGATAAAGGCTTCTCTGTATCATACTGGTATAGAGTTCTGGGGAAATGTACCAGGCAAGTGGTAGGAAAGGGAGTATATGAAGCTATGGCTCCAAACTCCACTCCCCATCCCATGGTTTAAGCCACACTGTAGAGCTGATTAAGCGTGTATATGTGTGGTGTTGGAGGACAGGATTGGAGTACCCAGCACCCTTTATAAACAATTGGCTCCTCATAAAGTAACAAAGAGCTCTGTGAAACATTGCATACTGTGAAACAGAATGCTCCCTTTGCACTGAGGTGGGTTTGCACCATCCTCGAAGCAAGGCTGTACCTAAAAAGATGCGATTCAGCCCTCAGTTTTCAAAGTTTTCCATTACTTTAAAACTAAGTAAATAATTTTTGCGTTATGGGCAATAATCTGCAAACTAACAAAGCATCAGTTAATTTTTAACAATATACTTACAATTCTTCAGAAATTTTAAAAATCCTTCCCAAGTTTATCTTCTTCCCTGCTGAGCATGGTAGAAAAATCCATTGCTATATTCTGAGGTTAAATGTGTGATTTTTCTCCTGTTCATAATGAGATATTTTAATTCCTCAGCCAACTTCTAAAAATGCACCTATCAGTTGTATCAGCGGCAAATTCCTGGTTTTTAATTGTTAATTTTTTTTAAGATATTAATATTTGTGTATTTGTTAAGCAAAATCCTAAATACAGTGGTTCAGCTAAGTTGCACCAAAGAACCACTGACTATATAACTATTAACTTCCCTTTAAAAAAAGTGTGATTATTCAATCTGAGTTAAAAGAGAATCTTTGTTATCAGTCAGCCAATACAATATTAGGGATTTTATCATTTTGGAGCACTTCTTCGTCATGAAACACTGCTGGGACAAATGCTGGTATTCACATTCCAAAACACACTGAACTTCTGTCTTAGGGAGTAATCATAGGTGGATCTAGGATTTTGAAAAAGGAGGTACAAGAGCAAATTGTGCACTGTAGGATGGCTGCACCTCCCTACTCCCAACCTCTCCTCCCTGCCAGGGCAGGTGTCATGGGAGAAGAAGTAGGGATTTTTTTTTAAGTCCCTAAATGAGTTAAGAACTCCACCCTCTGCACCCTACCCCCCAGCTTCCCATTCCTTCCCTTCTGAACTCAGCAGCACCCCCCACCCTATCCCCCTCTATTTGCACCTCTAGGTGCAGGAAGGGGAGACCTGCCCACTGCCACTGTTGCCCCAGGTGCTTCTGCCCCATTCCAGCAATGGGGATCGTTGTGCAGGAAGCTGGGTTCAGCCAGAAAAAGCACTGGCAACAGGTGGACTCCCTCTCCCTGTGCCTGCTGGCAGGGAAAAATGGGGGGAACTGAGCAGTGAGGAAGAACCTGCCCATCACTGCCACTGTTTTTAGCTGAGCCCAACTCCCTGCCCAGCTGCCTCCACAGCCATAGATATTGCAGAATAAGAGCAGCTCAGGGGTTCCCCTTGCCCCTTAGGTCCATCAGGGACAGTGGCAGTGGTGGGTAGGTCTCCCTTTCCTGTTCCCAGAAGCGTAAGTAGAGAAGGGGAAAAATTGGAGGAGGGGAGGTATTGCTGAGTATGGAGGGGGAAAGGAAATAGTGCCAAGAAGGGTTGGGAGATTCTTACCTGCTTCAAGGACCTGCTCCCATGTTCCCACTGCATGGTCTGGACTCCACAGAATACTCAGGTATCTGGGTCTGTGGGGAACCTGAAATGCAGGGCTCCACTGTGGCAAAGAGGGTATGACCATACCACCATGCCTGCCCCCCCCCCCCGATCTACCCCTGGGATCATCGCACTCCACTAAATTCAGTGAATAGATAGACATCTTGTATGCCATTCAAATATATAATTCTGTGTGTACACCCACAGAAAAGGATGGCATAGTGTAGCATAATGCTTTCTTCTGCACTGAGTTCCATCTAGTTTTTGTTGTTTCGCAGCAATTTGTTGAGAGATGAGTTAGAAGGCAGATCACTTGGCAGAATCTTCCTGACAATCCCAGTTGTGCCCTGACAAACCTTTCCAGAAGCAGTGGAAGAACTGACACTTCTGCTGAACTACACACAGTACTTAGGTTACTTTAAGCCAATGATATTTTTCCTTAATTTCATTTACTGACTTTGCTGGCCTATGGTGCTTCCTGGATAATTTCCCTTAGGATCGGGGAACAAATAAGCAAGTTCATAGCTTTACCAAATGTTTATATTGGAGTTGATAGGAGAAATGTTGATAGAACCATATTTCATAAAAATGTGCAGTTCTGTTGCAAATCAAAAGACTTTGTGAATGCATAACAGCTTCACTGAAAAAAAAATATTTTGGAAGAAAACAAGGAAAGAATTGCTGACAGCATGTTTCAGTCCCTTATTTAGAAATGATTTTCCTTGCAGTTTTGGGGGGGGGTTTTAATGTAGTAATTTATTATAATAATGTAATACAAAATAAAAATGTTTTGATTGAACTGAAACCACCTTTTAAAAAAAATCCTTAGCAAAGAATTTCAAACTTTCATTTCCATTTCTACTTAGAATGAAGTCAAGTTTCAGACCTGTTTAGAAAAAGTAACTTCTGCCTACTGCACAGATTTGGTTCATTCCATGGGGGGCACAGACAAAGGAGAATGAGTCCATTCTTGCCAAACTATATTAAGCTGAAGCATGTCATTCATGGCGCTTCATTTAAAAACCATCCCTTGAAGGTCCTTGAGTTTACTTAGCAATATATTATAACACAGGCAGAAGGCAGGGTAGAGATGAAACTTAGAATCTAACTAAATTAGAGATGCATAAACTTTTGTGAGTTAACGCTCAGATGAAGTGAGCTCTGACTCACAAAAGTGTATGACTCTCTGATTCAGTTAGTCTGTAAGATGCATCTCAACCCTGCCTTCTGCCTGAGTTCAGCCTAACAAAGCAGACTGTATCGTTCTGCTCAGGGTTATGTTCAAGATGTTCACTGCTGAATTTCCAGTATACGTGACATGGCTACCTGTGGGCATGTTACAATAAAACTGTAAAATCAAACATGTGATATTACTGACTGTGATCAAAAGGATGTTATCATTGTGCCAAAAGTTACTATTAACCAACTAAGCATAACATGCATTGTGTCTTATTTTTTAATGTATGTTGCATCTGGAAACTATATTCAGTTTCTCAGGCCCGTCCTTTGGTTACATTACCCCAACAATTATGCTTAGTTGCATGATTAATGAAGCATATGTTATTTGGACAAATGACCAAATAATGAATTGGATAACTAGATTGTTTTCTACTGCCTTATTTAATCATTTGTAATTAAGTGATCTCTTAATAGAATGTGTTATCAGGCTATTTACTTAATTACATCCTTTAATTTCCTACACACTAGGTGCATCTACATGTGCATCTACAGTGCCATTGTACTGCACCATCGTTTAGTACTTCCAAAAACGTGGCACACGGTTACTTTTAGCCCCTACATTGCCGTAACAATGTGCTATTCCAAGGGAGCATGTTGCTACAGCAACCTAGCATCATGCGTCATGGTTTCTGTCTGCCGATGCTATATTGCCATAGCACATTGCTACATCGCCATAGCATCAGATGTAGATGCACCTACTAAGTATGGCATGTAATTTCAAATCATAGGCTCACATTCATCTTCCTCCTCCTTGGAATCTCTCCACCAACTCCTTTTTCCTCACTTCTTCCAATTTAAACTGGTTCTCCTTCAGTGTATAGACCCCTTATAACTCTCCTCACTCCTTTGTCTCTTACTTTGTCTTCTTGTGGCCCTGTTTGCTTTGCTGAAATTTCAAGCCATGGTGACCTCTCTGATTTTTCTCACAACCATATCCATGTTTTCTTTCACATTGTTTTGTCCAAGTGAATAGTGCCAGTCCAAAATGCCACTGGTTCTGTTCCCATTAGATCTTTTTATGGATCCACTGCTTCAACACTGCTTGCAGGAAATAAGGTAGTCAAAACATGCATTACCTATTATTTAACATATTTATCCTGCTATGTTGCCAACTGACCTACAAGCAGAGGCATCATGGTTTCTGTCTTTTGGGATGCAGACAGAAATGAAATGTTCCCCCAATCTGGCCACAGAAAATGGCCTGTAGCCATGACCAAACACAAGTGCATGGCTGTAGACCACTTCAAAAATGGGCTATCAGGCAAAAATCTGACCCCTTATTGAAGGGTCAGATGAAGACATTTCAAAACAGACCATCTCCTGTAACTTCTGTCTGCGCTGCCTCCCAGCCTGTCTTTTTAGAATGGAAGGGGGAAACAGAGTGGAGGAAAGTCTGTCTGGGTCTTTTCAGCCCGCCCTTTTGGGGGGCTCCAATTCACCCACTCCACACTCCAGCATCGGCTGGGGTACCCCCAGAATGAGCTCCCTCTGCTCCCTTTCCCCCTCCCATTCTGAAAACAGCTCAGGCCAGCAGGGAGCTGGCAGGGAGGAAGGGCAGCATCTACATTCCTCTTCCCCCTGAAACCAACAATGAACTTCAGGGCATCGTTGTAACTCAGAACACTTCCTGCAAAGCATTCTTAGTTACACCAGGGAGCTCCACTTCTGCCTGCTCCCTTGGAGTTTCCTGTGTCTTCCTTCCTTCAACTACTCCTTTCTTTTGTGGTTCTTTTTATTGTATTTTTTCTAAAATATATGCGTAACATCTTCAAACAAGGCTCATATCTATTGGGCACAGTGCATATTTGAGCACTATAAAAGCCCCTGAGTATTTATATTCTACCTTCCCTTCCCAAAATTTACTTTAGGATACTTGAGGATAGGTGGAGTTGCTTTTGGTACCACAGGTGTCCTTCATGCATTAGCCGTGAAGTTGGGACTCAGAGATGATTGGGAAAAGGTATGAAAAACATCATCAACATTTAAAAGAAAAATGAGAATCATGAATACTTCCTGCAAATCTTAGATTGGGGGGGGATTTCTTCATTCTCCTACAGTGATTAACATTCTTTATACTAAAAATAGCATGGGACATTACTGTCTTTGCATTGCTTAAGTTACCAATCATAGGTGACACGTAGGGGTTGAGATTAGCCACTGCTCACCACTCCCCCCACCCCCCCGCCGCCACCAATACTACCACCGGCATCTATGGGTGGTCCCTGCTCACTGACACTGCCGCCAACATCTGCGCATGGTCGCCGCTCGCTGCCGCCAGCACCACCTACAGATGGTGCCCCCCCAGTCTCAGGAGGCACCAGTCGTTCATGTTACCAGTGATGGTATCAACATCACTAGACAGTTGCTTTTAAAATTACATGTGCCTTTAAGGGTAAGAGTGATGTTATAGTCATGATGATCCAGAAGTTGTGAGAGGCAAGGATTTCTTAGAGGAATATCTTTTATTGGACTAACTATGTCGTTGGGATAAAATTAGACAAGCTTTCGAATGCAAGACATTCTTCATCAGGCCTCTCATCTCGAGAGGCCAGCACAACATAGTGAAAAGCAGCAGAGGGGTGCAGATAAGAGAAATTCTCAGAGATAGACACACAATTAGCAGAAGAAAAGAAGCTGTTTACTGGGGGATCAAGGCCTGTCAGAAGGGAGGAGGGTCATGCATAAGCTGGCTGGATGCTTAAGAACCGAGGACTGAAAATTGATATTAGCTTAGTGGCACAACATATATTATGCAACTCATGAATTCTTTCCGCACAGAAAAGGTGAGAATGATTCGCCTCCCTTTCAGAGTCTACTCCCATCCAGTGGAGCCCTGCCCAAGGAAATCTGGTTATAGGTGGAGGACCCAAATTTCTCTTTAGAAATTACCATTATTTCCAGGAATGGTGCCATCTCTGCAGTTAAAGGCATTGTGAATCACACTTTTGTATTTAGCCAAAATGAATGCTACATAGGGTAAAATTGGTTGTACATATAGATTTCTGAGGTCAGGATTATAAATCTGTAAGAACCAGACTCTAGATGCTTGTAAATCATTTAGACTATAATGCATAAAATGGCAGTTGGCTTCCTGTACAATTCAGTAAAGGTTAAGAGGGTATTTTTGTTAATCAAAGGTTCTTCAATGAAGTCAACTGGATTAAAACAGAGTACAACATGTATTGTTGATCTCTGACATGCGCTTTATTTTCTCATGAATATAGGAATACATTAAGGTCAATATATTGTAAAGCTAATGACACTGCTGGCAATGGTAATAGAAGAAGCAAAGAAATCTTGGAAATAATAGCAATCACATTGATCAGGGAAATATCAAAATGCTCTTTTCTTTGTTATTTTTTCTGACAATCTCTTAGGCTGTTGCTTTTCATTTGGCTCTGTATCTCATGTGCTATTGTATTGGTTTGTTTATCCTCTTTTTCTAGCACGCAAACAGGAGATTATCAAGGTTACCGAGCAGTTGATTGAAGCCATCAACAATGGGGACTTTGAAGCTTACACGTAAGTTGACTTATTTTGGGAAAGACAAGAAGGAATAAATGCTTAAAAAAAAAAACACATTATCAGACCCCTATCCTTACATAGTATATGCAGTAATCCTTTGCTTCAAAAGCTCTTACACAAAAATGTCAAATGGAAATTTACTATAGACTTTAGTGTTTTAGCATCTAACCAGATTTAAATGACTATTCAAAGAATTTTAGAAAGGAAATAGTCATGTGTGGCATTTTCTAACTGACTGTGTTTGCTATCACAATTTGATTTGCTCCACAGAAAGATCTGTGATCCAGGACTTACATCTTTTGAACCAGAAGCTCTGGGTAATCTAGTGGAAGGAATGGACTTTCACCGGTTTTACTTTGAAAATGGTGTGTATTCCTATTTGTTCTTCCTTAAAGCACTCCCCTAATGTGCATCTTCAACCTTTCACGTTTTGTAACTGCTTATGGGGGTCTTTTTATTACACCTTAAGTCATATGGAATTTTTTAATTGTTGACCCTGTTTCCTTTATATTTCTATTAGAAATATACAAGAAAGAAACAATAGAAAACTATTAATTGTGGGGGGAGTTTTAAAATGTGTTTATTATTTTGTGGAAAACACAGTGGAGCTTAGAGGTTTTTGCTCACCAGTGAAACAGTATTTATGGCTCAGCATGGCTGACTTTGCACTTGGCTGGTTCGCTTTGAAAAATGATTTTGTGTTTGTTCCCCCTAGCTTTGTCTAAGAGTAATAAGCCAATCCACACTATTATCCTCAATCCTCATGTCCATCTCGTGGGTGATGATGCTGCCTGCATTGCATACATACGGCTGACACAGTACATGGATGGAAGTGGAATGCCAAAGACTATGCAATCAGAGGAGACTCGGGTCTGGCATCGTCGTGATGGCAAATGGCAGAATGTGCATTTTCATCGTTCAGGGTCACCAACAGTACCTATCAAGTAAGAAATCTACTGAAGGCATTGTTAGCTAAGGGGGTGGAAATCTATGGCCTGTGTTATGTGGGTGGCTTATAGGTGATCTCATGCTTGCTTCTGGCATATGAAACTGTCATTCTCTGGATAGCACAATAGTCTTATAACTGCTGCACTGTCATTTCTGCTAAGTTTGTTTAACAATTCAATAGACTGCATGTGACATTAGCACAAATGTTTTGAATGAGTAATTTTTTACTGTTTATTTTACAATAAGTGTTTGTGTTAAGATTAAGCATTTATTGTGCTCGATATTGTACAGTAAGAGTTGTTCCATTCCCAAAGTAGTTGAAAAATTGAACTTTCAACTGAAAAAGTAGTTGAATTTTAAGCCCAGTGTAGTGTATAGAAGTTTGCTACATTGGAGCTTCATCAATGCGGTACAATATCCCTTGCTTTCCAACCAGCTGTAGTGTTTACATAGCTGAGCCATGTGCCCTGCTTTGTGATTTAAAATCAGATAATCTATTTACTTTATAAATTAAATGGAATAAGTACCATAAATTCTCTCTCAGCCTCATTCTTACTTTACTGCAGGTGATCTCGCAAGCTCTGTGTTAGTATTGTATAGGTGACTCTGAGTGTCCTCTGATACTCCAGGGTTGGAATCGCCCCACAATTCATATGCACAAGCCAAAACTTCTTGGGCCAGATTCTCAGTTGTGTGAATCATGAATGTCCAGAGTTGATCTTGCATGCTTGCACAGCTGTAACATGGTTCCAGCTCTCCCTCTGGACATGCTGCCTGCTTTGGTATATTAATCTTTTATGGGTGTAATCCTTCCTTTGAACTGAGGTAGCCCATATGTACTACAGATTACACCATTGGTGATTGCCTTAAAAGGACGAAATACTGATTTTAAAGAAACCCATCATAGGCCTGCAGGGACATCAAGGGTATTCTAGTCCAAGCTCTTGCCCAGCTTCAAGATGCATCTCTCCTAAGCCATTCCAGATAGATGCTTATCCAGCCTCCTTGTGAAAAACTCCAGTGAAAGAGGTTCCGGAACTCGCCTGGCAGCATGTTCCATTGTACTGCTTTTCTCACAGTTAGAAGATTTTCATGAGATTTGAGCTAAATCTGCTTTGTTCCAGTTTAAACCCAATGTCTCATGTTCTACCTTCTGCAATAAGGAAGGAAAGTTCTTCCTCTTATTTATAGCAACCTTCCAAATATTAGATTAACAAATATCTCCCCATTAATCTCCCTTTTTCCCCCCGGACGTAGTTCCTTAAATGTTTTTTCATACAGCTTGCATTCCAAGTCTACATCATTGTCAATTGCCACTGCAGCCTCCGCGGATTCTTGACATCTTTCTTTCCAGGTGGTTCCAAAAATGTGACAACAGTACTCCAGCTGAGGCCTAACCAGTATACATTTTTTCTTTGCATCCAAATTATTTATAAAATGTTAAATAGCACCAAACCCAGGGCAGACCCTTATGGAATTCCATCTGAGATTTCCTGCCATTCTGAAATGAGTCCATTTATAGTTCTCCTTTGCTTTCAATCAATTATATATGCACTGGTTCTATCAAGCCTCCAGCTTCAGATTACGTACAGGGATAGTGCAGTGGGCTCTGGGCCATCCAGTACACTATATGTTTTTATGGTAACTGTTATTTCAAAATATAAACCCAAGGGGTCTCAGACCAAGTCTTCCTCTATTGTTCACAGTTCCAAGTTTGCCACTACTGCTTAACAAATAATACACCTTTAGAGTAACAGAAAAAGAGAGATTATTGGGAAAAGGGTTTCTGTCAAGGGACAATTAGCATGTAGAACAGTCTGCCCCGTGTTGTAGTGGGAACTGAAAGCATATATTACAGTACCCAGAAACAAACACCTAAGAAACAGTATTTCAGCCTGATACTTACTGAAACCAAAGCTCTTGCCAAGATAGCAGTCTAATTATTCTGCTTGTTTGTAGTTTGTTTAGTACTTAGAATAAAGGATATGCAGGTAAGATAGAGGCAAAGGGGTAACAATTGACTAATTGCATGAATTCATTCATAGACTGTAAGGGAGCATAGTGGCTATCTGTGTAACATACAGCATTATGCCTAATCATACCTGTTAACGAATACGTTCTGCAAACAGTTGTGTCAGCCTGGTGAATAGTATTTTAAATCATGGAATGTGAGTTGCATAAATGGACATTGTATAATGTGGCTAATGAATAGCCAGGGGCTAGACCAGCTGTTTCCCCCTAGGGACTTGTAAGTGGGGTACTTCAGTCACTGGAGGCTCTTAGTTGTGGAGGGCCATGTCCTGCCCCTTATGCAGAAAGATAAGGGTATGTAACTGTACGTAGAACTGATTGAGAGCTGCCCCGCAGGGACTGAGCCACAGTTCAGTGTTAACTGCAGGCAGTTTTTCACTGCTGCTTTCCCTCAAACTCAGCCACAAATAACAGGGTTTCTGGACCTGGTGGGGCATCAAGAATGAGAGAAGACATTTCTGAGCCTGCAGGTTTGAGCATGTGAGTGAAGATGTTCTGAGTTTGTGGGAGAGTGGGGCCTGGAAGAGAGAATCAAATCTCAGGTATGAAGAGGTCAGGAAGGAAAAGTAGAGACTCTCAGCCTAGAGCATAGCTGTGGGTAAGGGAGAGGTAGTTCGGAGAGGTTCTAAAAGTTGAACTCAAGACAGGAATCAACCTTCTGTATCACTGAATCCAGGCCCCTGCTGTGGCTGGCTACCACATCTTATGTTCCCTTTCATAAAGTGACTGCACTCCATTAAAACTAGTTATGTTTTTTTCCCCATTACTCCAACTAGAAGGCTGTCCCATGAAGCTCTCTCCTCTGCGTTGAATCCTAAATGTTTCTGTAGCCACTTTAAGAGATGTTTGCTGTGAGGTGAACCCTGTTCTTAAATTTAAATGGTTTTTTTACCCCTTGGTGTTTAACCCGCCAATGGAGGGGTTAGCAACATATGACGAGATAGGACCCACAGAGCCACTGGATCTGTCTCAGAGCTGGAGGGCTTTGCCTGTGCCCAGATTAGAGCCAGGCAGTGAGGAGCTGTGCGCCAGAACTGGGCACCTTCTAGCTGCACTCACGCTGCTGCTGCTGCTGCTTCTCCCCCTCCCAGCTCTTGTTCGACACTGGCCCTGGGGTATTGGCAGCACATCAGCAGCAGGTGCTGCCCCCGCTGCTGCTGCTTCCTGCCTTCCACACACCCCCATGGGCACAGTTAGCCTGTGGAGAGCTGTCCTGGGCTCAGGTAGCTAAAAACTGTTGGCACTGCTGTTGGTTCTCTTCCTCCCACAAAGCTACAGCACAGGTGCAGCTTCCACCTGGTGGAAAGCTATGCTGGGGTCTGGCAGCTTCCAGCTTCGCCTGCATTGCAGCCTAAGGTGAGGCAGGGGAGAAGGAGAGTAAGGAGGAGCAGCAACAGGGATGCAGTTTACAAATACGTGTTTCCAGTACTGTTCCCCATGGGCTGAAAGCTGCTTCCATGCCATAGCCAAGGAGCAGAGGACTGCAAAAAGAGGCAGTGGAGTGGGCATAGCTCCCAATGGCTTGGTCCCAGTATGGGTGCATAGATGGTCCCCCTGCAACTGAATGTGCTGCAAAAGCCACCTGCCCTGTGGTGCACAAAGCCAAGTTGTTTCAGCCTACAGCTTGAAAAGGTTGCTGGGCCCTGCCCTGATGCAATCATATTTTTCTTCAACTTTAATTTTACTAAATTAAATGAGCTAAATGACCTAAGTACTCTTTTAGTCTCCTCTTCCTTCTGTTCCTCTCTGCACCAGTTCCAGTTTGAATTCATCTTTCAAGAACTTGAGTGATAGATCTTCCATCACCCATTGACTCCTATTTACATTGTCACTGACTGGCTTTCCTGTATGCATACCAGCTTCTGGCTTCTTTACTATCCATTCCATACAGGAAGAGCACACACCAGCTGCAGATGCTTCCTTAACCTGATGAAGGGTGTTTGTGCCTGAAACCTTGCAAAGAAGAATTTTTTTCCACCTGTTTGAGTTGGTTTAATAAAAGACACCAGATTTACCCAAAGAACCTTATCTGTGTATGTCCTTAGACCAACACGGCTACAACCTATACCCCTAGACCTTGCATGTGATTTCTAATGAGGTGCCATTAGTATTTGTTCAACTGAAAATACCTTGCCTGATACATCGTAGGATTACACTTGCCCTTTTTTCAGCTTTGTCATGTGGGTGCATCGCCATCTTGATATCAACTAATATCCTCAGGGCATTCGTCTTTTCCATCATTTCCAAATGATGAGCTCCCAGTATATAATCAAAATTCTTGTGTTAGTCTGTTAATAGAAGGTATTGACCTTGGAAGAATTACATTATACCCTTTTTATATTCCTCCAGTTGTCAAGGTCATCTGGTTATTCTTGTAAAATATTCCAGTCCTTCTCTCTTTTGCTAATACCTTTCAACTTTGACATAGGCAAATGTTGAAGTACACTCCTACTTCTTGTCCCAAGGCCATTAGCTAAAGTATGAAATAACATCAATCCCAAGACTGATTCTCAAGGATCCTCACTTATGACCTTCCTGCAGCACAATAGTTCCACTTCTACCACAGATTATCATTTCCCTTTTATGCAGTTCCTTATCCTCCTTACAATCTTTTTACTAAGCCTCATTTCTCCAGCTAATAGTTTTCCATCCTATCAGAATAAGCCTTTTCAAGTTTTCATGACCATCTTTTAGAGAGTCTTGGAATCTACCTTGATTTTTCAAAGTAAAAGCAGCAAACTCTCTCCATTCTGGAGCACTGTAGTAGGAGCCTCATGAAGGTGAAATTCAACATCACTGTTTTCTTTTCCTTCTTGGGTTCCAGAGCTTTGCACTCAGTCACATTCAGATCTATCATTCTAGGAGTATTTATTATTGATAATCTCTCTTGGTCAATCATTACACTTTTGTAATGCAAAGTGACACTTACTAGCAGTGGCTGAAGATTTTAAGTACAATAAGCTAAGCAGAACATCGTAGCTAGTCTCATCTGCAGGTATATGTTTCTCTAGGTTATGTCAAATTAGTTTCAGCAAGCACTATAGTTGATTTTGTGAAGGCTTCAGTGATGAAAGCATATAAACCTGAGACAGAGATGCATTGAGTATTTTCCCTACAACATTAGGGTTTTTTGTCTGAAAAAAGAAAATGGCCACAAATTACAATTTATTTTTATTTAGAATTATATATTCTAGATTTTTGCTATGATTCAGAAAGATGACCAAAAATGCTTCTGCATCCATCTGTTCCACAGCTTCTGTCTGCGTGAGGCAGATATATTTGATGGAAGGAGACATCATTTTCATTTGCTGTATGTTCAGTATTAAGAATTGGCTCCGTTACCTTGTAGAACTGCTAAACATAGCAGTAGGATACATACAGATGCACACATGCACGCAAGAACACGTACGCACACAAAATATCAGGACAAGTAGTCAGGAGACTTACTGAATCAAACACATTCAGACATCATGCCGTGTGCTAGAATGCAACTTTTTACTGATGTATAAGATACTCTACATTATACTAAGTTACATTCCAGAAAAAGACCTAAAAGAAAGAACTTATGCAGTCTTTAGCACCACTGGGGCCTGACTATAGCCCCAAAAACTAGTAACAAAAATGATGAATAATAATGATTTTACTAGTTTAATATTCTGTTTGTTGCTTTTCTTCTTACACTCCTTTTCTGGCACCTGCATATAAAAATGATACCTGGTTAGACTCCTTGACCCAACTCACAGGGCCAACTCAAAAGTGATGTATAAGTTGGGGATATTAACAATATATTGATTTATTGTGTGAATCCAAGTTAGCCTGTACAGTACATGTTGCCGTAACATGCAGATTGAGGGTGCCATAAAATGGTGTAACTTATATCAACTTAAACTCCCTTCAGACTGAAATTCAGTTTGAAGTTTGTGGACCTTTGTGGACTTAGGCAAGTTACTTAAGCTTTCTGTCTCAGGGTCCCTTCCACTAGTGTGAAGATACTATTAACAAAACCTCCTGGCATGCTGTGAAGGTTAATTGGTGTTTGTAAGGTGATGTGAAGAGGAAAAGAGATATATGTAAGTGCTTGGTTGTTTTTTTGAACAAACAATATCTTGTCAGGCTGCAGCTGATTTGGATAATCTTTATAGTACTCTCCCTACATTTGTAGAGTACACCATAAATCAATGATGTTCCTAATGGCAATCCTGTTTGTCTTTTTTCCCTTCTAGTTAAAAATCAACGGTGCCACTCTTGCGTTCTCCATACTCAATGCACCTGGTTGGTTACCATCTGGGCCATCCTGTTCTCCTCTTCATGCATGTTTCTGAGTGCATGAAGTTGTGAAGGTTCTACATGTAACACATTTTGCAATGCATCATTTGGTTGTATATTCCATCTGTCCATTGTTAACTCTTCAATGAAGGAAATGTTTCATGCAAATTGAAATGACAAAGAAAAAACAAACATTCACAGTACAGTAGTAGGTTCAGCAATGTTTGTCATTTTTATCTATGTATGCCAAGTTTTGACAAACATCTTTAAAATTACAATGTTTGCAAAAAGCATATCCCCCCCCACAGACACACTTTAAGAACTTTTTTTTGCTCCGCTCCCTCCCCCTCTCCCTTCCCCCTATGGGATTTGCATTGGTTATAGTAGAAAAAGATGTAATTTCCACTGACAGCTCTATTACTGTAAAACAGTTTTATTGCAATATTTAGCTGGACAAAATCACTGGTGAATGTGGAAGGAGAAATATGTTGGCGTTATACCAGTTGAAGCCATCTTAGTTATTACTCAACTGTGTAAACTGGAAAAATTGCATCATTTGCTGGCTTGACCACTTTTGAATTAATTTTTACTGTTCTGGCAAGTCAGCTTCATTTTTTTCTTGAATCTTTACCTTTGCTTTCTTGCTATGCTAACTGAAAATTTATATCAGGTGAATGAAGAGCTAAATTAAAATTTGTGGGAAACTGAGCAGTGAATGGGAAATAGTTTTTGATGATTAAAAGGGTAAAATAAAATAGATTTTTATCACTTTTAGGGTGTACAGTAAATTAAGGAGGCTTTAGAGAATTTTTTATTTTGTTTATGCTGTAGTCCAGATGTGTGGTTAATATACTCTACAAATATTAGGCTTTAACAGCTTAGTATAAAGAGTTTGTTTACTTGATTATAGCTGCTTCTTCTCTGGAAGGCTATTAAGAATACACCAATTTTTAATACTGTAACACTTTACCACAGTAGGATTTTTTTGGGGGGGTGGTTGCATTTGTTCTTGGCTTATTAAATTGTTGCTTATTGAGGAATATTAGGGGCAACAACTACTGCAGCATTACTAAGAGTTTAATTTCTATCCTTCTGCTGCAAACACCTGTACAGTAAGCAGGGAACGCTCTCAATATCCATTTAGAACAGTTATTTTGTGACCTGGACTATCTTGCTTCTCTCGCATACCTATGAAAATACATATATTGCGGCAAGTATTTAGATTTCTTTCCCCCTCATTTTTAATAGAATAAATACAGGGATTGTCCAGTTTCTTTTTGGTTCTTCATTGTTTTATTACCAATGGGGCTAACTGTTTTTTGCAGTGCTGTATAGTGCATGATATCTCAATCAATGTTCTTTTTAGCAATTACAATGTGCTACTCAGCAGCCTGATGTTTTTAAAATGGGAAAGCTTCCTAATTTGTATAATTTCACTTTTCTGTGTTGATTCCTAATCAAAAGCAGTTCTTAAACACTTTGATGTTGTTACTAGTGGATGTACGGTAAATGGATTTAAGCTTCTCTGGTAATTATTACCTGATTTAAAACAATATATATTTAAAATAAGCATCTACAGTAAATGTATTGAGCCATATTAACCTGCCAATGGGATCTGTGAAAAAGTCATGGCCTCACTTTTATTTCTTATTAATTTCTTTCCTTTTTTTTGTGAAGCGGCTATAAGTGGCATAAATGTATTTAAAATTATCAAATTAGGTGTAGGGTGTTTTTTTATACTTCTGCCATAGCATGTGGTGTTGATGTATTACTGTAGATCAAGTTTGTCTTCCACACCAAGATGTGAGGAAATTGTGACTCGTTCTCTCCACCACAACTGAATTCTGCACTTACCTTCTGTCATTTTGGAACACTGCAGTTTACCATGAGACACAGTGTACATAGTTCTTGCCATAATGGTAAATGACTGATATATTTAAGAATTAATAAATTTGTGATTTCTGCTGACATTGTGCTTGTGTTTTCCTTTCACAGTAAGTTGGATACTGCAAAGCCCTGGAAAAAAAAATCACAGGAAAATATAAAGTTTCTATTTCTGGCTATGAATTGAATTGATACAAGCTAAAGTACTTTTACACATCAAAATTGGGGAATACAGATAATGGCTTTTCTAATCTGTCTAATTTTGCACAATTTTTCTTCCTCGGGCTTTTAATCTACTACCTTTGTATTACACCATTTTGACAGGTTTTGTACATACTTTTTCTTTTATGGGAATTCACTTAGAAATATTTTAGAAAGTTTGAACCCCAAATCTTTATTGGTTACTTTTCCTGTTCCTCACCATGTAAAAGTCTAGAGGCTACTCTAATCATGATTACCATGAGTCTCACACTGAAGACCATAAAGAAAGATAATCGCATTTAAATGCTAAACATTACTTTAGGCAGACAAGGTTCTTTGGGTAAATCCAATATCTTTTATTAGTTGCACTAATAAAAGATATTGGATTTACCCAAAGAACCTTGTCTGCCTATGTCATTAGACCAAGACAGCAACAACCTATACCCCTGAAACACATTACTTATGAGCTTCTACACATGTTATTTTGCTTTTTTAAGTTCTTGTATGTCAGGACCACAGATGATCCCTTAGAGCATTTCTATCCTTGATGGGCCATGAAATATGCGACCAGGTCCACCACAGCATCATTCTGATTTTATGTCAAGAGTAGCATAATCGTTGTGGGTGCATCTACACGTTTATTAATGTGTTTTTGCTATTGCGCATTAAATGTAGTACCTCCCATTGTGAAGTACTAGAAAAATGTGCATTAGCAAAAGCACACCAGTTCTTTGTGATGCTTTAATGTGCATTAAAATAGGCTAATGTGCATTAAAGCACATGTGTAGACACACCCTATGTGAACAGCATAAATCATGGATCGGACCCATAGTACTGGGGTCTGGTTCAGGTTTTAACCTGACAGTTGTGCAGAATTGATTACTACTTGTGCACGGTCTCAAATGGTTCTTAGGAAAAATTCTGTGCTAAAGGGAAAAAGGAAATATTTTTGAGGCAGTTTCTTTATATGTAACAATGGATATCAAAAGGTGTTCTTCAGCTTGGATGTTACATTGAGTGCCAAAGGACTTAAAAGATTTCACTTTATCAGAAGGTCCTACATTTTGTCACGTATCACTATGTGCTTAAGCATATATTTACTCATATTTTCCATCCAACACTCTTCCAAAAATAAGTTTGAGTCCTAGCTAAGCCATATCACTGTAAACCTTTGAAAACTGTGTATTTACAATGGGTCAAGAGAGATAAAAACACAGGGCAGAATATAAAATAAATTGACCAGAAAAGAATAAACGTGCCAAGAAGCTGGTTAAGAATATTTGGATTATTATCTTTTTAAGTATCGCATTGGATTTCTATTAATAGTATTGTATAAGAAATAGTTTAACATGCTGCCACCTGGTGGATTTTTTTATAGTTCTATGTTTTTCTTTCCTGAAATGCCTAACCAAAACTGTGTTCTACAGGGGAAGAAAACTACATTAATGCAGTCTCTTTTTACTTTGAGCAAGAGACAGAGTGTTATACAAGTGGGAAATATCTGTTTTCTAATTGTATCTCAGAATATATATACAGACTTAGAGGACTTACTTGTACAAGCTGTACTGAATAAAACAACTGTTTTCTCTGTAATTGTGCATAGTCTACAACATTCTTTATTCCAAAAATGTATCCCTTTACTGTTTCCTCAAGTGCCATAATTCCCTTAGAAATGTAGTCTTTACTGGAAATGTCCGAAAGTTCAGTAAACCTAGTCATTTTACACCTCAGAGGTGTTTTAGTTAGCTGCACCCCAAAGTCATTTAAGGTGCATTACGTGGCCAAATGTGCTACAGCTGCTGGAATTAATGCACAATACTCCACTGACGCATGCAGACACCAACACCATTAAAACAGTGCAAAAGCATTTAACCTGCTTTAAAGTGTCGTGCATACATGCCCTTCGTTTCGTCTACACACTCCCCATAGATACCTTCTGGCCAATGTATAGCCCTCATCAGGAACAAAGAGAGATCACTCCCTGTTTCTTCCATTCCTTTCCCACTAACGTCATCTCCTTTCCTGTACACCCACAAACTGTCTGTCTAGGAAGACAGCTTACAAAGGCATGCCAAGGCAAGTCAGGAAGCTATCCACAAACAAGAGAACCACCAAGGTCCCCCCAGATATAGGCACCATAATGTTCTTACAAAAGTTTCTGTACCCTTGGACAAGCAAAGACCCCTGTGGATGTGCCCCAGGCAGCTCCATGAGGAGGACACAGATGGAGCTAAGCAATTTGGGAAAAAGATCCAGGCTAGGATGCACACTCCCAAATATTCAGGAGACAGCACACACTTGTTTAAAAAATCCTAGGCTTTCCCAAACACTTCATCCTTCCCAGCTCCTCCTGCTCTTTGAGCAGCACCAGATTGCTGGACAACACAAATAATCAAGGGATTATAGTGACAAGCAGCCAGCATGACAGTAACTGAGGCAGGTGCCCAAACTTGTACCAAACAGTTGCATATAGATATCTACTTTCACTTGCAATCTAGAGCTCTGAAGATGGCCCTGAACGTAGGCGCCTCTGCAGCAGCAAAGCCCAGAACATGGAATGGGAAGTGAGTAATACACATCCCCTGAGGTAGAAGGCACCAGCTTTGAACACTAGGTAAAACCATTACCATGGTTATGATTCAACCTGGGTCCTAACAGCACAGCACATCGTGGGTGTATCTACATGTGCATTTACACTGGTTTAAATTAACTGCTCAGTAAGTTACTGCACCATAAGTGGGAGTAGGCTGGCATCTATATGTACAGGCGTTAAAAAGCATTAACACTGTGTGTGGACTGACTTGGGACTAAAGTTAGTCCCAAGTCAGTCCACACACACAGTGTTACTGCACAGTAACGTGTCTAGATGGGCATTACTACACAGTAACTAATTGGGCACAAATTTGATAGCTGCGTGGTAACAAATTTACACTCAAGTTGACATAAGTTGCCATATTTAATGCACAGTACAGGCATGCATGTGTAGACACACACCCGTACTGCACAGTAATTTTGGTTACTGTGCAGTAAATGCACATGTCTAGATGTGCCCACAGGGTCCAAGAGAGAGGAATCAGCTGGAGGGCCTCCACCGGAATGGGCTGGAGGCCACTTAAACCAGTGTCCAGTAAGGATGAAATGAATGCCACTGAGTTGGAACGGCCCTGAGTGGGAACTCAAGGACTGGTCAGTGTTTTGTGAGGAAAGAGAGGGAAAGAATAGAGAAGACTGACTTTGAGCAGCTGCCTCAAGTCCATACCATCTTGCCCTACTCCCCTTGGCTAAGAAAAATAGCAGAGGTGCAAGAGAATCTGTTCATCCTCACAGAAGAAAGGACCCAGAATGCCATACATTATGCTCACTCTGGTTCTAGCAGAGATTGCATTCAGTTTATGGTCCTCATATTCATCTCAGGACATGAAGAGTTTACCTTTCATGACTCCAGTAGCTTGGGCCCTTTTAAAAATGTAAAATCTGCAGCCCTAAGGCATCACAAAGGCAGAATCACCTCTTAAAAAGGGGTGTGATTACTCCATCATGCAGTGCTTTCATATTCAAAGCACTTGCCAAGCCCTTGGGCTGGATCCAGCATGAAAAGGGGTTGAATCCAGTCAGGGAAGGTTGCACCAGATGAGAATCAGACAGAAACCAGTTGCACCAACCCTCCTGCCAGCTCAGCACACCTCTCCTGCTCTTCTCTGGTGCCTTTTCTTACCTGGCTTCAGAGATGTCCCTGATCTGCAACAAGGGACGCTTGAGCCCTCTGGGGCGGGAGGGGCAGAGATTTGCAGCCTGCAGCAGGGGGCTGGGTTGCAACCACTGACCTGTGAGATCAAGAGGGGAGTTGCCAATCCCAACCCTGAGCCATTATATAATATAACGCAACATTTTCCAAAGTTTCTGGATCTAAATCCAATATAGGTATAAGTAGCACTTTAGATATAAGTAGCACTTCTAGTCAGATCCTGATAACGTCACACAGATGGGACTGACACTAGCCTGTGATAATAAGAGATGCCAATCAGGGGAGTTACACACCAGGTGGAGCTTATGCCTATTCTGATCCTTTCTTGAAAGGGGGCACCACAGCTCAGATTTTGGAGAGGCAACAGCTTATGCCCTACTCCTTATGTGCATTTTTGGGAGCTTATGTAATGTCTGGAGGCATTTATTTAACAACTAACATAAGTAACAAAGTTAAAACAGTACAAATTATGCCATGTTAAAAAAAAATACTCTACTTAACAGAAGGAAGGAGAGGCTACGTCACTGCACAAAATAGCCTCACTAGCCTTCCCTGCCTGTGCTTCATCCACTCAGACCATTTTTTATTTATTTTTTTGAGTTTCACAGGCATACCCTGCAAGTTATCTATGCAGGAAGAACACATGCACCCCATACAATTTAGCTATAAAATAAATCTCATAGGTAGCACTAAAGCTAGCCATTCACAGGCTCTGACATTACCCTTAATTTCCAGGCACTAAAAATCACCTGACAAACCTATCCTAACTGTTGTGCACTAGCACATATGCACACTCTATAAATACATACACACACACACACACACACACACACACACACACACACACATATATATATGAACATCATTCAATTGGATTTTGGAATATAAATAAGATATTGGGACACCATTCAATAATTATGATACTATGCAGTAGATTTACTTGGTGAAGATCACTTAAGTTGTTGACATAAAGGAGCCTATGACATTGTCCAGAGTGACAATAAACAGCAGCTTTTTGGGCATTATTATGAATGAAAGTCAGCCATTGATGAGGAATGTTGTGGTAACACACAGAGTACAGTATACATAGTAGTGATATTATCCAGGTTTAACTATAATGAATTCCTGCAGTTATTGATTATACTTAGTATGGGGAAATATGGTCGTATCTCAGATACCACAATGTGGGAAATGTGGGTAAATGGTGGCCCCTATAAATTGTATGTGACCATTTACTGCAGGAAAACATTAGCAATAAGCTTAGCACCAATAGTTATTCATCCTCATAAAACCCCTCTAAAAACAGTCCATTAAGAATCACTATCTTTTTACGCAGGGGGTGAATGAAGAGAGCTGTACTTACACATAGGGCTTTTACATTTCAGCATGCAAACATTGCACTTTGGATCTTTTTTTTTGTTTGTCATTGTACTTAAAAATATATTCTTCGCATTTGTTGTGAAGACACTTTAGCAATCAAACTTATTCTGAAAGAAATAACTTGTCTTTAAAACAAATTCTCCTTTCAAACTAAAAATGTGACTGAGACAGTTAAAGACCAATAACCAGATCCAAAAAATGACCTTGTAGCCTAGTAGTTAGGGTGCTTATTGGCAGAGCAGAGAGACCTGGGTTCTGGTTCCTGCTCCCAAGATTTCTCGTATCATTTATCAGTGATTTTCTTGGACAGTCTGGGCCAGAATCTAGGTTCTGCACCTTCAAGGTGAGTTCCTTAATCAATAGGCAACAGTCATTTTGTCTCTGACTCCATCTCAGTTGCTTTTCTACACAATAAAACAGCTTCAACAGGTGGGTTGGAGAGTGTCCTTCACTCATCTCACAACATACATTAGTCTGGTAATTGAGTCTCCCATCTGGGATGTGGGTTTAAATTCCCTTAACGAGAAAAGGGACTTAAACTACAGTCTCACACATCATGGGCAAGTACTTTAAGCTTTAGGCTGCTACATACAGGTAGGACACTATCCCCACCAACGTTTTAAAAGACAGTGATTGCTACAACTTCATTTTGTAACAACTCAGTCCTTTTAGTAAGTATTGTGTGTTATCTAATAACATAAAGGGTAGGTAGCAATCTAAATTGCACCATCCTACACTGCAGTTCAGTATTTGAGTCCTTGTTTGGATTTGGTCTATTGACTGATCTTACTAAGTAGTTCCCTAGTAATTTATAATGATCTCCACACCAATGAGCTGAATAGAAGCTTAAGAAACTCATCATCCTCTAAGATTAACTATCTGTAGAGCTTGTAAGAGTCAGAAGGCTACCTTACAGATCTGCCTCTCTTAAGGGATGGTATATTAACAGTTGAAAAATACTGTTTGGAAGAATATAATTTGCTCTCTACCCTCTGCAGTCTTCCTGCAGAAGTGAGCTGACCTCACTTCTCACTTAACTTAGTACTGAAGACAGGAGGAAGAGAAAACTTACAGTGGTATACAAGTAAGAGAAAAGACACTGAGGATGCGACTACACGAGACACTAAATGTGCAGTAGACTAATTCTACTGCTCATTAGCACATCACAGCAAAAGTAGTGTTATTGCACTAATGTGCAGTAAAATTAGTCTGCCATGCATTAGCGTTATTAAAAAGGTGTGTACAAGCACTACTGCGCAGTAGCGCTGGTTACTACACATTCAGTTAGTACCTGTCATTACAGCTACTAAACTTAATGTGCAGTAACTATGGCACATCAATGTGCGTGTAGACATGCCCTGAATCACCTTAAAGCTGCATGAGAGAAATATCAGTGCCTGTGAACTCTGCAAAATCCAGAAAGCAGTAGAGTCAGCTCACTATCTTGCCTTCTTTCCCCAGTTCAATTTGGGACATCTTAATTTAACCAAGAGAAAAAAATATGCAATCAGGTTAGTCAAACCATGGGTTCCAGGGGAGAGGGGAGAGAGATGACACCTTAATATGTCAGCTCTGAACAGATGTTAAAATATGTGTTTTTCCAGATACCTATTCTAAAAACATGGTGGGAAGGAGGAACAGAGCAAAAGGGAAAAGGGAAGCGAGAGAGAGAAAGAGAAGAGAAGTTAACTTAGGTTTGTAACTAATAATAGGAAGCCTAAGCCCAAAAGAAGACAAAATGTCAAAACTCTCTTCAAATGAAACAACAGTTTATGTTGCTCCCAAGAATTCTCTAATATCTCAGTTTATCCACAAATCATCCACAGAGGCAAATTTATCCACAAATCATCTACACAGACAGATGGGAGTGTATGTGTCTGAATCACAAGCAAGTCTTATAAAATGTAGGGCACAGTATGCTGTATGTTTGTTTGACGCTTTGCTTATGCCTCATCATATTATCAGACTGTATAGAATTGATGCAGTTTTTCTGTAGCTGCTCCCTGTAGTCTGTGAAACTGGGGAAAAAAATGTTTCATTTCCATCTCTAATGATTTAAAACAAACCTGCCAGAACTGTTAACATTTTGATCCAGAACCAAGTCAATCAAAGTAGGCCATTAAGCAGGAATTAGATTAGCACCACTCTATCAGCCAGGAAGCCATTTGGATTCAGTAGCTGCCTCCATTTTGTCCTGCAAAAATACCTAGGCATATTAGCATAGGTGTAGGCTCAGAACGCTACCTTATCCAAAATGCTTAACCAGTCCAGGAAGCAAGCAAGAGTGTGCATGACTCTAGCCCAGGGAAGAGGGAACTCCCTTGGGAGGTGGGAGTCCTGGGTATGTAGTATTGTGCTCTCTGTTCTGGAGCCAGTGATGATGGAGGCACCTAATATACAGCCCTAAATCAGATGGCTAAGCTGCAAGGGGTGGAAGTTCAAAGCACCAATTAGCTAAGCATTTTCTATTGGCTGGCTTTAGGTGCTCCCTGCTCCCAGGACTTCCCTTGTGCACTGGATTCCATTGGGAAGTGCCTGCGTCTCCCCATTCTGTGCACTGGGGTCCTGAACACCTAGCCCTAATCTGCATCATCTTCCTGGGGCAAAGTACTGAAATTTTACATATCACAATGCCTACATGGAGGTACCAACAAGATCACTGTGGAGGTGCCTGATTAAGTACAGTCTCTTTATTGAGCAATAGCTAACTTCATTTGGCTTTGATCAAATCCCAATAATGTAAAACAATAGAGTCTCTGCAAAATAGAAAGTCATCAACAAAATTAATTTGAAAATTGTTTGCAAAGGAGAATATGCATTGACTGTTGTGATTCCAGTTTCCTCTGGGTGCACAGTGATCCAGGTGAAGAATGAACCTTTCATTATTTGCCACACTAGTAGTTGCCTGAACAGATCAGTATAGGAAATCTCTCCAATTGATGCATCCTTATTGTAATCTTACTAAGCCATGTAAGTAGTAGTTTGAATAGAGCTTTGCACTGACTTTAATGTTGCTGTCACTGGCAGGAAATGTTGCTAGTCTTCAGGATCCTGGCCAAAGTAATGAGAATGGGTAGCCTGGGAAGAGGAAAGCTGGAAATACATAGGACTATTATTAGGTGTATACAGTTAGGTGTGTATTAAGCATATACAGTTAATGATACCTCATCATTTTTAACCAGCAGGCTAGAAAGGTGGCAAAACAAAGCAGAAAACCCTGTGCTCATACGTTTCTATCATTTCTTCATACTGAAACAAACAAGCGCTGATAGCACAAGACAATAAATAACCAATACTGCTTCACTGAACAGAACCTGTGGCCTAAACTGAACTGGTGATAGACTATAAAGATGTGTCCAGGAGAACCTCTACATCTGGGACCAATGAGGTTAAGTTCTAGTATTAACACCCCAGCTGTCAGCCACTTTTTGGAAACTGTGTCTTGTGGTGAGCTGTACCTGAATTTCTGGTGAAGCTGGAGACCAGAGAACCCAAAGCAGGTGCAGAGGAACTCCTGACTCTCCAGTACATAAGCTGCAGCTCACAGCTCAAGCAGGGTATACAATTAAATGTGCGACTAACCAAGATCTTCCTCATAGACTCTGAGCCAGCATAAGATGATACATTGCAATTTGACCATGTTAAGAGCACTGAAAACATTAAGGCTGATTAAGAAATGCTAAGTGCCCCCCAGGCATCTTAAAGTTATGGCATTTCAAACTAGCATTATCCTTGAGCTGTGCTACCTAGCTTGAGTTAAGTTAACTTCTGGGTGTTCACCTTAGATAACACCAGAATTTGAGGTCCTCCAGTATCCCAGGAGGCATTGCTCCCAGGTAGACTAGCTATCATCCAGGATTCTATGGTCCTGGACTGACAGCTGGTGACAGCCAGACAACACATGGGTGGGGATGGGGAGGCAGTGAAAAAGGGTGAAGGGGGACAGGTGAGCCAAGGAGAGGGGGACATGGGGGGAAGGGAGGTGTAGGATTGGAGGGAAAGATAGGGAATAGGGTGAAGGGGACTGCTGTACCACTGACCCCCACAAATTGCTCCCTCTACCCCCAGATTACTTCCCTGCCATCCCACTCACCCTCTTCCTCCCCATCTGCCTGTCAACCCCTGGATCACTGCCCTACCTCCCTGATCAGCCCAAGAGTAGCAGAGGTGCTGTTGGGGAATCCCCCTCCCTGCCTGCTTTTGGGATCCCTGCAAACCTGTGAACCCATATCCAGCCCCCACCAGGCCTTGCAACCTACAGGGATGCAGGGGAGAGGGGGCAGGGATCTGCCAGACAATTGCAGGGCCTAAACGAGACTGGATCTGGGTGCACAGAGGCAGTATGGGCTGTAGATTTCATAGACATTATGGCTGGAAGGGACCTCGGAAGATCATCGCCCAAAGGTCAGGAAGTCAGCTGGGGTCATAGGATCCCAGCAAGATAAGCATCCAATTTACTCTTGAAGGTGTTCAAAGTAGGTGCTTGAACGACCTCTGATGGCAAGCTGTTCCAGACCTTGGGGGCTCGGACAGTAAAGAAATTCTTCCTTACGTCCAGCCTGAAACAGTCTTGCAGTAGTTTATGACCGTTTACGACCTCGTCATCCCTTGGGGAGCTCTGGTGAACAAACGTTCCCCCAGATCCTGGTGGTCACCCCTGATAAATTTATAGGTGGCCATCAGATCACCCCTGAGCCTGCACTTTTCCAGGCTAAAGAGCCCCATGGCTCTCAGCCTGTCATTGTAAGGTCTGCTTTCCTGACCTCTGATCATGCGCGTGGCTCTTCTCTGGACCCTCTCAAGCTTCTCCACATCCTTTTTGAATTGTGGAACCCAAAAATATGCAATACTCCAGCTGCGGCCTCACCAAGGCTGAGTACAAGGGGAGAAAGACGTCCCAGGAGCCTAGAAGCTAGCCGGGAGGGAAAACCACCTCCACTGTTGCTGTTGCCACTGCTCTTGGACTGCTTGGGGTGGCAGGGCAGTGATCACTGGGGTTGAGGGAACAATTGGGAGGTGGGGGGCAGAGAGACAATTACAGGGTGGATGGAGTGCTCCAAATGGTGCAGAGGGCCCCTTACCTCTCCCCACTCCTAGTCAGCCTATACTGTGGCAGAGAGTGAGCGAGCAGGGCAGGCATAGAGCAGATTTGCAGCCCCTAGACATGCCCCTCCTCACCAGCTCTCCAGCTGCAGGCCTGCACAGTGCACATCAGAGAAGGTATCAACCTTCAACCTTGAATGTATGACTGATCGGTAGCACTAGTTAACACAGACTAGCATTCCTTAGAATTAGCATCTGCTAACTCTAATGAGTCATCTCACCCTCGGACAGAAGTCTTTCCTGCAGCCACTGCTGCCTTAGTTTAAGCTTGGCAACAAATATGAGGGTTTCTGGGCCTGCAGGTGAGTGTCAGGACATCTAGGAAGAGATGGTAAGACACCATAGCCCAGAGATAAAGAACATCCTCTGGGGATGGTAAACCTTATTGTCCGGTAACTCAGCAGTTTTGTAGCAGCTGGAATAGTCAGTCTCTGACTTAGTCCCTTAAATTCTGTTTTAATCCTGTGAAGGCACTTACAAGGCTGATTTCAACCTAACCCTTAAAAAGATCAAGTATGGACTGGCATGCAATTAACAAAACTAAGGTGAAGTGATTTAAAGATGAATGAGAAGTATTTAATGGAAGGAATAAAGGATTTTACCAAAGACTTAAATGCTAAACTGTGCCCCTAGCAATTTCTGTCTAAAAAAAATCAATGAGCTAATAAGGATTAGCTAAATAACACCTGCTATAAAAGTCAAAGGGAGAAAAAGAGATCACTGGTGCTCTGGGCAGTCCTGAACATTGTTACTCTCAATAGCATATCTTCTAGTTCTTTGCCCAGGCTATTGTAGACAACCCCTCAAACAAGTATTTTAGACAGCCCCTCAAATGACAACCCCGTCTTTTAGAAAATGATTTACAATTAATGTACTAGATCTCATTGTTTGGCAGTTTTCTTGTTGTTCGTTCTCAAATTTTCCCCCTTGGTTTCAGAAGTATTACCTCCTAACAGCTCCTAATACATGAATTTTAGGAACCCTCAGCTGAGCTGCAAGTTGTATCCCTGGAAGGTTAGTTAATTAGTTAAGACAGGAGAAGGCAGGGCATCCTTCTCTTTGAAGAAATGTAGGAAGTGATGTTCAGAAAATGATCTACCTACCTGTAAGAACAGGCCTCATATCACTGTGCCTGTATGTTACTGCTGCTGCTTCATCATCATCATCACAACTTCACCAAAAAGGATTCTGTATGCAGGCTCCCATAGTGTTAAAAAATCCATCAGAAATAACTGAGGAGCCTAGGGCTTTGGCCAGACTAACCTGGTGCAGCAGTCCTGTCTGTTGTTAACCCAGTAATAACAGCAACTTTTTTTTATTATTATTTTGAAAAAATGTCAAGCGAATTCAAAACCTGTTCTAGAAATAAAGCCCTTCTTTAAAGCAATGTCATCTTCTTGTAATTCAGGCATAGATACCACAGATATGTCTCAGCAAATACTAGAGCACACCTTCTGGATGGGGCTTATTGTGCATGCTGTAGGTCAGGAAGTTCTTGGCAGAACTTGTTATTTCTAGAAAGGCTGAGTCATACAATGTGAAGCTGGCAATAGAAGCAGACTGGTATCAACAACACTTTGCAGCTCCAGGCTGGAATTCCTAGAGGCAAACTTTCCTCTTTCAATCTTTTTTGTTGGAGGAGTTCCACTTTATATGACTGGTTAAATATATATACTCCCAGAAAAAGAACAGATACATCCTAAATGTATAGCCTGCTGTTCAGATGGCAGATCCTACTTAAAGTCACTGTTCTGCTTGACTTGGACCAGGGGGTTGAAACAGGGTTTCCTATGTGCCAGGTGAGAGCCTTAGCCACTGGGTAATAGGTTATTCTGGGGTGAGCGTCTCTTTTCTCACAGAAACATTGAAATATCACATATTTGTTTCATATCACATATTTGTTTCAATTACAGAACAAAAAGGGCAGAAACCTCAATTATTTGTTTATTTACTACAAAACACATTTTTGGTTTCTGGCCAACCATAGATAAAAAATTCCATGGGGGCAGACCTGAATGGAATGGCTTTTGGAATAGGTCACAGGAAACAGAATAAGGGTCTTTGCTTAAATACACAGAATATCCTGCAGTTGGGAAAAACAGAGGTAAGTACAATGTAGAAAGAACAGTCTGATGTTTAAAGACCCCAAAAGGAAAAAATCTGACCACCCTCTCTGCACTGCCTCTATGCTGAGTGGCACCTCTCCTCCCCTCCTATTCCCCCCTTCCCCTTTCTACTTATGTCTCTTGGTGCAGAAAGACCCACCTGCCATCACCACTGTCCCCAGCTGACCGTGGGGTAGAAGGAGCCCCAGAACTGCTCCTGCCCTGCTACAGCCAGAGCTGCAGGGAGTGGTTGCACAGGGAGCTAGGCACCAGGGATGCAACTACTACAAGCAGATGTGTACCTGCTGGCTCAAACAAACTCTCATGCTTCTGTGTACAAACTTGCTAAGGCCTAATCCCAGCCAGCTAAGTGATCCTCTGCCTAGCAGACCTGAAGTTTGGAACAGCAAACAGAGCAGACACGTTTTTGCCAGGCATGCACATTTTTTCTGCATGTAGGCTTAGGTATTTTTCATCTCTAAATGAACAAACAGTGAACAAAGCACGTAATGCTGGGATGTCAAAGATATGGCCCACAAAGCCATTTCACCTGGCCTGGGGTGCCCTTCTCCAGGCTAAATAAACTATTTCTTTTAACGTATTTTTAAGTCATCCTTCCTAGACCTTTAATCATTTTGTTGCTTTCCACTGGACTTCTTCTAATGTGCCCATATCATTCTTGAAGTGCAATGCCCAAAACTGGAACAACTGAATAGAGTGGACTTGCAACCCAGTATTCTGTTGGCTTTCTTTTTCTAACAAGAGTGCACCCTTGGCTCATATTCCAGTTGTAATTCACGGTAGAGCCCTAAGTATTAATCTGCAGTGCTACAGCCTAGCTCATCATTCCCCAGTCTGTAGTTGTGCAATTGATCATTCCACCCTAACTGTAGGCCTTTGGACTTGTCCTTATTAAGTTTCATTAGATTAATTTCAAATAATCTTTTCCAGTTTGTCAGGGTCATTCTGAATCCTCATTTGGCCCATCAGAGTGTCTGCTGCTCTGCCCAGCTTGTTGCTATCTGCAAATTTGTTAACTGTACACTCAATCCTATCCTCCAAATCAATACTGAAGTTATTGAACTGTGCCAGATCCAGGACAGACCCCTAGGGAACCCCAATTGATATCTTCTCCCAAGTAGATAATTGATCCAACCAGTTTTGTATTCACCAGACAGTAGTTTCTTCTAGACTGTATTTTCCTTAGCTTGTAAATGAGAATGTCATGGCAGACAGTGTCAAAAGCTTTGCTGAAGTCAAGGTATATCACATCCAAGGCTCTTCTCCATCCACAGAGCTTGCCACCTTATCGGAGAAAGAAATCAGGTTGGTCAGGATGACCAAGAGGTGAATCCATGCTTGCTCTTCCTGATTACCTTGTTTTCCTTGAGGACCTAGTCTGTCTATGATATATCTAGATATTGGGGTCAGGCTGACAGTTCAGTTATTCCCCAGATTCTCCCTTGACCCCTTTTTAAAGATGGGCACTATATTTATCCTTTTCCTGTCATCTGGGACCTCACCCAACCTCCTAGAGTTCTCGAACATGATAGGCAATGGCTGTGAAATCACCTCAGCCAATTCTGTCAATACCCTAAGGGGCATCCCATCAGAAGCTGCCAACTTAAAATAAATGTAGCATCTCTAAGTAATCTTTAACCTGTTATTCCACTCGTTTAAGCTGTTTGTATCCTTCCCCATCTTTGCTGCTGCTTATCATCTGGTAGCTGACTTTGCACATGAAGACTGAAATGACAAAGGCCTGAAATATTTCAGCCTTTTCTGCAACATCCATAACTAGATTGCCTTCTGCATTCCACATGAGACTTCTGGTTTCTTTGGTTTTCCACTTAATTTTGATATACTTGTAGAATCCCCTTTACTGCCTTGTGTTCTGTTATTTATGGTATTAACAGAAATGTTTTCTGCAAATCAAGGAGGGGCTTCTTATGCTTTCCTTAGTGTGAGTGAGTCCTCACCTAGAGTACTGTGTCTAGTTTTGGGCCCCACACTTCAAGAAAGATGTGGACAGATTGGAAAAAGTCCAGCAGAGGGAGAAAAGTTTTTAGAGGCCTGGGAAACATGACTTGTGAGGAAAGGCTAAAAGAACTAGGTTTATTTAGTCTGGAGAAGAGAAAACTGAGGGAAAGATTTGATAAGTCTTCAAACACCTGAAGGTGATTATATAGAGGATGGAGATTTTTTCCTGTGGATGTAGGGCACAGGATTAGGAGCAATGGCCTCAAGCTACATCAGGGGAAATTTAGGTTGGCAATTACAGGAAATTTATGACTATGCGGGTGGTCAAGGTACCTAGAGAAGTTGTAGCAGCTGCATCCCTGGACATTTTTAAGGACAAGTTAGACAGACACTTGACTGGATTGGTTTAGTGAGGGGTTATCCTGCCTTAAGCAGGGTGCTAGACTAGACGACCTCATGAAGTCCCTTCCAGGCCTGCTTTCCAATGAACCTATAAAGAAGTGCTGCGCAAATGTTAGTCATGGGCTGCATGTGGCCTTCAAGGGGCTAATTTGTATTCTTTGGGTTCCCACTGGGCCACCACTCTCCTTATTGCAGTGTACCATAGTACAATACAATCCATGGTGCCAGGGAAGCATGCAGCATAGTGTAGCCTGCTCTTGTATCCACTGCAATCTGCAGCTCCTGCTGGCTCAACCTGTGCAGCTTGTGAACCTCAGCTGCTTAGAAGTGGGACAGCTCTGCTATATAGTACCATTTCTGCTGTTGCCTGCACATCCTGTCATAGAAAAAAATTCAGGTTTATCAAGCATAACCTGCTCTTGACAAATCCATGTGGGCTGTTCCTGATCACTTGTTATCCCCTAGGACTAGGGACAGACATTCAAAAAGCCTGACCCTGAATTGATTAAATCTTTGCAAGTTAGTTTAATCTGGTTAGGCTGAACTGGTTTTAATCTGGACAGACATTCTCTCTGAACTGAGGAAATTCAGGCATATGCCTGCAGTGGCTCAGGCTAGAAGCCAGGAGGCGCTAGAGCAGCCCTCCCTTCCCTTCTGCAAGGAGCTGAGCTGAGGTGGGACATGGGTGGGCCTTGGCAGGAATCTCTCATTAAGGAGCTCTGCCTGCATGGTCCCAGGCTTTTCCCCACTGGCTGCTCAAGGGGCGGGAGTGTTGCCAGCCTCCAACCCCCAGCCCCAGACTAGCATGGTGATGCAAGGGGGGGAGGGGGCAGGTGCAGCACATGCATCTGTTGATGATTCAGAACTTTTCAGTCTCCCTTTCTGCTTCCTCATACTGTCTATAGCAAACTGACAGGGAAGCAAGCCAGCTGGAGGGGCTGATAACAGTCTATGTCACCCAATTAGCAAAACAATAGCCTGTCTCCACGTTACTTCAAACTTCTTAAACAGCTTCCTGGCTGACCTGTTGATTAGCTCCAAAATCCACAGTAACTGTGCTGTCTGCCTATTTCAGTGAAATTGGAGAGAGACACACACACAAACACCTCTCAGCATTAGCTAGCATACCACATGCTGGGTACAGTTCCTGCTGTAGCAGAGAGGAGGAAGGGATCTCTGCTTAAGCAGCGAGAGGTGAGAGCAGGGCATGGGGAAGTCAGCAGACCCTGCTGTGCCTGCAAGTCTGTGCTGAGATCCAGCCAAGGAGCAGAGGGGAGGGGCCAGCCCTGCTGTGGAGCAGAGAGCCCTGCCCAGCCCATAGAGCATGCTGGGATGCTGGGAGACTCTGATTTAACCTAAACCAACAAGGGGTCTGGGACAGGCATTGCAAAAACTGATTTGACCCAAATCAGTTAAGTCTGATACTACATTCAATCAGGTTTATCTCAAACTGGTTTCAGCCATTTTCAAATTGGTTTAAGTGCACTGAACATCTGTTCTGTTACAGGTGTAAACCAGTTTCTGATCACTTAAGCTGGTTTATGTGTAATGTCTGTCCGTGGCCTACGTGCTTAGAAACGGATTCTTTGCTGATACCCTTCATAATCTTTCTGGGTACTGAGGTCATCTACTTTCAGCTGAGTTATTGGAACTACACAAAGGATAAATCTGACCCAAAATGCTGCATTTTGTATAATGCTCTCATCTTGGTTCAATATATTGCAAATAATATATTTTTTTAGATTCTGTACCATGGCCAAAGCCTGGTGTGATCAGTCTCTGTACTACCTTCAAGGGAACAGGCATAATTTTGAGACTATTTATTACTGCATCTACTTTTTATTGTTGACAGCAGGACAGATCTATTTTTTAAATCTGTGCACAGCATACATAAATGCATATTTATTTATATCCGTGGAAACACATTAGTTTTTCTTTCACTGCTGCCAGCCAGTCTGTCTCCTTTCTTAGCATTCAGCTGGTTCAGAAGAGTGAAGAATGAGATGTTTCTGCTTTATAACTCAGGAGACTATACAAGATGTTTTAAAACAAAAACTTATTTTTTGTGTATGTGCTGATCTACAACTTCAGGGAAACAATTTTGTTGGTGGTTGGAGGTGTGAAAGAAGTGAGGAAGAAGAGGTAACATGCAAATATATACTCAAAGTGGTTAGATGTTTCATCATCAACTATAATTGTGTAAAACACACCCTCTCAGCACAGAGATGGTACAGCAATAGTACAAGCTTCCATAATGCTCAACCAATGTGTCTCTTCTCAGATCCGTACATACTAGTCTGAGGTATGACAAATACTGATGAGCCCCTGAGATCCCCATGTGTTAACTGTATGGGCACCATAAACGGCAATCTCAGCTTTAAAGTAAAAGGATTTTCAAAATGGAATACAAGATTACAAATTCTACTGAAAGTTGCATGGGGACTTGTACTCCCAAAGCTCTTGGATGGTTTGGAAATCTCAGCTGTTTCCTTGCTTGCAGTGCCTTAAATGATCTCTAGGATTTAAGTCGTTACTGTTTCAATAGGCTCTGAAGGTCCTAAATATAATGCAAACGTATAGACAGACACTTTTTAGTGTGAGGCAGTTAAGAGTAGCGTGCCCCCCCACCTCCCCAAGGATGATATGAGTGACCCTTCCTTAGGTCAGCCTTTTATACAGCCATATGAAAATCTTTGGTTGAACCTGGATACACGGAGTAGGAGGAAATAGCACACCCACAAATGCTAAAGGTCATTGTTAACATTTCAGCCCTCTGAGTGATTTTGTTATTGTAACTTCAACAGCTGCTGCAAAAGGGATTTCATGTTGTGCTCCTTAAATCAAGGCTGTCCAACTGGTGACCCATGGGCCACATTCAACCTGCAAGGGGCCAAGTTGTGGCCCCCAGGTTCCTGCCCCACCCCTGCAATTGCAGCTAGAGCCTCTAGATTCCCCTTCCCTCCTCTGGCTGCCACTCCCTGCCTCCATCCCTGGTGGCGTGTGGGGAGGTAAGGGTGAGTGTGGGGCCATGCACTAAGGCGGTGACACCCATGCAATGCAGCAGTGCAGGGGTGTACATGGTGCAGGGGTGTTGCCTGTATGGGCACACAGTGCAGCAGTGAGAGATAAGTTCCCATGTGGGTACATGGTGCAATGGGGGGATTGGGTGCTGGGGGAAGCATCCATGAAGTGCACAGTCCTGTGGTCTGTGGGTTGCCTTTTGCGGCCTGTGCCGTGTAAAGCCTCCAGGTCCTTAGAAGTTGGACAGCCCTACTTTAAGTAATGTTTCTGGATACAAATGTGAATGAAATAACCTGCAAGTGAAAATGATGGATGTAAAAGCCCAGGTCCTAGCAGGGTTTGTAACTAATGAATAAAATGAATACTATAACTAGAGGAGGTTAGAAGAGTGCTGAGCATGAATGATGGGAACTGTATGCTAAGTGGTAGATGAAAGTAGCACAGATTTTTTTACACTCCTTTCTGATGTATTCCCAGTTTCAAATTCTGGGCTGTATGCAGTACTCTTTACTTTCCTAAAACATGTATTGAATGTCAATTGAAGTCAAGTCCAACATAATCCAGTTCTGTGCCTGATAGTTATATGGTACAGAATACTCACGCATAAGGGATAAGATCCTCAAATTGTATATGGGATCTGGAGGCCTAGTTACCATTAATCTTTACAGGAATTGAACTGGATCTTTAAATCACTTAGATTTACCAGTATCAACCCACATGTCTATATATGGCCTCAGCAGCACATCAGATTAGGCACTGACCCCCCCCCCCCCCCGAGTTAATGGTCAGAGTCCAGACAACCTAAGTACTGTCCAGCACCCAAAAAGCTGTATTTCCAAAAACTATGCAGACATCATCCATGACTGCCACCTCAATATAAGAAACTCTTCGTGAGTTTCAGTATCAAGGATCTTAGAGAAAATGTTTGGAGGTTTTCAAAATCCATTTTCTCAGCATATTTTGTGTAACTGGACTGTAACTGCTGCTATTTTCTGTTCAGCTCTGACACTTGGACAATAAAACAAGCTGGCCAGAGAAATTAAGAGCATAACTAGAGGCTTCTAGGCAGCTTTGTGGTGTAATACTAAAGAAGGATATAACTCTGTTGAAAACAGTCATTTGGCACTAATGGCTCATTTGTGTAGACTTATATTTCTACAGTGACTAGCTTCTGGTGAGATGGGGGCAAAGAAAAGAATGACTGCCAACGGCTATCATTAAAAAGCACCATTAAAGAGAGCTATTGGTCTGCAGCTGAGGAGCCACTCAAAGTACTTATGATAATAGAAATGGCTACAGGAAATTGCTGAGCACCTGAAAAGACAATACATATCTTCCTATAGCTCAGTCTGACTCCTGAAGGTCACATAAACAGAAAAAAAAAACATGCATTGTTCACATAAAGGTATCTGTTTTGCAGAGAAGAAAAGCATCCTCTAAGTGTAGGTTAAGTGAGTTAGCAAACCTGTATTGTTAAGTGGAACATCACACCTTGCTTTCCCTGGAGCTATGATTTGCAATTCAGAAAGAAGCCACATGTTTTGTTTTGTTTTTTTGTTACGGTGCACATCTGTTTTAACTGCTGTATGTGATGGCTTCATAAGACAGAGGAACATGGAACAAAGCCCACAGCTAATGCTGTCCAATGGCTTGTACCTTATATACTATTGGAATTCCAACATTCCAGTGGAAAATAAACTTGTAGCTGCACAGACACGTGGCAGTAGAGTGCAGAAATAAAATGCTGAGATGGAACATGTCAAGTAGTGCTGGTCCCTAATTTTGCTTTTGTGAGTTAAATACCATTTTTTTTGGCTGGGAGAGCCTCAGCAGCAAACTTACAGCTGTGCACATCTGGATGAATGGATCACAAACGTTCTGTCTTGGGTGGGTCAAAGAGCCAAAGTTCAGAGTGAATTATCTGGAGCCACTAAAGATACAGAGAAAAGAATGAGCATATCCTTTAGCACTAATCAGGAAAAGAATCAAACTACCATTTAAATGTAGTTTAGTTTGGGAACCATGTAACAGTGGCACCTGCTTAGCAAAAGATCTGTTCCCTCTGTGTATTGAGTTATTTCATACCGATTTTACTTTTCCCAGCACAGCACTGATGATGAAAGCAGGCTTGAGACTTCTTTTGGTGCACCAGCACAAAACACTTTTAAGTACCAATAAATTACAGCTGGCAAGCCTCCCTGGCAGCAACAGATTAGCAACATCTGCACCTGCAATGGAGAGTCAATGTAATGATAGCAGCTGTTCTTCATTCTCTAGTAAGAGTAGCTGTTCTTCATGCTCTAGTCATAGCTGATGTTGTAGTCACCAATGCTAGAGTCTATTTCTGAACAAGCAAGAAGTATCCCACATAAAGAACACTGCCAAAGGCATGGTGCCTTCCAATAGGCAGGATGAAAATGTGCAGAAATCCACTGAAGGATTTTGGGGCTCCTATTTTCCACGAATCTATAGCTTCAAATAGGACTAGAATGCTTAATATTTTGTAAGATGTCCACGTTCTCCTGCAAGTGAGTTGTTTGCAATGGTGTGGGCAGTATACCAACATCCTTCTATGTACCACTAAAAATACAGCTGCTGCTGAAGTGAAAAATAGCATGTTTACCTCAAGCTTCAATCAGTTTAGGACTGGAAATGAATAATATCAGATCCAGGTGGAACTATGTGAGCAAGGGACCAGTAGGTAAGTACAATATATCCACTGAGCTGGAATTTTGCTAGGAAATTGGCAATTTAAAAGCATAGCAATGATTCATTTAGTACGCATATTTAGTTAAAAGTTTAAGTCGGTGTTTCAAACTTTTGATACCCTAGGCACACTTCTTGTCTGAATTAAAATTGGTAGCACATTTCACTCTTACAAAGAGGTGTGTGTGTAAGATTTATGAAGCAGTGTAGGTTTTCGGCCCTGTGGGTGAGCTGAGCAGTTGTGGGTTGGTCTGGATCTGGTCCGTAGACCCAATCCTGAGTGCAGTCCTGGCCCAGCTAGAGCCTGACCCACCTGCATAGGGATGACAGTGCCAGAGCTCAATCCTGCTGTGTGGAGCTTACATAGCTGGAGGCCAATCCAGCACTGGGGATGGCCCGGTCAGGATTCAATCCCGACCTGCAGAGCTTGGAAATTTGGCAGCAGAGGAGTGAGGGCTGTGTTATTTGCCAGCACCACCCCAGCACCAAAATTTCCAGACACATGGGGAGCTCCATAGACCAGATGACCTGGCTCTGCAGGCTTTATCTAGTGCTGATCATTTTTCACAGCATGCTTCAGCCACTATGACAGCACGCTAGTGTGCCAGGACACACCCTATGGGAATCATTGGTTTAAACCATAGATGTGATCTGAAATGATTATCTTTTACCAGTGTGTAGCAAAGAAGCCTGCCTGAGAATATGATATAAGCTTTTTTTTTCTTTTTGTGCTCTGGTTAGAAAGACTTTCATTTAATAACATGCCTTTTAAACCGAGCAACAGAGTCTGTCTGCCAGAAAAGCTTCCTCTTGTGCTCGCTGACATCTGCACTCGATATTCAGTTGGCACAGACACAGCTTTGTGTAAATGATGTGTTTCATTTCTGAGAGCCTTCGAGTATGCATGAGCTGCAGTATGTGAGCAGTTTATTTAAATGTACTGATTTATTGCTGGTGATTTAGAGCTAGCTGCCTTTTCATGACAAATGTGCCACTGGTCATCTTATTCCTTCATGTAAATGCAGTCTGTAAGGATAAAAATCTTTTCTGCATCACTTTTTTGTGAGGTTTTCTTCTGTATGTGTGCCTGTCATGTCTCACTCCTGAGGATCCTTAGTTTCCCACTCCCTAACAGAACACCCGTATTTGTAAGCATTTGGATAATAGGAAGCTTGTGAGATGCTGGTTAGAGTAAGTGTTCACACACCTCAAAAGAGGATACACTGTGGCTCACATTGATTATTACCTGTTGTTTGAAAGTTTCACAGATGGAATGTGAGGCATAAAAGTTGAAATCTGTTTCTTATAATTAGCTAGGCCTTTGCCCAAAGTTTGGCAAACTTATTATGGAAAATCATTTCTCTGATTAATTGATCTTTTTTATTTTTGGTCTATTTATGGACAGATTGAGTTTCATTGAGTTTGATGAATTTTAAAAGAAAACAGGTTGCTGTTCTCATTATATGAATATCTTCTAGCCTCTGAGTTGTTTATGAGCTATTCACTTAACACCGTGCTCTATTAGTGATACATATCTGGGCACCAATGTCTTATGCCAGGGGTTTTCAACCAGGGGTACACATACCCCTAGGAGTACTCCTGCCTTCTCGACTGGCTCCTGGCAGTACAATGACCCAAAAAGGTTGAAAACCCCTGTCCTGTGCTATTATTCTGTCACAGTGACTGACTGGATGGCTCAAGCATTTTCTACACTAGAGAAAGGTAATAGGAGATTTGAAGGCTACTGTATAAATATTTCTGGGAATTAAATTTGCTTTCAGACACAATTGCCCAGAGTTCCTTCTGTGAACAAAATGATCACTCACCTAAACATCCATGAAATGTCTGTGAATAGCATCACGGGAAGTTAATAGGTTTTTCAAGTTACTAACCTAAAGCCAACTTCCCTTTCCCCGCTTTGTACCTGCTCTGAATATAGTTTGGGCTGAGGACTGGAAAGCAATCCATAAATGATACTGGGAAATCACAGGTAATAATTTTAGGAAACTAGTCAACTCTCCCTTTTTTTAGTGTTATATTGAGATCTGTTTACTCTTTCATTTATAGACTAGTATTTGTATAAGACTTATGTACAGTGGCTTGAAGTACTGCAATCTGGGCCCAAAATTGGGATACATATGCTAAATATCTCTGTCTTGTATCCTGCACATCCTTTCTTCATGGTGAAGTGGAGAAGGGTTAAAAGTATTCAGACTTTAGCAGGTTAATATTTACTATTGTGCAGGCGGGAGGTCTAAAAAATTCACAATTGCTTAATGGTTTCAAGCCTAGGCTATATATGGTTTAGTTTCTGTTTGTTAAGCAGACATTGTGTTTTTAAGTATTCTGTTGTTAAGCAGACTAATTTTAGACAATTACTGTAGTCTACATTTCCAGTAGAAAGATACTGCAAAGGTCTTGGCTTTATCTTTTCAATTAACTTGTATTTCACTCCAGCATAAATGTACATGTAAGAAGGACTGAGTCTTTTCTATGTTCCAGATCTTGCACGTGCATGTGTGTGTATGCCCATGCGTGCATACCCATACATGTGCACATACAACCTTTTCTAAAAAATAAAACCTTAAAAAATTATTTGCTTCAGACCTGAGGCTCCTTAAGAGTTTGGAGAACATCATCCCTGGCTGGAAAGTTAAGTCCTTCTTCCAAGAAAAAGGTGCTTGACCTAGAGTTGGTTCATGCAAATATGGTCACATATGGCCAAAGACATACGGCTTTTCTTTAAATATTAACAATTCAGCAGAGCACAGAAAGATCCTTTCTGCATATAATGAGCTCTTCTGCACTTGTTCTGCATTCTACAGCATGTCTGGTATAGTTCAATCTTTCCAGATCCTTAATTGGGCTTTCCACCAGTGTCATCATTAGACACAGCCCTGAGCTTTCCCCTGAGAGACCTGGATGCTATTTGGTATTCATCACTGCCAGCTGGGTTCCTCACAAAAGGAAATGTTTGAAATTCAGTGTGCTAAGAAGGAACAAGAAAATATTCCAGACACAGGGAAGTTGCTACTGAGCTACCTATTGTGTTGGGATGTTTTCTTTCCCAAGGGCCTTCAGATTTATATACTGATTGGTAAATCAGCCAAACCCTGGGGCCATTTTATGTGGAATTAGCAGCACATCTTTGTGAGTCTTAGGTATTTATGAAGTTGTAGGTCTAAGACCTTAAAGATCCAGTTTTCTTTTCTGTTCTTGTGTGTGGCCTGAACAGGCCCATATTTCACTGTTCTAAAATGTTGTAATTGAACACTACTGCACATCTTAATTACTGATGTGTCGACCTGACAGCAAGGTCCATTGACTTGCTGTAAGAAATACGGTTCTATTAGTGCTGTAATGGAGTAGTTGAGAGGAAGAGATTACACTAATTAATGAATTATCACCACTGGAAGAAAAATGGTATTTCAGTCCTTTAAAAAAAAAAATGCACGTCATAGTTGCTGCTTTATAGTGCTGGCAAGAAGGCGTTAAAACTGCTTATGTAGAGTGTTTTACTTTTTGGTCAGCTACCCTGCAATTCAATATGCTGGTTTGGTACTGGAGCATTGTATCGCATAGGTTTCAGTTGTATTAAATGACACTCAATCGCTATTAAACTGTGTGTTTTGAGGACTATCTAAAGTATCCTCTTTAATTTTAGGAGAAAACTTAGAAGTTGTAGCCTCCTTTCATATAAGAGAAATGAGAGATGAGCAGGATGGAAGACCTAACTTTATAAGAAGGGCCACAGATCATTATTCATAGTAACAAACCCGTTTTTCTATACCTACCTGGACAATTAGCTTGTATACCACAGGGAGCATGCGGGCAAAATACCTTTAAATACTAGCAGAACAAAATGAGTTTCTTAAGCAACTGGAAGTTATACAAAGAGGTGTCTTGTACTGTTCTTGCTCAAATCAAGCTCAGTCTATAGATTCGAAACAAAAAGGCACTGGTAAACTGGTTGTGCAATCTTAAGTGTGAGTATGCAAGGTCAGATATTTGTGGGAACAGATACAGGCCGGTATTATCCAAATCGGTGCCTAAAGGACCAAACCTTCTGGTGCTGTTATGGTTTTGTTACTGTGTGGAAGCAGTAAAGTTACAGAGCTGAAGGGTACGGCTTGTTTGAAGTTGGAATGTGGGAGTGCAAAGGGTAAGTACTGAGAAGGACTACTTGGGACAGGATTACGCTTTAATTATCAAGAACTAATTTACCACTTTTTAGATTGCTTGTACAACTGCTTAACTTTCATAAACAATACAGAACACAACATACACAAACACACAAAACACAAAATTACAAGAAAATTTGCTGCTTCTGTTCCTCTTGATAATAATACTACAAAAAAAGGATTATAAATACAGCTACAAATTACAACTACTTTCTTGATTTCAGTATTATTTGTATTATTCATATTTTATACTTGCCACACCAGTAGGTGTAGCATACTTTGTTATTCTGTTCTAGTACCGAGTCAGATGAGACATTGCTGGCTTGGTGTTCAAGCTTTCAGGCAAGATAACTTGTTCACTTAAAGTGAGATATTTGTCTTGGGGACTCTGCGCAGTTGATCAGGCTGCAACGCGAACTACTTGCAATTCTTCCTTCGATGTTCTGCAAGTGAGCTCTCCTCCAAATTGAGATCGCTTATGTTTGGCTTATATGGAGTGAGTTGGCATCATGGCCTCCTCCTACTCTGCCTCGCTAGAAGTCCCATAGTCAGGTGCAGATGCAGCATCTAGCACATCCCCGTTCTTACTCCACTGACCCAGTTTTGGGGCATTTTTTCTGGTCCAAGCCAGGACCTCCCAATTGCTCTAAAATAAACTAGTAACCTTGTATGATCAGTATCTAATTGGTGAGTTAAGTTTCATTCTGTTACTTAAGGTTCGTTTTACTAGAAATCACTCTGTTAGGTTTCATTTTTGTCTATTTATATACAGGCCCTTTCAACAATGGCTAATGGGCAATACACTTATACTTATTATGATGATAGGTTCAACAGGTTTTACTTTAAAATCAGCAAGTCAACTGGTATTATCAGGAAAAGATCCATCTCTGCAGTTGAAAATGGCATTCTGGTAATCTGTCAAATGAATTTCATTTGTTGATATGCCAAAACATGAAGATTCCCTTTGAAAATCCCCTTTAGGGATTTTAGGTTAAGCAGTTTGAAAGAAAACCTGTCACATATTGCAAAGGCTTCTTTAGAGTTGCTGTGCTGTGGGTTGCCAAAGTATAGGAGATTCAAATTCCCTTTATATCTCTTTTGGGCTGGGGAGAGGGTTTAGGTGTGAATGCCCTGTATGCACATACTAGCCACGAGTCAAGACTTCAGTCATTTTTTTTCCATTGACACAAGCTAAGAGTTTGGCACCAGAGTGTCATCAAAGACCGATCTAAGGCCAGGTGCTATTCTACCTGTTGGAAATCTAGGGGGAGGTGTGTACAGAAGTGCAATTTTTATTCCATCCTGTTCAAGTCCCTGAAAATCCATTTTCCATCTACTCTTGTAATACACGACCTTCTTACCCTTAAGACTGAGTCCTAAAAGAGAAGGCGGAGGAAGACCCATCTACCTTCTTTGTGTTCATAGTTTTTCAGGGACTCAAGAAGGGTTGAATAGAGTTGCATTTATTCACTAAGTCTGCATATGTGCCCTAATGGACTAGAACCTGGCCCGCAGTGTGTAGGAACTACAGCTCTCCTCTTAATACAGGGGTGAGCAAAATGGCAGAGCCGGGCCACGGCTGGACTCCATTTCCCAGCAGCCTGTGCCTGCATTGCTCTGGGAGGTGTTCATGGAGATTCCAGGAGCGGCGAGGCTGTGACAGTGCGAGGCCAGGGTCTCCATGGAGACTGGCCCAAGCGGTGTGCTGGCAGCGTGCGTGGCTTGGTAAGGAGCTGCTCCAGAGCCCGGGGCCAGGGCTGGGATCTTGCAGTGGTGACAGAGTGGGCCGGAGCCAGAGCAGAGCCGCAATCCACTGCTTGCACACCACTGGGGCAGTAGATCGTGGCCGTGCCCTAGCTTCAGCCTGCGCTGTCATCACCGTAAAATCCCGGCCCTGGAGCAGCTCCTTGCCCAGTCGTGCGCCCTGCCAGTGCCACTTGGGCCGGTCTCCATAGCAGTGCTGGCCCTGTGCTGTCACAGCCCCGCCACTCCTGGGGTCTCCATGGAGACCAGCTGGAACGACGCAGGAAGGGGCTGCTGGGAAATGGTGTACACCATGGGCCCAATCTGGCCTCCAGGCCAAGCTTTGCCTACCCCTGTCTTAATGGCTGAATCATCACTGGACTCCAGCAAGTTCCAGAGAGGACTGTTGGCTTGTAGATGGCTGTCGGATTCACAGCAGATAGTCAGCATTGAAATAGGGGTGGATGGGTTTAAGGTGCTTACATTAATATAAATTCAGTCAATTTAGTGATAGAAAGATGAGTTTTGCCAGAAGTCAAAATCCTAACTTTTGTCTTCAGGTTCAGCATTCAAAAGCTTATGAATGATATCCTCTCTCCACACCTTCCAGACACATACCGGGACTTTGATTTCTTACCTCACCCCTACCTCACTTAAAATGTTAGTTTGTAAAGAGATTTAAGAATATATGTAGCTTTTTTCTGACTTCATGTACATAGTTAAAGTGCTTATGGTGAATTTCACAACCCCTGCAAAGAAGGAACTCTCAGAATGACGGGAATCTAGAAAATGGGGATTATAGGAAGGTTGTTTTATAAAAGTTTATTAAACCTTTCCCAGATTTTGCTTGCCACTGATGCTGTATAGGCTATGGTGCCAAGGGTTGAAGAGCTGGAGCTGGGCTCTAGCAATCTGATGGATAAAAATCTCTACACAATGAGTTGAGAAATATCTTGTAAGACAATTTGTTTCTCCTGATGCGGTTATCTTAAATGAGGAACTTCAAAGCAGTTGACAAAGACAAATGATAGTGGAATGTGCACAGAGGACAGAGATACACTGAGAATGCTAAGTCTATTGCTTAAGTTTTATGATGGTATAAAGAAAATAACTTTTCAGACAGTGAAGTGAATTGACATCCCTCCTGAAAGGTTCCCCATTCTCTCCAGTGATCTTTTTGTCCTCTTACTGAAGGTTGTTAAACTTCAGTCTTTTCCCTGATGTAGCACTTCACAGTCCATAATCTAGCCAAACTGGTGATGACTGAAGTGAGTTTTTTCGGTACTTCATGATTAGTGGTAGCATTCATGTGCTTGTTTAGGTTCCTGTGGATAAGTATACATGTTTGTTTTGGAGCATGTAAAGCAGTATGAATATTTTTTTTGTTTGACTATTGTTCATTATAGGCATAATACATGACCGCTGCTAGAGATGTCTATACGTAAGGTTGCCTAGCATTTTCCATTATAAAACCTTGTTTCTTGTTCCTTAACTTCACCAAATTTTAACTATTTAGGCTGAACTCTTCTACAATATGTTGGTTTCAAAGACTGAGCTTTTGCAGTTGAATTGTTTCCCATAGTAAGGATAGGAAAATACAGGTTTTACCCATATTACATTCTAGTGACTCTTTGAAAAGAACTAATACTCTGAGCAGGTGCTTGACACTTGTGCTGGGTTGTGGTTCCCAGTGTTTCCAATAACCTGCATGAATCTCACTCAGTTACAGACCTTGGAAAAATCAGAGCTCCCAAGGGCTTAAAATCACCGTTGTAACTGAAATTTCTGAAGATTTTTATCTGCAATACAGGCTGCTGTCCAGGACTGAGGAGCAATTTTCTTTCAAATACAGCTTTAGGCTCCTGCAAGCTGGGCTGGCACTGAGCAGTGGAACTGAAAACCAAGGGAAAACTACTGCTGGGCCCAGGCAGCATAAGGACAAAGTTACCAGACTCAGAGGGGTCAAAAACTGGACCTTGGAGAATGGAGTCAATGAAATGAGAAGGTTAGGGATGGAGCCTGGAAGCACACGTGGATGGGCACAGTAACGTAATTATGTGTGGCTGAGAGGGCACTCATCACAGGAAAGTGCTGGAATTGCTTCCCAGCCCTGCAAAGTCCATGCCTCAGCAACAGAAGCAGCCCCATGCCTTGCCTATACCAGGAAACAGGCCCTGGCTGCTGCTGCTGCTTTAAGAGCAACATCTGGAGCAAGTAGGGTATGTGGCAGTGGCAGCAGCAGCAGCTCAACTCTGGATGGTGCAGGCATTCCTGGCATGGCGTAGACTACTACCCCTTCCTGCTTCCACCTCTGCTCTACATCCTCTCCCCCTCAACACACACAGCTGGATGCTTTTGGAGCTGCTCATCCCCCTGCTCTCAGAACTGTGCCTCCATCCCCTCAACTCTGAGAACCACGTGCTCCTGCCCCCTCTCCCATAAGGTTTGCCCAGGGCACCAGCTCTACTTGTTATGAATCTGGATGGGGAACATTGCTACAGGGGGAACTCTAAGGTATGGGTCATGAAAATGGAGGTGGAGGAAAAGGCAGATGAGGACCTTGAGGAAGGAAAATGGGACTGGCAAGAAAAGACTGAGGAATTTGTAGTGGGTAACTGTAGAACAGGACTAAAATAAGAAACAATAGGTGGAGCTTGGCCAGGGAACTAATTGAAGAGATGGGGCAGGAGGAGCTGACCTGAACTAGTTTCCCCACGTTGCCTCTCTCCTGTACTGGGGGTTGTGTCCTCTACAGGCTAGTTGCCTTTCATGCCTGACTTACTCTGAGCTGCTGTACTCCTTTTCATGGCTCTTACCAAGACATTGCTTATTCTTGTTGTTTCTATTCAACATGTAGTGCTAGGCCTTATTTACCTATACGCTACTCCAACCTTGTTCTAAAGACGCACTTACTAATTTTCTCATGGATTTTCTCTGCCACTTATCACTAGAGTATCTGAGTGTTTCAACGATATGATATTAGCTATGTTCTCAAAAGCCCATGAGATGGCAAATGGATGTTAAGGCCCAAAACTGTCTGCTTGTTCCCCAGGTTCCTTAGTACATATGCTTAATATCTATATTAAGCATATATACTTTTTCAGAGTAACAGCACTCTGCAGCACTTTGTAGGTTCAAAGCACAGCTCCTATTGATTTCAGTAGTAGCTGCAAGTGCTTATCATTTCTGTATATCAGGCCTCAGTGTCTGACATTGGGTACACAAAAAATTAAGAACTTGTGATACGTGACTACCTGTGAAATTTTTAAAAGTTCTTATGTGATCCTACTTGGTCACTTCGTGACAGGGAGCAGCAATACAATCTGTGGGAGTCTTTATACCTACTCCACAGTGGGGCAGGGAAGGACTTTAATTACAGCAGCTCTTGGGAGCCACTCTAGTTAAAGTGCCCACAGCGTCTCATGTATTCAGCATCCCTTGCTTCAAAATGGCAGTGGGGGTACCTTAACTAGAGCTCATTCAGTGAGCTTTAGCACCATGGCCACTATTTTGAAGCATGGGGATAATGATTACATGAGACACAGAGGCTGGATGGAAAGATGGTGTGACTGCAGTTGTATTATAATGCCAACACACAAGATGGGCGGACTAAGGTTTCACAGGAAAACTTCATTGCAAGTAACATGTCCTGACTTGGGGTCAGTAGCAGGCTTCTCTGCAGAGATCTGTGACATTTGAGCTAGTAAAATAGCCAACACAGTAGGGGGTTATGCTGCGTGGTGATTAGCACTAGATGGAGCCGAGACATTTGGCCAGTATGTTTTATCACTATTTGCTGAAGCAAGCGAACAACGAGTCTCAAGATTCCTGACTTCCATTGCAGGGTGTGACAGAAAGCGTGCTCTGAGGAACACAAAACCTTCAGCTTTTATCTTCCTAACCCACTTTGGTCAGAGAGAGGTGGGTTATTTGGATGTCCTTATAGCCGCTGAAAAATCTGTTGACAGCTGTTTGGCCTCATCCTCTGCTGGAACTACATAGCTCACAGAATCCGTTATATATTTTTTAAATTAGACATATTTTGATCAGTATTATTGGATATGTAGGTCACAAGACACATGTGTAAACCTTGATTGCTTGAGTGTCCTTGGAAGCATTTTAACATATGCTTTGTATTAAAGTGCCTTCACTCTTTGCTGAAGCAAAAAGCTTACTGGCAGAACAACTGCAATCATAGAAAACCAACATGATAAGGAAGGGAATGCAGCCAGTGTACATTCACTTAATGCAAGTATTTCTCAATGTGCGTAGGGTTGTGTTAGTGACTTATCAGCAGCACAGGAAAAGGAATATGTATTTTTAATATGCCTTTTTGTTTGTTTTGGGCTCTTTTGATGTGACATTTAGTCACTTCCGGATTTGACTTTTGTGTTTGCTTGCTAATGCTGAAGTCTTTGGCTTCTAGGAAGTGTAATCTGCTTTGGAATCACAGAATTCAGATGTTCTAGTTAAAGCTTGGGCTGCACTGCTCTCTTGTGGCCATTTAGTAATCCTAAACTTCTGATGAACCAGGTTATTCTCCAAAGAAAGGTCATTTTATTTGTCCCCCCACCCCAAAAGTTTCACTTGTTTCTATAACAAGCCTATTGTGTATAGTACAAAAATGCACTCTAGCACTTTTTATTTAGCAGCAGTGAGCATAATAAGCTAGTAGTCTCCTTCTGGCATTTCTGGGTGACTCTAGAGCTACTAAAAGTCACTGGACTGTCAGCAGTGAAGACTAGTTTCCTGGCACAGAGAACTGGTGCAGTCACATTCACAAGCAAACACAAGATAGCCTTTCCTGCGGTATATAAAACCCCGTCCTATAACCCCCCTGGGTTTTCAATGTCTTTAAGAGATCTCAGGTAAGGTAGCAATTGTTGCCTTGCTGTTGTCAGCAGCAGAGGGTGAGTAAGGATTGACCACCAGGTCATCCCAGAAATATTAACTGTCCTTCATTTTAAAAGGTGAGGCTCCCCTGAGAATGCCATATGGACAAATACCTGGAGAGAAAGTATAGGTAGGTATCTGCTTGGAACCACAAAGTATCCGTTGGATTAGAGCGAACTGGATGCAATTGCCTGTAGATCGTATGTTGTTCTTCAGTCCACTAAGCACATCTATTACCATATTGATGGTGATAGGACAAGAATAAGCTATGTACTGTATCGTACTGCACATGCACAACTATTTCAAGACACTCTCTCATCAGAAGAACTAACTTTCTGTCTTAAGTAAGGAGGAGGCTCAGGAGGAGAAAAAGGATGGAAATGTATACTGCAGGCTGCTTCAATTTGACACTCTTAGAATTGATTTTATGCTTCTTCATTCTGTCTACCTGAGCCCAGTGACCTCCCAGGTGGGATCTTACCTTTCACTGCCTACAGACCAAGGAGGTGAGAGCAAAAGGTCACTCCTCTCTGGTCCGTTCCAAAAAAGTAGGGGAAATTCCTGCCCTGTTGAAGTCAATGGCAAAACTCCCACTGACCTCAATAGTCAGGACTCCACCTTGCCTGTTTGCTTGCAGTTCTCTTAGCTTGCTTGGAAGGGAATAATTTTCTGTCTTTATTGATCAGTCTAATATGGCCAAAGCAAAAAAGGAGACCTTCCGTCCATTTAAAGACACAGGTACGCTCCACCCACAATACATGTATGTATTGAATAGTTGTGGGAGGGGAGAGGCAGAAGGTGATTTGGTGGTACATTACTATATAGCATAGCGATGTCACTGATGCTGCTTTCCTTCTTTTAGGGATAGACACAGTTCTTTCTCAGTGCATTTTAATGAGAAATCTTCCAGCATTCCTGGTAATTCAAAGGAATGCTTTTCTCCATTTCCTAGACGACTGGACTCCAGACTGCCCAGAAGAGGCCCACTGTGGTGATGTTGTGCATGTCTAACTACAAATAGCAGTTAAAATATGTTTAAACTTACTAATCCATTACCTAGCAGAATGTTACCCGTTAGTCCTACTATGATGTCTGTCTGACCCATGCTGCGGGCAGTGAAAGCTGCAGTTTCAAAACCACTCTTGATAAGTGGGGATGGGGAGGCTAGAACCTGATTTTCCTGATTCCTGGGCCTCTAGACTTTAAACTACTGGGCAATAAAATTGAAGGGCTGCCCTCTCACCGCTTATTTGCTGCTTGTCCTTTCTCTGTGAACTTAAGCGTTAAGGGCATGTCTGGGCAATTCTGTTCTGACTAAGTAAGTGTTGAGCCATAATGCAGATCTCAGAGCATGTTCAGAAGGATAGTGCAGGGATATTGCATCTTTGTAAAATCCAAACTGCAAAAAATTGCAGTTTTGCAGCTATGTAACTACCACTTCGGTGCCCCGCCACACACCCAAGGCTCCCAGCAGTAAGTCCTAGTTCAGGGCTGGGAAGGTTCTTCTTGTTTCATTAAGCATTGTGACAGCTATGGATGTCCCACCTGGGTGTAGGGATGGGGGTGGTTAAGTGGTTAAGGGGGTGTAGATTTGGTCAGGATGACTGGGCTTACCCACCTGGGACTAGGTTTGAAACTGCTGCAGCAGCCTACACTTAGGGTTAGTGTTAAAGAATAAGCAAAGTTTTGAGCTGTCCTAATTGGGGCTGGTAGATTTTCTGTGATGTTTAGAGGCATTCAGGCTTGTGGTAAGAGGCCTGGAGCCTAAGGCCACACACCGCAGCTTGAACCCAGTGTAAGGGTCAGGCTTAGAGCTAGGATGTCCTTTCAGAGCACAATGCCCTTTCCTCTCATGGACATTGTGGCAGATAGGGATTTCCTGGCTAGGTTTACGGATGGGGCTCTGAGGGCTCTCTAAGCTATTTCCTGTGGTTGGGTTGCTTTGGTTCCTTGCCTGGGGGTAGGTTTGGGCTTCTGGGGCAGCTTGAGTTAGGGTTATACTTAGGGAATTGGGGTTCTCTTTCTGTTTGGGACTTGTACATTTCCTGAAGCAATGTTTAGTGTTGGGTGGTCTGGGCTTATGGCAAGCAGGATGGATGCTGTGGTCCCTTACCTTGGCTTTGAAGCCAAGGCGAGATAGGATTCAGGAACATCTTGACCATTATGTCCTTCGTGTCCTGCACCTTTTCATGGGGGTAGTTTTTTCTGTTCCCTGATTACACAGCTATGCATAATCACTGAGCATTATTCATTTTCATAACTCATTTTCATAACTCATTTTCATAACTCATTTAGCTGATACACAGCTTACAGGTCTGAGCTGACCCAGTAGAACTGCAAGAAGGAAAAAAAAGGTCTTGATGTTTGACCACTTGCCAGCATGAGTCATGACTGATGGTTGCAGGTTGTTGCCACCCTGCTCCACTGCGCATCCTGCTGCCTACCCCTAGGACTGGTTAGTTAGCTGATGCTGATGCAGGCTGGAGAGCTGGAAGACTTATGGGACCATGGCCTGTGAGGGAGGCTGTGATACTGGGGACTCTTGCACAGAGTAGCTAGGATGCTTTCAGACTGCAGATACTGTGCATGTACAACATAATCCAGGGACTCCTGCTCAACTCTCATGGCCTCCAGCAGTGCATCCAAAGCCTGCGAGGTGGAAGCCATTGCATCAAGGATATCTGTGGAGCTCCCCTGGGCTGGATACTTAGCACAGTGCCTTCATGCCATGCCTAACCCAGGCCGCATATCAGTGCTGGTGCAGCTCTGAAACCTCAGTGGCTTAGGCACTGGTGGACATCATGAGCACTGAGCAGTGAGATAGACTGATGTGCAGGGGACCAAGCCAATGATCCTCTTCCTTAGTGCTACACCTAGAGCCTTATCTCAAGTTCTGGTCATGCAACCAGGTTGAGCAAGGAGGGACTTACTGGCTTATTCAGCCACTGACCTGAGTGCAGTGGCTGAATGACATGTCAACCAGGTGATTATTATAATGTTCACTCAACTGAAGGGGAATTGAAAGGGACCCATTGTATAACAGGGGCACAATCCCCATTATGGACACACCTCCATAAAACAGTAAAGCACCTTAGTTGCCCAGGTCAGCTGAGCTGGCCACTAAGTCTCACACCCACAGTGGTAGAGCATGCAGACATGGAGCTTGGTTACTTGCCCTTGAGGAATGAATGGGAGGTTCCCTGCTCAGAACTTGCACATGAAACCTGGAAGCCTTTCTCTGCCCTTCCCACCACCTCCCTGTCTGTTCTCTATCACTTCTTATGGTAGTGGGAGAAAATGAAGCACAATTTTGGGGTTTCTTCCAAAGATGTCCCTCATCCCACCTTCCCACCACCCATGGTAGTGGTGTGATGCATATACAAGGAGGGGAGTAGGCAGGGCAAGGAATCTGCAACTTCCTTTGCATTGGATGGGACCTTCACAGTGGGCAATAAATGGCTGGGCAAGGCCACCTGTGACCTGTTATTTCTGGGCACTAGAGTTCTGCCCTCATGCCAGAGCAACCAGGGTGAGCATAGAAACAGAGCACTGTGGGAGGCCTGGAGGGTTTCCTTGGCCACTTGTCATGGGATGATGTGCTGTGCCAACTCTTCAGACATCCTTTGTCAATTTTTTTTTTTGGGGGGGAAAGCAGTAGCACATCTTTTACAGAACACATTGGCCAGGTTTGTCCCAGGCCAGTGGCCACATACAGCTGTACATTTGCAGTTGGCTTCAGGACAAAAACAAATGAACAACAAATATGATGTTGGTGCATACCTCTACTTTTTCTGTTGGCACAATCTAGCCACAACAATCTCTTGGGATCAGGATAATAAAGATAATAATAGCTACCTAATGTTTACCCATTTGAGGGCATCCATTCTTCCTGCATCCGTGTCAAACTACTGACTGCCAAAAGTGGTGATGGGTGGGTTGTGCCTCACTTTTCATCCACTGTTCAGGCCTGACTCTGAGCACACTGATTTTAGTCTATTTATTTCTGGTCCCATGCTCTTCTTGTTTACCAGACAGCATCTTAACACAGTACTTGGGTGGACTGATTCATTTGCGCTGCCATATTTAAAAGTGGGACTTTCACTCTTGGAGTATAGTTCTTTAAGTAACAAACTGTTGGAGCAGGGCAAGCTGAACAATGAAACCAATCTTTCTTGGTAAACCACAGTATTAAGACTAATGTCACAACTTAGCATATGTGAATCTCAGACCTTACCGAGACTGTTGGATAAGGAGTGTTAGGTCTGTCTGAGCATTGCCTCGTTCATCTTCTGTGTGAACAACGCGTGCTGTTTATGAACTTGTTTGTGCTTCTTGTGCTTGTTCACTGGATTTTTAGCTCTGTCAGTATTTGTTATTTGCAATTTACACTGAATTTACACCTTACCGCCTTATATTGGTTTTGCTCTCTGGCTACATACATGAGTGATGTTCCATGAACCAAAAAAAAGTTTCTGAAGAAATTGTTGGGGTTTGCTCATGGGGCGATACATGATAGATAATTTTAAAAAGAAGAGGAGGTGTTGTGGGGGGTAGGATAGAGTTTCTTTCCTGTCTCATTTTGCAAACGGAAGAACATTATGGAAATCACATTTATAAGCAGCTGGGTTCCTTCCTGAGCATGTGAGAACAAAAACAGATTGTTTTAAGCTACCATATATGAGAGATATTACATTCAAATTTCTGTCATCATAGTCACACCAATGAATTGTTCATGTGTGAATGTCTGGATTCATCATATTTGCAAGGTGGCATCTGCATTATTTTTTCAGCTCGTTTATTTGCTTAAATCATTTAATCTAGTTAGGATAATTCAGAAAGTTGCTGCAGCTGCAATATATGACAGAGAGAGTATATGTACTAATTCCTAGGTCTGTGAAACTTGGTGTGTGTTAAACACTGTATCTCCTTACTGGTGAAGTGTATTAAATGAATTTGTCAGGCTATCCCTACTTCACAAAGAACAGCCAGCTGGTGAACACAAAGGCGTCACTGTCAGCGTGACTAGGAGGAATATAACTTAAACCTACACTTGACATGCATTAGCAGGGAAATAGATTTTGGCCTAAAGCATTCAAAGACATCTGAATAAAAAAGTATGTTCATCTCAAATAGTGGCCTAAAAAAAGCACAGAAATGGGTTGGGTGCCTATTGGAGTGTGCGCTCACAACACAAACAAAACTTGACAGCAGTACTCTGTAAATGAATTGGCAAGAAATAAAACCTTTCTTCCAACAATTAGAAGTTGGCTTACTTTTTAGAGCTGGATGGAAGACTCCTCTTCAGAAACATTTCTAAAATCTTGCCAATTTTCTCGTAAACTTCTGAGGGTTGTTTGATTTTTGTTGTTGTTTGTGTTCTGTTTGTTTTCTAACTGGAAAAAAACCCAGATCATAATGGGATCATAGGAGAGTAGGGTGGAAGGGACCTGATGAGGTCCTCTAGTCCAGCTCCCTACTCAAGGCAGAATTGTCCCCCAAACCATCCCATCTGTCTAACCTGCTCTTGAAAACTTCCAGGGATGGAGATTGCACAATTTCTCTAGCTTGCCTGTTCCAATACCCTCATTATCAGAAAGTTCTTCCTAATCTCCAGCCTAAATTGCCTCTGCTGCAGTTTGAGGCCATTGCTTCAAGTCCTGTTGCCTAAGGCAACAGAGGATCGTCTAATCTCCATCTTCTGTATAATCACCCGTCAGGTATTTGGAGAATGTTATTAAATTTCCCCTCAGTCGTTTCTTCTCCAGACTAAATAACCCTAGTTCTTTCAGGCATTCCTCATGAGTCATGCTTCCCAGTCCCTTATCATTTGTGTTGCTCTCTGCTGGACTTTTTCTAAACTGTCCACGTCCTTCATGAAGTGTGGGGCCTGAAACTGTAGACAGCACTTCAGGTGAAGTTTTATCAGTGCTGAAGAATCACTTTTCTTGATTTGCCAGTGACAGTCTTGTTAATTGAATGCCCTTGGGGTTTTTTTTTTTTTTGCAACAAGACCACACCACTGTCTCATATTCAGCTTATGGCCTAGTGTAACCTGGGGCAGATCCAGAGGAGGAACAGTGGCATAGCTGAACCCTTCTTTTGGACCATGCCACAGAAAGTAAGGACCATACCCAAAGAAGGTAAGGATTCCCTGACCACTTTCCCCTATGTGGTCAAAAGTATGTCCCCTCCCCCCGGCCCTCCCATTTTCTTTCCTCCCATTCCCACTTTTCCAGCCTGCCTCTGTCCCTGGAGCTTTTGCCTGCTTGAGAAAGCAGTGGGAGAGGATGGAGAAGATGCATCCAACTCCACCTGGAAAAGCGACACTTGGCACAGGCTGTTCGAAGACCACCCCTGGGGGGGAAGAGGACAGGGAGAATGAAAAGGACAACAGTGCAGTTGGACCCAGAGACAGCAACAGGATCAGCAGCAGCGGAAGTGACAGCAACATCAACAAGGACAGGGAATGAACTGAGAATGTAAACCCCAAATTGGCACTTGGACTAAAGGTGAGGGAAGGGCAGTGGGTGGGGGTGTGGATGTGCAGGTGCGTTTATTGTAATGGGTGTGTAGTTTCTTAATGTGGTTTAAGGTGTGTGTGTGTGTGTGTGTGTGTGTGTGTGTGTGTGTGTGTGTGTGTGTGTGTGTGTGTGTGTGTGTGTGTGTGTGTGTGTGTGTGTGTGTGTGTGTGTGTGTGTGTGTGTGTGTGTGTGTGTGTGTGTGTGTGTGTGTGTGTGAACCAATTGCCTGTCAGGAATGACGGGGGGGAGAGAGGGGGAGGAGTGTGTGGGGATTTACCTCCTGCTGCTTGGGGTTCGAGCCTGCTCTCCTCCTCCCCACCCGGGCCTGATGCGGGGGAGGACCAGGCCCAAGGGTGAGGAGAAGAGGGGAACAGGAAGAGCAGATTTGGAGCCACGGGGGAAAGGGGGTGAGGTGGGGGAAGAATGGGCCCAGGCCCGAGCCTGAGGAAGAGCCGGCCCTACGTGGCAGCAGGTTGGGGAGGGGAGGAGCAGACCTCCTCCCCCTCTTGGGCCTGGGCCCGGGCCCGGCCCCACTCCTCCCCGCATTGGCTCACTGCTAGGGCTGCCCCCGTTGGCTCCCCATCCCTGCTGGATTGGCCCAGGCCCACTGCTCTCCCAGCTGCAGCGGGCCGGCTTCTCCCCAATGTGGGACTGAGGTCCACTCCTCCCCTCCCCCCACTGCCATGCTGCATACCTGCTATTCCCTCAACCCGCGTCAGGCCCTCTCCTTCCCCCTATCCCCCACTGTTTCGGTGACAACAGAAGGGGGGGGGTGAGGCCCTGCTCCTTCCCCCCCCCGTGCTCCTCCACTGTCATCTGCAAAGAGTAAGGGGCAGGGGCAAGGCCAGCTCTGGTGGCCTGCCCCCCACTACATTATTGCCACCTGCAGGGAGCAAGGCAGGAGGGTGAGGCCAGCACTGCTGGAGTGGGACAGAAGCAACCCTGGCACAGCACAGACAGCAGCAGAGGTAGGCACAGCAGCAGGGAATAGGTGGGGAGGAGATGAGCTGCTGAGAGCATGGAGGGGTAGGGGGATAAAATTCTTACCTTTCTTGGGACTTGAGTCCCTGGCTGCTTTACCTGCAGTGTGGTCTTTCCATCCTGGTGAGAGGGGGAAGGGATGGAGGCTGCAGGAAAAAGGGTGTACAGCCAATCCTGTAGGACTAGTCACTGCAACTGCATGCCTTTTGTGAAATAGTAGATCCATTTCTGACTATAACCCTAGGTCCTTCTCTGCAGTACTGCAGCTTAGCCAATCATTCCCCAGTGAAAGTTTTCTGTTTTCTTCTTCTTTTTTTTTTTTTTTTGGTAATTACTCAACAGATTTATGGTCTAAATCTTTGGTTAACAGAAGCACCAGTAGCAGCTTCACCATTAAGACCTGAGCTTTTGTATTGGTTTGTTCTGTTCCCTGCTCCCCTTCCACTTAAAACAGAGATTCAACTGCTTTGTGTCTGAAATGTACAGCATCAGAAAGCTATTTAACTAGTAGCAAAGTAGTTACTTGAGATGCACCTCCTGGCTTCTTCAAAGAAAACATACAAGTCAAGTCTTGATTCTTCTTCCCTTGTGGTCAGTGTGCACTCTGGTGTGGCCAGACACTCCAATGGAAGAACAGAACAACTCCAGATTTATACCATGGCATTTGAAAGCAGAATTTGGTGTATTATAGACCCCAAAAGGTCAAATTCTGCATTAAACTTGCCTTACGTTGTCAGTGGTTAGAAGGGATATAAATCAGGGAAGAGTTTTGTCCTATATGTTTCAGGTTAAGTAACCTGGATTAACAGTTTCCACACTTCCAGGTGTAAAGTCATGGGTACTAAGAAATATAATCTGGCCCATATCTATGCCTACTGAAGACAAAACAATTGAAGGGTAAATGTTGCCCTTGGTGCCCAAACAAGTCAATACAATCCAATGTTCATTACTAAAAAGCCATCGTTTACCTTCATTATTATGCTACCTATCAGATCCTTATACTGCATGCTATGATGTGATAACTGGAGATGCATGTTAGTCCTTAATATTGAGCCCTACATCCTAAAGGTAACCTTGAGGGTTATGTGCTTATAGTGCAATCTTAACACTTTATGTAAAAGTAATTCAGTGTTGAGGGCGTGGGACCAGTGGGACACTGAAGTTAGGATATTCTTCCTTAACACATTGCTAGTAAAAAGAGAACATGCCATTATTGCTACATTTAACACTTGTACATTTTATTTAATTAAATCAGCCATTGTACACATTGCAGCTATGTATTGTTAGTGTTTGTATTTTTTTAAATCTTTAACTAATACATGCCCTCATAGATATATTCAGTGTTATCACCATGGGAACAAGATGCTGATTCATCAACTTAAAATTCACTTCTTCTCACAGTATTCAAGTTCTTTGATAACACAGCAAAAATTCAAAATTAAAAAGGTGAATAACCATTATGTTGTTACACAGAACATCTGCACCGCAAGTAACACAACAGAAATGCATTTCTTTAGCGCCCCCGTTCTTGAAGGTCATCTGGTGATGTCCTTGACACTAAGAAAGCCATGGTGTATCTTGAAATGTTTCATCATGGGTCTCTTTCATTTTGGCTGCCAAAAAATGCTTGTTTCCTGTTTGACTGCCAAAAACAGTTAGCACAGTGCCTTGTTTTGCCTGCAGGAAATTGGACCTCCCATGATATTTTGCTTTTTTGGCTTCACTACTTTAATGAGGAAGTGCCCTTGTTTTGTGGTGGGTTTTTTCTTTTGACTTTCTGAGCACTGAGTGAGTCACTTTTTTTTCCCCACAGAAGAGTAAAATGCCTGATACGGTTGGAAAAATTTCACTCACCCCATGGAGGCCTCAAATCATTCTTCTCCTTTTTGAATATACTTTCCCTTTATCAAATAACTAAACTGTATCTTTATATGTATATATATATTATATGTTAAAATACTACAGAGCTCCAACCACTAGTAGAATAAGGTATAGGGCACAAAATATTTCAATCTTTTATATTCCCTTCTTTGAAAATAAAAGTGCAGAAATGCTATTATGATTTTCAGAGGGTTTGTTTAGAAATATATAAACAAACAAAATATTAACAAAAATTGCAAGGATTCTGCTCTAGTGAGCAAAATTAAAACAACCAAACAAACAACTTAATTTGAAGGTAAAAACTGCTCGCTCAGTGCTAAGAGGGCTAACACGTCATTGACATGATTAGAAGAGGGTTTGGTTTTGAGTTTTCAAATGCCACATGCATGTATCAGATAAGAGACAATCTTGATAAATCATGGTGAATTACTTAATCTCTTTGTATAGTGGAAAGTCTTTCTCCCATAGTTATCTACAGTGCAGTGGCCAGCAGGAAGTACCACCAATAAGACAATGTGGTTTGCTAAAGCAGTGATGAAAACAGGAAACTACTGTAGTTATAGCTGTTTAAAATACCCTGCCACATGTCCAGATCTAAAAGATTTTAATACCATATGCAAATGTGCCATAGATATAGCTGCTAGCAAGTTGTTTACCTATTTTTTTTTTCTTCTGGAAATCCTTAAGTGGCTGTCCAAGAGTCTTAAAAGTATTGATGGCAACAGTCAGCTGTAATTTCATGGGAACAGCTGCATTTGAAGGGTAACAATCTGACTCTTAGAGCCTTTAATTATGATAGATCACTAAACTGGAAGTCCTCTGGATGCAGTAGATCTGCAGTGCTTCCTCTCCAGTGGGTCTGTGTATTCAGTCGATTGTGTTAGCAATATTTTTAATAATCGCTGTTCATCAGTTTTGACCTTGTAATCCATGAAGCTATTTCTAGTCGTAGGCAGTGAGTTTTCTTTCTTCTTTTTTTTGCAGTCTTATAAGTCCAAGCACTTTAGCTACGTACAGTTTACATATTAATATCCCTTCTTATGATGCATGTACATAGTCACTTGAAGAGGCCTGTGGATGAAGTTGGCTTGACAAATGCATTTTCATGGAGCTAGTGCAGAAGCAAAGGAAGAGCAAAAAGTGGCAAAGTTGACAAGTTCTCAGTACAGCACAAAGATGGCGGCTTAGTGGATAAATCATCCTGAACGAAGGATGCTATCTTTGGTCACAAATTAGCTTTCGGGTTTAAAAAAAAAAAGGAAAAGAAAAGAAAAAGAAATAAACAAACTGAATTCACTGCATATGCCCAAGGAGAAATGTCAGTGTCTTCCAGTGATTATGTAAGTTACAGAGTCTACATCTATAGAAGATTGTGAATGCTGCACACTAGATGGATGGATATGTCTATTGTGGAGATGTGGTGGCTTCTTGTTTAGCCTCTTGCTTCCAGTCCTCTTTGCAAAAATGTCTAAGAAGTTGCTGCAGGTCATGCTGGAGGTCATCCTGCGGTAGTGCTTCTGGTACATCCTCCAGCTGTTCCACATGAACATGTTTTCCATACTGGTCCTTCACCACAGTCCTCTTCTGTGTGCTGGCTTTATTCATTGTTGTCCTAAAGAGACATTGTCAGTAGAGAATAAATGTGGATTTCCCCCTCTCCTCCTTGCCTCTGCCACCCCACTTACCGGAGCTGTACTCTCCTACAATTTTAGAATTTTAAAATTTCTCTTCCCTGAATTGCATTAAATAGCCCAATACCTTTTTTAGGGGGACTAATGGACTGATAAGGCTCTGGGACTGTAGATTATATGAAAAGATCTGTAGCTATCAACAATCTAACCCAAACACTGAACTCAGATGTTCCAAACACATTCTGATTCAAAGCTTAAATGGATGACATACCAAAACCACAGTTCCTGTTTTAATTAGCTTTTCACAATACAAACCAATAGGAGCTCTTGGATTTTTGTCACAATAATCATACCAAGCAACTTTACATGACAGTGAAATACATACTCTATTCTATGGGTGTGCAACAGCTATCTAATGATGGCCATTGTATTTGTTAGATTCTTCTTCAAAATGCAGGGCACTTTTATACTTGCTCCAGGGGTGGGGGTGATGCTTTAATTAGAGCAGCTCCGACAGCTACTCTAATTAAAGCACCACCGCGTTTCATGTATCAGCATCCCTGTGCTTTAAAATGGTGACGGAGGTGCTTGAACTAAAGCTCATCAATTGACCTTTATTTCAGGTGCCCCCACTGCCATTTTTTAAACATTGGGACACTGATTCATGGGATGCAAGAGGTTGCTGGAGCGTGGTAATTTGCCACACTCCAGCAGACTTGATTAATTGAGCCTGCTCCAATGCACTGTAATTACAGCACGTCAGAGAAGCGTCCGTGATTGAGTACAGGTATCCCTAGTGCCATCAGTTTGGTTAGTTACTGTACACCCCTCTTCTCACCACTGTGCTATTTGATTTCTTCTGTACTTACCATTATCATTTCATTAGTCATTCAATTGCATTCATTTAATGTTACACGCTAATGTCTTGTTTAAAAATCATTCTAAATTTCTCCCCATTTCTTCCCCTTTCCAACTCCCTTGAAAGTGTTTTGATCTCCTCAACGCATTTCAAAACCACACTCATAATCTTGAACAATTGCAAATGTTATAAAGGCTGGCAATTGAAGCAAAATGTAGTATTTGAAACTTACTTATTTTGACCTAATAAAAAATATAACCCTTTAAGTTGATGCCCAGTGGCTTGAAATATTGATCAAACAGTACTTTTTTTTTGTTTGTTTGTTTTTCTGCTTGCATGTGCTCCATCCATAGATCAGTGCTTGAAAACTCTGTATTTGTTAATAGTGCTTGCAAAGAAGAGAAAGAGAAAACACGTGTCCAGTCAAAAGCATGCAGATACATATCTGAGACTTCAGTTGGGTATGGGACTATCCTAGATAACACTCCATGGTTCTCCTGTCAGCATCCATCTGCATTTATTAATATCACCATCCTATAGAAATGCTTTTAACTGATATGCAACAAACTGTTTTCACTGTTTCCCAAGTGTTTCAGCTTTGCAGTGACTAGCTAGAGGACAAAACAAATGACATCGTCATTTCTTCTGCATTTCCCTAAACCAGTGGTCTCCAACCTCTTTGGGTAGATCACTTTTTTTAATTAAAAAGCAACCCAAGATCTACCATGCACTGCACTGCTCCACCCCCCTCCCCCGCAGGTCAGTCTGTGGGGTGGGAAGGGTGGGGGGGCAGATCGAGGCAGAGGGACAAAAAATTATTTGGGGGCATGTATCCCCAGCAGGTAAGACTGTGGGGGAAGGGGAAGGGGGAAAGGAAAGGGCCATGGCGGGTGGGGGAGACCAATCAAGACCCCAGCAGTGAGGGAGGGCATGGGGCACAGGCAGGAGCAGGGGATGGGGGGAGTGGGGTCCTCGCCGAGCCGGGTGGTGGGACAAGCAGAAGCCCAGGGGCAAGTGTGATTGCAGGCTGACCTTTGTGCTCCAAGCCCTGCTGCAGCTGGCCTGGGCATCGCCTGACGCCATGTGCACCTGCTACCGGGCATGCAGGGGACAAGGCTCAGTCCAGCAGTGGGATGCATGTGGCATCGAGCCGCTCCTGGGCCAACTGCAATGGGGCTTGGGGCACAAAGCCCAGCCCACAATGGCAGCCGCCTCCGCTGCGCACAGATGGTGGGGGGCATGTGCCCCACGGGGCCTCTGCTGGGGTGCGCACAATGGCAGAAGCCCTCTGTGCCCCTGGATGAGTTGCCTGGTCTCAATCTTCCCACCACATGCCTGGCTGGGGCCCCACTCACCTTACTCCTGCTCCTGCCTCTGCTGCACTCTGTCCCTCACTGCAGGGGCCTCTGTTTGACCCCCATCCCTTCCCTCCCTCACGGACTGACCTGCTGGGTGGGGGAAGGCGTGTGCGCACATGCATGCTCAGCCCCCCCACAGCCTGAGATCGACCAGTTGGTGACCACTGCTCTAAACACAACAGCCTTGCTGTTCTTCCTATTACACATGAAGAGGCAGAGGCATGTTTGCGCAGGACTCTGTGTAACTTCAGATGATTCTGCACCTTTTTTGTTGTTGTTAATCTACATGATTTCATCCTGTGCTTTCTTTTTTTTCCAGGTGATGTTCATCCCCAGTTGTATCTCTATCATACATTCTTTCCAAACAAATTATTTGCATTCATGGGGTTAAATTGAGAGGCACTATAAGGGCAAAAAGATCCTGACTTTAGCTGGTGAAATTAGTTTTCTGTTCTAAATAGACAGGATTGTATAAGGTACCTAAGGAAAAAGGCATCCCCTAGGCCTGGTTTTTACTTTGGTTTCCACTCAGACTTAAGTATTATGCTCCACTCTTCAAGACTGGTTTAAAATAGTCACAAGGAGACTGTATATGGCAGCCTTTCCTGTAGTGCTTTTCATTATATTCCTGGACAGAGCTAGTCAGAAATTCAGAGCCAGCTCCAAGTTTTGGTTAGTAGAAAGCTCATTCCTGGCGGATCCTGGTTACAATATCATTCTAACACTTCTGAGTGACGTTCTAGCCATTATGGGTCCAGGAATTATGCGAGAGGCAAAGGTATTTTTGAGGTAGTATCTTTTATTGGACTCACTCACTGGTTGGAATAAAATTAACAAGCTTTTGAATGCAAGGCATTCTTCATCGGGTCTGAGGGGAAAAACAAGGGCAGCAATAGTTAATGGTCAAATAGTTAAAAATAGTTAATGGTTAAAAGCAGGGGGTGCCTATACACAAGTATGGAGGCTGTAATTAATTGAGTCTGCTGGAGCATGGTAAATACCACACTCCAGCAGCCTCTCATGTATCAGTGTCCCTGCACTTCAAAATAACAGCAGGGGTGCTTGAAATAAAGCGCATAAGAACCTAGATACATGAGATGCTGCAACACTTTAATTAGAGTGGCTCTTGGAGCTGCTCTCATTAAAGAGCTCCCCCCAACCCCAGGACCACATGCACACAGTGCCTAGAGCTGTCAGATTAGAGGAGGAGGGGAAGGGGAAGGATTCCCAGAGGACTAGACAAACAATCAGCAGAAGAAAAGAAGCTTAATTATTAGTAGATCAAGACCTAGCAAAAGGGAGGATATAATAATAACAATAATAGTAACAATAATAACTTCCACAATAATAAAGACGCTCCTCCTTTTTGGTATGTCTTTATATTCCAGTAATCAAGCTTGACTTCTGTTACTGTTTGTCGACTGGGAATTTCTCTCCCCCACCTCCCACAACCTGTCAGCCTTATTCTCTGTTCTTAACTGTCAACTATCACTGGCCTTGCTTCCCTCCCTAGACTCAATGAAGAATGCACTGCATTCGAAAGTATGTCTAACTTTATTAGTTTCACATTAATCCAACCAGTGAGTTGATCCAATAAAAGATATCACCCCCCCAAAATCCTTGCCTCTTGCATATGTTAAAAGAAAGAAAAGAAATACGCACTTGACTTAGGTGCTGGTTTCAATTTCAAATAAAGCTAAGCAGGATAAACTCTAGTACTTTGCTGCTGCTGAGAGGTCCTCCCCTGTCTTTATTGCATGATATAGTAGCAACACTAATGTTCATGATGAACTTCAATTCTCACTTACATGCGTGTTGTGTTGTACATGCATATACTAGTACTCAAATGGTGAAAAAAGCCATGTAAGACAACTGTATACTAACCTTAATTATTTTGTTAGCTCTAACAATCCATTACATCTCTCTCATGCCTCTGCTGTAAAACCAATCTAGTATTATGTCTTGTCCCAACACCAGTGAATGAGTCTTTCAATATATCTAAGTGGAGAGCTTTCTAGTGTCTGAATTTTCCTTAATTTTCACTCTGTTATCTTACATAACTTCATATTTTTGCAAATAAAGCTTTAGGTCCTGCCAAAGGGCCATAATTTAGATTTCAGAAATCATTTCACTTGCATACATTTTTGGTGTTAGTCTGTTAATCGTTTTCAGCCAAAACAGTTCACTGCCATGCCAACTCAAACCTTTTAATAACTGATCCATCCTCTTTCAAGATCTCTTTCTCTACTAAAGCAGGGAGCTGGACTTTTGTCTGGTTACCTGCATAACTCAATGCCTACAGTGAAACACAAAACAAAATCCTACAATAACTGTACTGCATATTTAAATAGTTTGAAGTTAGTGATAGTAAAGCTGAAAAAAAACCAGAGGTCAAGGAGGAAACAGGCATGAATCACAGTTCAGCACCTCACTACCCCTTGTGCCCTTGAAAAAGCTTCTCTAAAATATAAATCCCCACTTAAGAATACTTTCAGTTCCAGTATGGAAAGCAATATAGTTTGATACTATTTCCTTTTACTCCCTACCTGTACTGATATCCATCTACAACAGCTACTACAGCAACCTTCTTTCCAGCAACAGAAAGACTTGAGGCATCTACATCTTTCAGGGCAATTTTCAGCTGCCATTTCCCACTCTTTCTCATCTTTCTTCTAGAATGCCCACCTCCTCCCAGTATTAGCACACAGGTAAGACCAGCTGTTCAACCCCCTGACTGTGCCGAAAGGAAAAAAATACGAGAACTGAAAGCATCTCACTGCAGTACCACCTCTTTTTTTCTGTTTTTTGCTGCTAATTAATAAGGTTTTCCTACTAGCTATACATGAATTTGTTTGGGTTATTTTTCTCCTACCTTCTGCAATATCATTACCTGAATTAAACTTTGTTGTTTTCTAAGGTAATTCTTTGGACTTCCCTCTTAAGCTAAAGTCTATCATTTAATGTACTGGGAGTTGGGGCAGCTTCTTGGAACTACATTTATAAGGGTGATTTAGGTGCCAGCATTTTGGCACCTGAATCGTTCACAAAAAATCCTTGCTGAGCTGTTGCCTAACTTTATAGGTGTAAATTTCTGCCTCTAGACAGGCTCGTAACTACATATATAGTCACAGCACTAAGCTGTTCGGCATTTCTTTCTATCCACAAAACCTAATCTGATAGGCACCCCTATACCTGACACACTGCACCACCATCAGAAGGAACTAATAGTCTCCTTATACCCAAAAATCTGGTGATCAGAATATCATTGCCTTGGAGTGGGGAAGCCTGGGATCAGTTCCTTCTTTTGCCTGATGTGGACACAGATCTCCCACCCACATATACTGTACATTAGTGAGTTACAGAGCGTTCTGAAACAGTCTCTCTCATTCTCTTCGAAGCTAGTCTCTTTTGCACAAATAACTAAATATTCAATGAGACAGAGAGTGATTCTAGCCCAGTGATTTAGATCATTTCTGGAGAAAACCCAGGTCCATCCTTGCTCTAATGAATATTTACCACTGCAGGTTTGGGACCAACTAAGCAGCAGCTCTGCAGAAAAGGACCTGGGGGTTACAGTGGACAATTAATTGGATATGAGTCAGCAGTCTGCTCTTGTTGCCAAAAAAGCTAACCGCATACTGGGATGAATTAATAGAAGTGTTGTCAGCAGATTGAGGGAAATAATTATTCCCCTCTATTCTGTACTGGTGAGGTCACATCTGGAGTACTGTGTTCAGTTTTGGGCCCCTCCACGGTAGAAAGGATGTGGACAAATTGGAGAGAGTTCAGCAGAGAGCAACAAAAATGGTTAGGGGCTGGGGTACATGACTTCTGTTCCAGTACTTCACCACACTCCTAGAACAGTCTAGCTCCATCCTCTTGGGTAACCCCTTCAGGTAGTTAAAGGCTGCTATCAAATCCCCTCAGCCTCTCCTCAGAAGTCATATTTAGGCAGGTTACCCAGAGAGGTGGTGGAATCTCCATCCCTGGAGGTTTTTAAGGCCCAGCTTGACAAAGCCCTGGATGGGATGGTTCTGCTTTGAGCAGGGGTTGGACTAGATGCCCTGCTGAGGTCCCTTCCAACCCTCATTTTCTATGATTCTATGATTTACACTAAAAGGAACAATACCATCAAGAATGACATATATCTGAATGTCCTATATGTCAGTGTTTATAGTCTCTGAGTTCAAATCTTGCTTCAGACTAGACAGAGGATAGTGGAGAGAAGAAAATGTTGAGAGAACTAGATATGTTTAATATGGTACAAAGGAGATTAAGGGGGACATGATAACCCTTTTCAAATATTTCTTATTGCCATCAAGGAAAAGGACTTGTTTTCTTATGCTGCAGATGGCAGGATGCAACACAATGATTTTAAATAGCAAGCAAACAGATTTTAGCTTCAGGAGTGGAAAGGGAGGGGGGAAATGAACCTTTGTCAATGAGAGAACAGTGGGATGATGAAAAGAGCTTCCGAGGAAGTTACAGGATTTCCTTGACTGGAGATTTTCAAGGAGACCCTGGATAGGCACTTATCTGGGATAGTTCAGTAGTGCATCTTGCATTTGTGCAAGGGTTTGGCCTAGATGATCCCTGAGGTCCCTTTCAGTCCTATGATTCTATGGTTCTGAATCCATATCACAATGGGCAAAGCAAAGCGTGTGCCTGTGCCTGTACTGTATTGTATTGTGTATTGTATTGTATTGTAAGATAACTCCCTCTTTTCCTTTACCTTAATGAAAGAGCTGTGATTCCCAGGCTTTGTGAGTTTGCGCCCCATCACAGCCGGGTCAGCTGCTTTCCCCTCCCTAATACTTCAGACTCCACCACTGATATCCCTCAGCTATGGGAACTGAGGGCAATCAGAGGCTGAGATTCACACATGGCCCTCTAGGAACATTGCATGCCATCTCGGCCAGAAACACTGCTGTAGGGCATGTCTAAATTGACTGCAGTGGTGCTAAGCAGCACTGTTGCAAGAATGTGTTCTATCCTTGATTGCCAAATGTTGAAAAATGTAAGGCAGCCACCATTAAGAGTGGTGCTGACTGCATGTCACACAGCAGCTACACTTTGGAGAGGGGTGGGACAGGGAGGCAGTGTGCACAAAGAAGGAATGAATGGTATAGAGTAGGGTGGTAAAAGTTTTGACCTGAGGCAGAGTTGCTGAGTGGCACTTAAGCTTTGCTTTCTGGCTTACATGAATCCCATTCTTTAGGGGTCTAGTACTTCGCATGCATTTCAGTAGCAGCAAGAATGCATATAATTTGGCCTGAACTTTGTACTACATAAACCCTAAGGAAATTGATATTTGATCTTTGTTTCCCATGTTTCCAGCCTCCTAATAACAATCCATATTTCTGTACTGGTACAGACTGGGTTTTTATGTTACAATTTCTCCAATGGCTGTTCTGGATTTGTGACAAAATAAATGAAGGAAGGGAAATTCCTTGCTATTTTTTACAGGACGGTTTCTGTGATCTCATAATGATTTTTGCCTGACACCTTCTCTCTGGGCTGTAAAAAAGCAAACAAAAAAACCCAACCAACCTAACCAAAACTCTACTGTTGCTTCCCAATAGTTACTGAGCAGACAATGGCAAGGGGTAGGGTGAGGAGTTCGCGGTCCATATGGAAACAAGTAGTATTCCTCCCTATCAAGGGTAAAGGAGAGAAATCTACATCAATGTTGGATCTTTCCTTTTACTCTTTCACAGAATGAAGCGTCTGAAAACAGCAAACCGTGTTGGTGCATTTTCAGATTTATCTGCTCAAAAGTACTTTCAGATTTATTTCAACCCCTCTGTATTTTCAATTTGCCATGGAATTCAACACTGGATTTCAGGGGAGTCTTACAAACAGAATCTAATATTACTGTGAGGCGGGAACCAAAAATCTGTGACTTTAATATGTAAATAAAAGGAAGGACCCCTGGAAAATCTTTTCTCTACTTATACAAATCAGACAGGCTAACTGATTATACAGAGACATATCACAAAACATTAGGAATGTATGGGGGCAAAAGGACTGTAAAATTGGCCCTAACACATTGTAATGCTGTCATTCTTAATTCAAGTGGAATAAAAGACAGATGTTAACATTTTCCAAACAAATATTAAAAAATATTAATTCTTAGATTACAGAAAGGCTTAATTAATAAATATCTTAGAAAAATTGCAGTGCTTGCATAAATAATTGCCCCAAAAAATCACAGAATCATAGAAAATGAGGGCTGGAAGGGACCTCAGGAGGCCATTTAGTCCAACCCCCTGCTCAAAGCTGGACAGTATACTTCTTTCACATTTGTATAGATACAGGGAATTTGAACTGATCAGAACATGTATTAGAAAGACAAAGCAGATGATAAATTGGAATGGAATTTCTTACTTATATTAAAATTACTTAACCTTTATCTGTAGCCATTTCCACCCCCTTGTCGTTCCCCCCCAGCCAGCTATACCTACTTGATTAGAAACTGATGCTGTTAAATCTATGCAACCCAACTCTACCACATAAACATACCATTTTAAATAACTAAATGTTAAGTGTCTAAATGTTAGTTAAATCCTACCAACTTCTGGATACAGAAAAAGCCTCTCTTTTGTACAAGATTTGGTAGAGTACTTGGAAGCAAATTCATTAATCATTAGAACTAACCGCTGCAAAGATATTTTATGACATATTGGGCCCCTTTACATGCGCAGGTAAAAGCATGATGGGATCGAATGTGTGATCCACACTATCATGCCACACATGCATGGCAGGAGGCATGATTGTGGGATGATACACTAGATCCCATTGTGCCTTATTGCTGGTAAAGGAGGAACCTGATCTTGGGCTCCTTCTGCACCAGCAAGAAGCATGCTCCTGTGGCTGGCAGCCCCCTCAGCTGAGAGGCTTCCAGCCGTGGGGACACCCAGTGCCTCCCCTAAGGCTAGGAGATACAGCTGTCACAATCTCTCTGCTTCAGGAGTGCATGAAACCCCCAAGGCTGAGAGATTGCAGCTGTACCTCATGACTGCTGGGATCCAGCTGGGTCCTGGGACTGGGAAGCACATTGCAGGGACCCACCATCCACAGCTCTGAGTACAGGCAGCTGCAGGGTGCTGCTGGGACCCAGAGTCAGCAGCTGTAGGGGCTGAGAGTCCCCTCAGTTGCAGCACTCCCAGCTTCAGCTGGGCATGGTGCACCCCTGCGTCAGAGAAGACCCTGCTACACATGCAAATTAAAGCTTGATAACAACTAGCTCTAAAGTTAGTACACATTTTCAAGGTCTAATTATATACTGGTTGGAGCTTTCTTATGGTGTGACTGGTACTTTGCATGAGTAGCTGGTCCCAAGGTAACTGCATAATTAACCAGTTAATTGTGTGATACTTATAATGTATAGAGGGGGCCAGTTGCTTACAACAGGAAAGGACTGGAGTCAGTCTCCAGCCTCCACTATGTGCCACCAACGCAACTGCATGGACTTCAGTAGGGCTGCATGGGTGTATACGAACCAAACTGTTCTCCTCTATTTTGGAATATTGTCACATTAGTTCAAAGCTTTCATTTGGAAGGCATTTTACCTCTTCAAAATCCTCTTTGGCTGATGGAAGATCAGTGGCTAAACTAGCATCTCCCAGGTGTTTCTCCATTCTCTCTCCTTGTACCAGGGTGGTCTTTACAACTTTGCTGACCTTACGGCCTTCCACTGGTTCAGACTGAAATTCTGAGGCACTAGACAAAACAGTGGGCTCAGAGAAGGTCACCTGGTGGGTGAGATGATGGGAATATTAGGTGTGCATTATATAACATACAGATATCTCTTTTGCCTGTTCTTATTTAACCACTTGCTCAAATTATTTCTTTTGAAAATATTTTGAACAGCAATAAATAATATCTCACTTTCTGTGGAAAGATGCTCTGTGTGTGTAACTTAACTCTTCTAAAGTGAAGTATGGGTTGAGATATCTTTGTGAATTCAGGTAGTCTAGTCAAGTCAGCATGCAGCTCAGCGCCAGTGTCCTTAGCCTGAGCCTTGACAGGGTAAAATTGCTCAAGTTTCTATGGGAAGACAGCTTCTAAATTTGAATTTCACTGAGTATTTCTACACTGCAGGCTGTTGTACAGATTTCCCCATGCTTATCATTATTGAAAACAAAATGATTAGGAAAGCTGAAAGCACTGCTTCTCCGCCTAAATCCTTGCTGGGTTGTATCAGCTACCCAGATTTGTATTATGTCTTCAGAGGAAAATTTTTAAAAGACATGGACTCCCATGTTATGCTAATGAAGCCATAGAGAGGCAAGTTAAAACATTGTATTCATATTTAAATAAAATTAAATAAAGATATCTTTCATATTATAAACTATTTATGGAGTTTTATGTTCAACTATGCACAGAGACTTTGCTTTCTTTCCATCCCAATTTCTCATGCAAAAATCTTTACCAAGTATTAATGTTTAGAAGGATATAGGTGGTGAAAAATAATTCTAATAATTTCAAAAAATCAGCTGTTCCCTAGCATAGGGTACAGCTAGCAACAGCAAGAATTTTCATGGTCTCCTCTGTAAAGACATATTACTTGAGGGTATGGATTGATGCCAAAGCTATGCAGTACATCATAAAAGGAAACAGCGTTTTACCTTTCCAAAGTCATGTTCTACTAACCTAGACTTCTCATCTGACAGGGTCAAGTCTGAATGGCATAGCTGAAATAAGTTGCTGTCAGCTGAGATTCTACACTGCTAACATCATTGTTAGTCTTAGTTTGTGCATGGCCATAGGCATATCCTCTCCAGGAGAATGGATTTGCTATTTTCCACTAATAGAACATTTACTTTATGTTACAATTTTAAAAAACAAACAAAAACAAAGCATAACAAGCAAAGACTGAAAAGATGCTCCTGATCATGAGAAGCTGCTCGTTTTATTCTGAGGCCCTGTCTGGAATTTTAAAAATTAAATTTTAATCTAAAACACAAAGATGAGAAACCTGTATTCAGTTCTTGGTACTGACCTACTCACAACCTAGTCAAACATTTTCTGTTACACCTGGATGGCATGACTGGCATAAGTTATGGGGAAGGGACACGGCAAAGGAGCAAGTGAGCTATTTGTTCAGTGGCTCTGTGGCATTACAAGGAATCGGGGAAAGTCTAACCTCAGACTGCTCACTGTCGCTCTTCAGCACAACCCGCTTTACAACTTTGGAATACCCGTCTCCTCCTTCTACTGTAACAGGTTCTTGTGGTACTCCCTGCATTATGACTTCTTCTTTTTCTGTGCCATCTGGAGAGACATACCGCCTGATGATCTTTCTGGTTACCTAAGGGGATGAAATGAGTAAAACATACTTTGTTTTTATAGCATTAAGGTGTTATGGATGGCATACTTAACTGTAATGGAGTTTAACTGACATTTATACTGTATGAAGCACCTTCTATCCAAGTATCTCTAAATATTTTGCCAACACTAACATGTGAAGCCTTATAAAGGTAGTATAATACTTAACTTTATTAACATTATTTCGCTAATTGGTAAACACAGTCAGAATAAAAGAATGGTATCTTGGCCCCACACAAAGACCAAGGGAGTTTTGCCATTGGGTTCAGCAGGACCAGGATTTCACACTAAGGAGACCTGCAGTTTTCCCTAGCAGAGTCACTGCTCTCCCAGGAGAAACCATGTTCTGAGTAAAAATAGCCACTCCAGGAGAAAATAACCTGGAAACAAACAAGGTTAAATCACTTCCTGGAGAATTTCCCAGGGAGAGTGAGTGTCTATACATGCTGTGGCTTCTCTCAAAGAAGAACATAGACCTACAGCATACCCCCACTCAGAGAGAGAGTATGTGGCTTGCTGGACTCTGCCATTACAGTAGGGAGCAGAATACACCCCCTTCACAATCCCCAAATTGTTCTGCAGGGAAACACAAGCTGATCATGCGCAGACAGGGTCAATCAATCAGGGCTGCCCTATGAACTGCTGCCATCTGTCACTAGGTAGTTTAAGGGAGCCTACAAAGCACACATATGTGCACAGGGTCCCCCCTAGCTGCACAATCCTCACTACAAGCTCTCCACTCCTCAGATCATCAGCTCTCAAATGTCTGTACATGCCGCTCTGGGTAAGTTTTTCTGCCAGGTGAGCAAACTTGAGTGAATTCTTTCAGATTATTTGAATGTGTGTAAGCATCCTAAGGGACTTGCCCAAAAACCCACAGCAAGATGATACACGTTACCTTGTCTGTCATTTCTAAGGCATCTATCTAACTTCTGAAAATTGAATTTGTATTCATCATTTAAAATTTAATTCAATTCAAATAAACTCAGCCAGGACTACTGAGAAGAGAATAAAATCCAAGCATTTGGGTTCTTCAATCCCCTGCTTGTATTCTGTCACTCTTAGATTAAGCTGTCTTTTCTCCACAAATGAACCCAAGGGAGACAGGGGGCAATTCATTTAAACCCAGTTCAAAAGAGGAATGGATCAATTCTTGAAGGCAAGGTCCATCAGTAGGTATCAAATACAGTAGAAAGGGAGGCAGTCTCTGAACGAGGACTTCCTAAACCTCTGAATGTCAAAAGCTGCAATGGGAGAGGAGTAGAAAATTCTGGACATGCCCTGTTCACCCTTCCCCTAAGCAAATTCTCTCTGCCACTGCGAGACAGGATACTGGACTTCATGGGAACATGCTCTGACCCAGTAAATAGAATTCCTTTTACAGTTCTTACAGTGCGTATTGTTTAGGTGACTAGTCACCTAGTGAAATGCACAGCCTGAAGCTGATGCCTGTAATGAGACCCATTAAAGCAAGCGCAATGAGCATGAAGCCAGCAAAGCCAGGCAATAGGAAATACTAACAAGAAGGGCATGTCTTAAACCCACTGTTCTCTTCGTGACTGACTTTGTCACCTTACTCTGAGCTACCGGGATGCAACTCTCTCTGATCAGGAATCACAGATTTGAACTTATTCTGGAGTTAAGCACCTAAACCAGCCCAACCTAGCTAAAAGCAATTAGCCCAATTAGTCACTTGAGCAGGGATTTGACCCCAAGTAAGTGTTTAATTACTAGGCTGGCAGTTCACGCAAAATGGAAGACCCAGAGTAAAAACTTAGATACCCTCCAAGGTTAAGTGGCAACTGAACAGAGTTTTTGAGAATCTAAATTTTGCAGCTAGGGATCTAAAATGGCAGTTTTAGACCTACAGCATACCCCCACTCAGAGAGAGAGTATGTGGCTTGCTGGACTCTGCCATTACAGTAGGAAGCAGAATACACCCCCTTCACAATCCCCAAATTGTTCTGCAGGGAAACACAAGCTTATACACTTTGTGGATTTGGATCTTAAATTTCACTGACATTCAATCAAATTTATGCTCTGAAGTGAAGCCTCTCATACATTTTCTACTGATTTTTTTCCCTTTGGAAATGGGAATTTATTAAAACTGAAATACTGAATGAATGAAATATGAAGATTAACCGTAATTTCACTGTAAATGTACAACAGAAAAATACTCATTTTAAAAACAAAAAATGTAAGTCCCAGTTCCTTTGGGACTCTACTCTCAGTGCTTTTTTTAAAATTTATTTTAAATTTTGTTAATGGGATTTCCATTCCTAGGTAACTTAGGTGCTTTCACAAATTTTATCTAAAGGCAGTAAGAATGTATGAGGGGCTATAATTGCAATACCTTTTTCACGACAATATGGCCATGCTCATCTGTGTACTGCTCCTCGGTTACGGTTTCTGGTGGCATTTCAGGTATCTCATCTGCCTGAGGAGCAAAGAACAAAACATAATTAGGTAATATCTTGCTGCAAATTGTTGCTTTAAATCAGTGGTTCTCAACATTTTTAGATTCTGGGCATCTCTCATTCTATTCAAGGCCCCCCTCAGAAAATGCCAGCTCTTGAGTTTCACTCATTTCTTTATTACAGAAAAATAATAGAATAATTCTTCCGTTGCAAAGAACTCTGAAAGAACACAATAGATCAAAATGTTTTTGATGCCCTGGATTCCTATTTGAAATCTCTGGGTTTATCTTGCGAGTCACAGGTAGGTAGCAGTGCTAATACTGCATGGCACCCTTAAAAGCATTTTGCAGCACCCTGGCACCATGGTTGAGAAGCACTGTTTTAAATAAACAACATTATATGTATTAGTTGGTTCAAAGTAAGAGTGAAAAGGGGGTCAAGAAGCATTCATACTGAGTTGCTACAAACGCCAAAAAAAATTCTGTAAATGAATATTAAAAGGCATGCAAAGGAAGTTATCCCAAAACTAACAGGCAAATAAATATTAGTTAATTGGACAGTAGGTGAAGCTGAAAAAGCAATATAAAGTCTTTATCCTCCTACTGAGGCATCTCCAGAGTGCATGGTAGGTTTGACATTCCCACTCCAAATCACTCATATATCTCCTGTTTGCCTTCTTCCTCCCCCGCTACATAAGAACAAGAGTATAAAAGTTATGTAATGGCCATGCATTATTCAGAAGCATTCCCACTTCATAAATGCAGCACCAGTCAAGTGGTTGAATCAGCAGCAGTCCAAGGGTTGGGGTAGTGGGGGAAGGTTCTGATAGGTGTAACCATGACATGTACCTGAATAATCACCCGGCGACGAATGACCCTGGTAGTTACCATCTCTTCCTCATCTGAGCTGGTCTCCAGCTCACCTAATTCCTCTGCTAGCTCCTGGTGGAAGCATGGAAGCATTTTTCTATTTATCATACTGATGTTGCATGTAATGCTAGTAGCACTTGTGACTTTTCCAATGTATTTATTTGAAATCATTATCTGCCTTGAAGTTTTGATTTAAGGATTTTGGCTTCTGTATTTTCTCTTTGTGTAATGTTTATGTAAGGAATGAACAGTTTTTGGCCATTCTTCTTTGATTCAGACTCTGAGCTCAAGGAAAATAATGCTTCTGGTACAGAGGATAATATATTTTTGGATATATTACCTATTCTAAAGGATACTTTTACTGGCGGTTGTCACAACCTAGTTATCACAATGCTATTTAAAATTGCTATATCTAGAACATGAAGCATTATCAATATGAAGCCAGTTGTGTACCGCTTTTTATAAATGCATTGCCAAAACTGTGTAAGTCTGTTTCTTATCTTCTCCACAATGAACACAATAGCACTGCATCTATGCACTGGGACTGATTAGATTAACTAGGAGAAAAAACAACAATCTGTTTAATTCCTTGCACTGTGAATGCACAAAGCAACAATTAATAGCAAGTCCTTTAGCTTCTGCTCTGTCTGCATAGGGGAGAATCTGAGGAGGAAATGAGCAATTTACAATGCACAGCATCTGCAGAGAGTAATAAAAAAGCTGCAAGGAAACTGATTCAGTCTTCTACTGTCCTAACAACACTGATTATTATCAGCACGTATAGAATAATAATTAATATAGCAGTAAAAAAAGAAATAGCTAAAAGGACAATATCAATGATGGGAAAAGATTTTAATTTCCTATGGTGTTAGGGAAGTATGCTAGAATAGTTTTAATGATTTAGAGGTGAAGAAACCAATTTATTATAAACTTGTATTTGATGCTGAGCAAACCAATAACTGGAGAGAAAGAGAACGTTTTCCATTGAGGCAGAAATGTCATTAATGACAAATGCATCAGTTAAAATTAGACATGGGCAGGAACAAAAATGCCGGAGTCAGCCTAGACTCAGCTGTGGGCCCTCTGCCAATATACCCTGGAGCTACTGGGTAATCAAACTGGAGAGTGGTATACAGTATTTTGACACCTCAGCTTTAATTCTCATAAAAACTTCCCCACTGAAATCTGTAGGGCTATTAATTCCCAAGACACAGACATGCTCACTTTGAAAAAGTCCCAATCCATTTATACCTCATCAATTTTCCTTCTTGCTCCCATGTAACTCTCTCATTATGCACCGAGGAGCCCTGCTTACTCTTTCATAGTTTATAATGGGGGGAGATCTAGCACAAGACTGCTGTCACTGATAAACTGTTCAACATCACAGAACTTAATGTAACTGCAGAGATGCATATATTGCCAGAATTGTCTCAGTCAGGCGAAGCTTAGTTGAAGTAAATTGGTGTAGCTCCATTAATATCAGTGGAGTGAAAGCCAACTTATACCAAGAAAGAATCCTCCTGCTTATGGATCCAGTCAAACTCTAAAAACAAAATTCATTCTAAGATATACCAAAGTGGTCTGACACTGAATTTCAAATTAGCTTTGTACTTATCAAAAGTTGCTCTAACACGCTTTTGTCTTTTGAGACACTGATCAAACATATAGGAAAATTGCATCATCTAGTTCAAGTAAAATAGCATAGCCCCAAACATAAGAATGGTCCCAAAACTTTTGATCAGACCTTTCAGGAGATTCACAAGAGGTTTGGAAATCTGATTTCAGGGACACTTACTAAATGTTTGTAAGTGTAAAGCTGTCTTTGCAGGCAATCAGAAGCAGAGATGTGGAGCAGACATTCATCTGCTGACCCCTGTCCGTCACGTAACATGCTTCTGACTCCAGCTCTTCCCAAACATTCACCTTTCTTTTGAACTACATGAGACAAATTTTATAAGTTCTGGAGTTTCAGAAGGGTGAATGTACTTAAACAGCATTAAGACTTACACCCATGGGTTTAAGTCTGGTACTTACTAGATGTGAAAATGGAAAACAAACTCCCAGTTTAAGGAAATAAAATCAAAACTGTTCTTTCCTTTAACTTCCCTGACAGAATCGATCCTCTATTTCCACATCACTCTCTTCTCCTTCCCTCATTTATTATTGACAGCTTTTCCATACGTACTCCCCCTAACCTGTTCATATTAGCTATCTTCCACCCTTGCCTTCAGTGTCCATTTTTCCCCTCACATGCTAAATAGCTGCTGCCTTAAACACACACAAATATTCACAAATGACTTCACCTATTTCTCAGACTTTAACCATTATCCCAGCTTCTTTTCCTCCATCCTCACAGAGCATGCTACTTAATGGCCTGCCTTGAACTCCATTCCTCCAAATTCTCTGAAGAATCAGACAGCAGTGCTTTTTTTCATTTTCAAAACAATAAAAATTGCTCAAAACATAATCCCTCTGAGTCACCACTAGGAGGGAAAGAAAGAATAATTTGCGATAGAACAACTAAGCAAAGTAAATTTCCTTTACTAGGCGTAGCAGGGAGCTCTCAGCTCTTAGCACTATTTAGACAATCCTTCTCCTCCGAGTTTATACAGGAAAAGCTCTGTTATCTGGCATCCCCTGGGAATGGGGGATGCCAGATAACAATATATGCCAGTTAACTGAGCGGCCCCGGTTGCCGCTTCTCCCGCCGTGTCTGGGGCGTCCCTCTGCCCCTGTCGCAGCATTGCTGCCCCTCCCGTGGGCCCCGCACAGCCCTGTGCAGCCTATGCCCCCGGGCCACGGGGGCTCAGTAGCGCAGGCTGCTTTGCCCTGGGCCATGGGGGCTCAGAGAAACTGGAAGTGCCATAGTGGGCACTTCCGGTTTCACTTTTCCTTACAAGCCGGCATGCCAGTTAACAGAGCATGCGGGCTTGTAAGGCGCCGGTTTCCAGAGAGTTTACTGTATATGACAAAGTTCCTACAAACACCAATGCTAACATAAACATGGAATTTGACCCATAATCTCATACTCATAATCAGTATTGTTTTGGTAAATATTTGATTAAGAGGAGATAAAATAAAGACTAGATAAAGGAAATTTGTTCTATGACAACTGGTTTATGATGGGGACAGGACTGGTATTTACCTTTTCTAAGGATTCATCTTCATAGTATCTTTCAAACTTTTCTGGTTGTTCATCACTTGACTCGACAATAACCAGACTTGTTCTCCTTGGAGACTGTTCTTGGTGGAGCTGGAGGTCCTCAGGTTCTTGTACAATGGGAGAGTCACCTCGCTCACTAGATGATGGGGTGTGAAAATATGGAGTCTTGTGTTCTTCAGGTGCTGCAGTGCAGCCTTTAGATGTTTCAATGACATCTTCTTTTCCAGCCTTTGTTGGTATTGATTGTTCTGTTCCTGGTGTTGTGACACTGTGGATTACAGATTCAGGGAAACTAACTATAGTGGATTTGATTTTGATAATATTTGCATCCTTATTAAATAGTAATGGCATCTGCACAGAACTCACCATGTCTGAGAGTAAACTATAGCGTATTCTATACAGGAAACAGGCCTTCTTAATCACCTTCCTGTTCAGTGTTACCCCTCACTAATTAGAGCTTTATTGTGGTTTATTAGAAAGCTGCCTCCCTTTAAACATTTTTCAACTATACCTCAGAATTTGAAGTTATTTTTTTTCCTAGCCATTGCTTGCTGATTCAGTCTCAGCAACAACTTCCACAAATGTGACCAGAACTGAACACAATATTCCAAAGATTTTATCATCTTAGCATTTACTCTTTACACTTTTATGTGGAACACAGATTACTTAGGTCCCACATCATTCATTTATTTTCTCTGCTACTCCAACATATATTAACTTCTTTGTTCAGATTATCAACAAAGGTTTGCTACTTTGTAAACTGCTACTACAAAGGTACTTCTGCCTTAAAGCACTTCTTTTCTCTTAGGAAGGGATGCATCTTGAGCAAAAGAATTCTGAAAAACAAACATACGGGTCATGTGCCAGTTTCTGTACTGCATTTCTGAGTTTAGGAAATAAAGATAAAGGTTGTTTTTCAAACAGCAAAACAGGACAACATCATCTGCCATTGTTTTTCCTCTCTACTAATGTGTGCATCATTTAAAATATTGCTAAAAATGTATAAGTTTTGTAAAGTTTTTCTTAAAAATTTGCCAGCACCCCAACTGATAAACTGATACACCAAAATTATTCCATCCATCCACTCTTACACTTTTTCTTTTGTAACTACTGAGACAATTACTCCTTAATGATGACCCAATTCTTCAACAGGTTTCTTCTTCTCCTCAAATCTTTTTCAGGGGAAAGCACAGGAGGGAGAAGTAAACATACAAGTTGGGACACCAGAATTGCTGTCTAGGATCAGGCATGAAATCCCTCTCTTTCGGTACCCAGTACTTCAGAGAAATGTGTAATATTCGTATTAAGCAATCTGCTCCAAACACAGGTTTCATCCTGATCTCTAACACCCAGAGGTTGACTTAAGCCCTGAAGCATAAGGTTAGATAAACTGAAAATGCACAACATGAATAAATGCATATCTGTATTCCACAATGAAGTTTACAGGGTTTGGCCAGGCAACTTTTGATGCTTACAAATACTCCTGTTGTGTTGCAGATGTTTCTTCTGGCAAGTCCTGAGGCTTCCCTGAGAACTCAGTTTGCACATGCTCCTTTTGTGCTTGTCTCAAGAGCTCTGAAATGGATATGTCTGCCTCAGTCTTGGGGGTGCCCTCGTGAAAGGAAGAGTAACTGACAGAAATGTCTTCCTCAGAGACAATGGGAGGGTGATCAGATGGGTCACTGTCTTTAGAAAGGGAGTGCTCTTTGTCCTCCTTGTGCCTGGAGCTGTACAGCTCTTCTTGCAGTGCAGAAAATCCTACGTATAGGAAAAAAAAAACAAGTTTCATCAGAACTTTCTTGAGGATGCAGGAAGATTTTGCCATTATTGAGGCATGTCTAAGCCACCTCAGAACACATTAGAGAGAGTTACAGTAAAGCACACTATGCTCAATCTCCATGCACTGTTCTCCTGTAAAAAGTAGCTGACGTAGCGAAGAACTAGGTATGGATCAATAGGCTTGCTCTTTTGGGACAGAACCCAAGCACAGCATTAATTAAAGCAGCAAAAAAGCATGCAGCATGGGCATGACATGCTTCATTGCAGTGCTCCCCAGCTTAGGCTCAAGAAGCGACTTCCTCCGTCCACAGTTCATTTACAAGAAGAAATACAATTGCTGAAGGTTCCAATGAACAGGGTTTTATGGCAGATTTATAAGTGCATGCTTTCAGTGGAGGATGAAAAAACTGAGATAAGTAGTTGGAGAAATGTTGGACATCTCACTAGGATTGCCAAGTACAATACTTTGCCATAATCCATAAAGCAAGTGAGCACTCTACCTAATATAACAGTCATGAAAAGATCTTAAAGCATTTCACAAATAGCAATAACCCTTGAGCTATCAATTATCAATATAGAGATATAGCAATAATTGCCTTGGTGTTACTGTGTGCAGTCTTTTGAACACTAGAGAATACTCTAGCCAATTAAACCTGCAAGTAGGAAGAATGTAATGACCTGATCTGAATTTTGAACAAGGCGTTGTCATTAATATCCCTCACTCAAATGAAAAGTGGCATAGGACCACTGATTATGGTAAACATCTTGTATTCAGGTATCAGTTCAAAGCCAGCACCACAACTAGCCCAATGTCCAATAATGTACTGCTGGGATAGTGGTTCAGGACTTGTTTCAGAGAAACAAATGCCACCTATGAAAATGGACTGTGGGAGAATATCATTTAATTTAACACCTGGGGTTTTCTTAAATGTATGTCCTATTAAACTAGGCTGCTGCCCCCCTTTAAGCTTATGAAATGCAACAGCATCATAACAGCAAGTTAGCCTCTATGGACCTGAAGTCAGACGCCTTTCTACACACACACACATACACACACACACATTCACGCACGCACGCACACACACACACATACGATAAAATACTCCTCTCATGTAAACTGGTACAAACTTGTTGACATCAATGGAAGCGCCTGTAGAGAATTTTGCCAACTGTACAGTAATTTCTATAATCCTCCATTTACTTGCAATATAAAAACTGGTTATTTTAAGTGTGTCTTTAAAATTATTTTTTCTCCAATCTTGTTCAATATGCCATTACACACCTCTACCCTTCCTTTTTAGAGTATCTTGATTTTAACATTAGCTGCCACTGCTCCCCAAACACAAGAGCAGACTGTCTTTCTTAGCCACACATTTTAGAATGGACTGATTTGGCTACGAGAGAACTTTTTCAGTTCATGGCTTGCTAAAAATGATAAAAGGTTAATATCACGAAAGTGTTTTTACCTTCACTATGATCTAATCCTATTGTTTGTTCAATTTCTGCATAGGTTCGAGCACCATGGATCTGCAGAGCATCCAGGCTGCTGGTTTCCATTAGGTGAACAATATCCATTCTGTTGATTTTTGTTAGACACTGAGTAAGACTGGTATCTGGAATGTTCAAAAAACATTGTTTAGCTGTGTCGAGACACTCCTATGATCTCCATTCTCCATATCCAAGATGTATAAGGTTACTCATATTATGACATATAACATAAAGATATATTGTACAGAATGAAAAAAATAATATTACTACAAAGAGTTAGAAATACTGGGAAAATTATACATATGAATTACTATCAGTATTTCAACAGAAAAAAACCATTAGCAACAGTCTTTTTGCCCACATTTCTGCTTCTTTAGGTAACAAGACTAATTCAATTCTCATCCTTGTTTTGCTTTTGCCCTCCCAATGAGTAAGAGTCAATTCATTTTCTTTAACATACAATCCTTTGGTATTCCTTATTATACACACCAGGGGTGTGTCTACATGAGATGCTTAATGTGCACAACACTAATTCTACTGTGCATTAGCGCATCATAGCAAAAACTGTGCTAATGCACAATAGAATTAGTCTATTGCACATTAAGCATCATGAACAGACCATGTACCTTTGCTTACTGCACTGTAGTGCCAGCTACTGCACCTTTATGTAGTACCTTATATTAGAGGTACTAAACTTAATGCTCACTAGTAAAAGCGCACTAATGCAGGTATAGACGCACACCACTTAAAAGAAACCCAGGTCCTTTAATAAGTCCCATTTTAGTCTTGTAAGTTTTATCCCCTTGTATCAATACAGGTGTGCACATCACCTCTAAACTGCCAGTTGGGGAAAGTCCAGTTTGTGCAGCAACTAAAAATGTACCTGTAGCATGTTTCCCATCCCTGTCAAGCCAGTACTTCAGGAGTGCATGGCTCTGGTCCTGCAGTGAATTAGGATTCTCAATTCGGATCTGGTGAATTTGCTCTTCTGTGAAATCCAGTTCTCTTGCTAATTCTGTGAAAGACAAGCCATTGGTAAAGGTTTTTCATAAATATTTCCCCCCCTCGCTGTCAAGTCCATTCCTAAGATTCGTGCCTAAAGCAGCCTCACAAATAGAATACGCTGGTAGTAATAACATGTAAAAATTCAACTTTCTAACTATAATGTATCAAATTCTCTTGAATCTATCACCCTCTCCCAATTTTGATTTAGTGTCTGAAGCTCCTCTCCTAGTAGAAGAACTGCTTAATTTTAAATAATCATAGAAAATCAGGGTCGGAAGGAGGGCAGTAAAACACTGGAACAGGTTGCCCAGAGAGGTTGTGGACTATTCTTCCTTAGGGGTTTTTAAGACTTAGCTAGACAAAGCCTTGGATGGGATCATACAGCTGGGGATGGTCCTCCTTTGAATAGGGGGGTGGACTACCTGAGGTCCCTTCCAACCTTAATTTTCTATGATCCTATGATATTTTGCAGTCACTTACACCATGGCTCAGTGAAGGCATAGCCCCCCCTGGAACTGTTAAAGTAAGATAGGAAAAGTACAGGCAAATGGCTAGAATTCATGGATGAAAAAGAAGTTTGAAAATGTGAACTAGGAGTAACCGGTGTAGTGATGCCTGCTTGAGTAAAGAGTAGAGAGTTCTTATAGCCCTGAGAAAAGTGAACTCCTTTACTGGAGACAATGAGGGTTTAACTGCACCTAGAACTAGTAGGAGTCCTTGACAGTGCTATCCAAAGTTATCACTCTACATAGAAAAAGAAGATTGAAGCTGTCTGGGCTGACCACACACAGATGAATACAGTCCAGAATCTGCTTAAGTCCTGGGGCGTCCCTACCACCATTCCTGGATCCACCGTTTCTGCCTCTCTGGGTGGAAAAATCGCCCCTGCCTCCAGCCACTGTCTCTTTAGTGGCAAGGACATAAAGCAGATGGTCACAGGAATGAACCACTCACTGGTGGATCCCATATTGTGATATGCAAAGAGTCCAATCTTGCCTTACTCCTGCTCAGAGTTGATCTATTTTGTAAACTGAGGCCAAAGTAGGTCAGAATAGCCACTATTGTCATCTGTGTCTCCAACACGGGAGATTTTAGACAGATGTTTAACTCAGCCATTACTAGAATATCATCAAATCAGTCAGTCCAATCAGTGAAACTGACAAAGACATAAAATTTGCTGAGCAGTTCAGGGTCTAGAGATTGTTTGTTTCCTAGAAATTTGAAAAGGAAGTTACTGTAAATCAGAAGCTTATTCTTGGCCAGAACTATTTTTAGCTGGCTGCAGCAGCAAAGCTTACATTTTTAGAAATCAAATTAATTTTATGTGGGACAAATATTTACAAATGCTGTCAAGCAACATATTAAAGAAGTATATGTATTATGCCTAGAATGTATAGGTCTTGTTAACATTCATTAAGTATACCACCCTAGTTTTTGGAAGCACAACAATAATTCTGAAACACTGAAATAACTGCCTGTCAAACAGAATATGCTGGTAGTAATAGCATGTAAAAAGTCAGTTAGGCTAGGTCTGATTCCCAATGATTTTGACTGGAGTTGTCTTGTGATATAAGAGATTAGGAACAGGCCTCCCAACTGGTTCATTCTCTCCCTACAGGTGCACATGCAGAAGAAGGACAGGAGGGAAAAGCTCCTTGCATACGCAAAAATACCAGTGTTAGTTTGTAAATATAATGAAGACCATGAAATGCACAGCCCAGAAGACAAACTGTATTATATTAGGATTAGATTTTTATTCATGTATTTAGTAAATAATCCTTTAAGTCTTAGAACACTACTTATTTCCAAGAGTCTTATACGGAATGACGGAATTTTTCTGGAATTCTTCCGTCTGGGATTGTGACAGGTTTGCCAGCCATGTGGAAATGCTGAACAATCTGCCCTAAGTTATTAGTAAACTGCCAGAGCCATAAGAAAAGAAGTACAGGACAGTGTGGTGCAGAGAGCCAGAGAGGATATTTCAAGTTTGGTGGACTGAGTGAGAAGATGGAAGGTTGGCTGTGGCCAGTGATAACAGGACAAGCAGAATTTTAAGCTTTTTTTGGACTCTGTGCAATGTAACACAGGTCAGAGAACTCTGAACAGCTTATTTTCTTTTCTTGTTGTCAGCTGATTTCTAGCAGTAGGAACCACATTTTATTCTCCGTCAGCTTGGCCTGTCTTTTGATGATGTGTATGTCTCATTGTGGTGTGGGTTTCTGCAGTTATAAATGGACTGTTGCTACCTTGGCCCCTTTCATTCCTTAACTCTGTCACTGGTCTGAAAGCAGCAAGCTGTTCTCATTTATGGAAGCCCCACCTGAACACCTGTGGGTGTAGACAGATGTAATAACTGTATTTTTATCAAACAATAGTGATATAAAACATTATGCAATAACAGTTACATCTTGCATGACTCTGTTACATCTTGCATGACTCTTGTAGTGGGTTAAGTATAGGTTTCCCTTGCTTTATGCTGTACACGAGTTCCTGGAAAACGGTGCATAACTCAAATTTGCATAAAGGGAACCCACTTTACAATGTAAAAAATAGGGATATGTTTCAAGACCTTGACTGTACTGACCCCCAGACCCATTTCTACCACTTTTACAAGACAATTTTGGTACTTGCCAACAGCAGACAGTACACACAACCACAGGGCACTATCACAGTAGGGATGGCGACTACAGAAACATGAGTTGGAGACAATGAGCAAGAAGCATAGATCCACACAGGAGACTATACTTTGGTGCATGTCACTCCCACAAAGCACTGCACAAAGCATCTGACTGCAAGCTTCCACCATGCCAACTGCATAGGAGTGAACTTACCTTGCATATAAACACATTTTTTTATATAAAAAGGGCCATTGCATAAAAGCAAATTCACACGTACAGAACCCTTTATAGCAAGGGAAACCTGGATAGCAACTGTAACTTTTACCCTCCTCAATTCAAAGTCAGAGAGACTTAGCCTGTTTGTGTCACTGAAGGGTCATGCAGATGTAACAGTTAGACTATAACAGCTGAGGTGTGCTACTGAATAGCAGCAGTGGCTCCTTTCTCCTTTTCAAACAGTTAAGCGTTAAGGAGCATTTGTCCATAACTTTCTTGCAGCTTCACAGCCCCAAATTGCCAGAACAATCACTGCCCTCTCTGGCCAAGTTCAGACTTTTGGTGGGGTTTGGGGGAGGTTAGATCATGTTAAAAATGGCCACCTCATCTCAGATAAATCAGGATGAGGCAGATTAGTGGGAGGGAAAGGGGTTAGGAGGGAGGCAAGAGGCTGGAGATGGGGATTGTGGATCCACGGGGTATTTGGGGGGGTAGGTGGGATCCATGGGAGCAATTTGGGGGGGAGGGGCAGGCCACATCCATGGGATGGATCAAGGTGGGCAGACATGTCCATGGGGCACTTCTGGGGTCCAGGAGGGTTTGGCAGGATCAGAAGGATTCGTGGGACTCATGGGGTCTATGGTCCCAGGGACTAGAAGCAATTTTTAGCCCCCCTGACAAGCATACACCCCTATCCCTCCTCCCCCCCACCCCCACTGATACTTATTTCCTTGGCTTCTGGCATCTGCAAATGCTGATAAAACCAGCACCCTAAGTGGCTTGTGGGATAGACTGACTGGTCCAAGACTGGGGGGGAGAGGGAAGAGGGGCCGAAAGGTTAAAAACAGCTTGGTGCCAGGAAGCGAGTAGGAAAAGTGCAGTCCTGGGACTGGGACTGCGCAAGTAATTGTACTGAAATTAAATTCACCAATCTAACTTAGATTGATTAGTTTTGAGTGTACATTGATCCAGGTCTATTTTATAATGGGTTCTGCCATTTTTAGACTCGTCTATGTGCACTGAACTTCTGTACTGTTATGGGTTGAGATTAATTTATGATCACTGAAACCAGGTTTAAGTGTAATGTCTGTACCTGGGCAAACTAAGTTAGATCGGGTGGCCATTTTTAACGTGGCCTAACCTCGAATGTCTGCACTTAGCCTCCATATGCTCACCTACCCTCATGTGCCCTATATTCAGAGTCTTCAGAGGGGTGATGTTGGTTCTTTGTTATTCTTCTACTGAGCGTTTTCCCATGGGAAGAGACAGATCAGGTTCATAATCTGGCCCACCCACTTCCTATTTTAGCTAACAATGTGGAATGTCACCAATATCCCAAAAGACTATCTAGTTTCTACAGGCTATTAGAGGATATCTATAAAACATCCTTCAGTAATAAAAAAGACATCTTGCAGAAACATGAAAATGTAAAGAAAACCATCAGCTCAATATGCATACTTCATCTGAAATGTATCCCATGCAGTTTACCTGTCCAACTGAATCCAAGGTGATCAGCAATGTGCGCCAGTCTTTCCTCTGTCCTTTCCTGGTCATCCTGTTGATCTAAAGAATATTAAACAGAACAGCCACAAGTTGTCTAAAGCAAGTTGAGGTGAAGCTACCGAACTGATGAATATCTCATGACAAAAAGACTACTTTTCTTCTAATTGCATTGGAGCTCTATAAACTGGGGCAAAGTTTTTACAAATATATGCCTCAAATTAGGCTTTCTAGGTCCTCATTTAAGTGCCAAAATAGTCAGGAAAATGAAGCCTTTGGCCGCTCAATAGTTTGAAAAACAGGTTTCTTGATTTGATGTCTAAATAAGAATGTAAAAGCCTTCTGTATCCAATTTCACCAAACATTTTATTCTTAGGCTTATTTGTAAAAATAAGTGTATCCAAATCAAGAGGTCGGGCTAACACTTAATGAGAAAAGAAGAGGTATAATTTTCCATGCCCCCTTAGTTATGGACAGCTTAAAAAACTGTACTGCAGTGTTCTAGAATAGTTCTCCCAAATTTAAATTAATGGATGCATTATTTTAAAGAATGTGTTTTTCAGGCAATCATAAGGCACTTCAAATTACAATGTGTCTTTAGGATTTTACAAAAATATTTTATTTGATTATTACATGGAAGAGTTAACTAACCCAGGACATTTGCAAAGAAGGCATGGGAAAAACAAAAGCCCACTTTTCAATGTTTAATACTCCAATTGCAAGAAATATGCTAGCCCTTCTGCCTGTCCATCTCACAGCTAGTTTGAATTTAGCAGAGTTTTGAATTTTGGTTTTCCCAATGCTCATATATAGATTTCATACAACCACATTCCCAAAAATTGGTTACAGGAGTACAGCAATATGCATGTGTTCAAAGTTTTAGTTAATGGATTTCCTTGGAAACTGTTTCATAAATATGAAAAGTAACTTAAAAGCAAGAGAAAAAACTCTGACCCACCCTACAATAACACATTAAGTTATCGATGACTCATCAAATGTTTTCTGAACAACTGGCTGTCAAGTAAAGGGATCTAGGAAATCCAATTGTTTAAAAAATATGAAAAATGTCACTGATGTCTTAACATGCCAAACAAAAGGGATTTGTCTCCCCAAGTTTTAGGGACAGGGACTGTGCTAAAGTACTTTATTATGTTAGCAATACCAGATTAAGATAGGATTAAGGAAAACCAAAAGCCAAAATTTTTATGGCCTGAAGCATCTGTTTTGCTAAAAGCAAAATAGTAACTGATAAAGTCTTTTCTATTTATTATATTAATACTTTCCATAAGCATTCGCAATGTGCAATCTTGAGATTGTTTCACAGACAAGAAAAAGAGACAACACAAAAAAACAAACATAGCTTTTACAAACGCATTTACAATCAATCACAAAAAGCTTAAAGAAAATGATGCACAGATCACACACACACATACACACACACACCAATTTTTTAAAAAAAATATTAAATTCATGACATGCGTAGCACAGGGAATCCCAGTGTTTGGCAAATACCTTGAGCATGGTCATGGACATTTTCATCAGGAATACGCTCAATCTGAGTCTCAATGGACTCATCCCAAATGGGCCTGGTGTCAAAGATGTCTTCAGGAACTGACTGCTGGGTCTCAATAGATGGCACATTTTCAATAACTGAGACTTCTAGGGCACTACTGCTTTCGTCATCTGAAACTAATTCTTGTTCTCTTTCTGACTGTGTAAGTCTTTCCACTAACTTGGAAGCTTCATCGCTAATCTCTTCAAAGAATTCTATGGAGTTTTTGTAAAGGTCAAAAAACTGTTCCTTATTTTCACTTGTGGGACTAACAGCACTACGGGAAGCTCCTGTAGTACTCCTGCTTTTAACTGGCAACCTTGATGAAAATACCTTTGTTCTTCCTGTTATCGCCTCATCTATTTCTAATTCAAGCTTCATCTCACTCTCCCTCTCTCTGCTCTCTGCGTCTGCCTCAGCATAACTCCTAGCTTTTATCGAGCGCTTAATCTTTGGGTCCATGGGAACACTCGCATCGGATTCAGATTTGCTTCGACTGTCTTGTTTCATAGGTTGGTAGTCTGTCATCTCAGGAGCTTTGGGTGACTCTGGCTTGTAGACAGATGTTTCAGTGTATGCATATTGTTGCTCGGCTCTTTGGAAAGTTGCTTTGATGGGAATTTTAGACTTTGGCTTGCTCTGATCATCCTTTGTTTCAAGCTGCAGGCTGTCTATAAAACCATCAGAATGAGGGCTCTCTTGTTCTGGTTGTTGAAATGGCTGTGATGCAGCAGCTGTGGCCCGTACAGGAATTTTGGATTTGCTTTCAGAAGGCACTGTCTCCATAACAGCAGTAGGGATTTCAATCACAGATCTCTGTTCTTCTGGTGAAGAGTCTGGGGACTCATCATCCTGTTCAGAATAAATAGACCTAGTGACTGTTGAAAACTCCAGCTGCACATCTACCACAGACTGCTCAGGAGAGATAGGGCAAGGCACCTGACTGCTGTCAATCTGATCTGTTTCCATTCTGGACATGCATTCATCTTCAGAAGATTCAGAGGCAGCAGTCTCTTTCTTTGGTGACTTTGAAGAAGCTGAAATACCCATTTTAATTGGAATTCTGGATTTAAGGTCTGTTTTTGTGGTGCCTGTGCTGATCATCTCCTCTGATTTGTCACTAGGCTCTGATACTGGGGACTCTGCTGTAAATGCATTTTCTTCTCTTGGGTCAGTTTCATCTGATGCCGAAGGTGGAAATGAATCTGGGGCTCGTTCAACCTTAGGAGGTTCCACCTGAGCAGCTTGTTTCATTTCTTCAGATAAAGAAACTTCATCTTGAAGCTGCTGCCCCATTTGGAAGAAGTGAAAGCTTTCATCTGCATAGTTCCTTTTGGTCATGTCAATGGCTCCACTTCGAGTCATTTCGAACAACTTTCCTTCCTGGAAGAGAAAAGGGTTTTGTTCACTAGTTGGTGTGCCCTCTTCTGTGGGTGTTCTGGCTGGAGTAGTATCAGGTGTTGTGCCCTGTGACTGCCTGTCCACCATCAAACCAAATATTTTTTGTTCCTCCTCTTTCACCCGGGCCTCAAAGGCTTCATCATCTTCACGTATTTCACTCCACTTGTCACAATCTACATCGGTCTTAGTGATGACCACTTGGCTGATTAGCTTCTCAGCTTCATCCCTTATATTCTGAAGAGCAGATGGATCTAATGTTGTGGGGTCTGATGCTGAAGTCCCTGAAGGCATTTTCTGAAAAATATCCATGTGCTTTGACTCTATTTCCATATATACCTCTTCTGAAGACTGATCTTCACATCCAGGGGCATGTCCACTAAGGGAACTTCCAGATAATACTTTCTCAACCACTGATTTTTCTGCTTCAGTAGAATGAGCATCTCTTTCAGAGCTAGTGAAAAAATGTTCAGAAGAAACATTCTCATAAGGACTTGTTATATGGGGAGCACCGTCTTCATGAGCGTCTGCTGTACAACCTTCAAATTCATTTTTTTCATTGGTAAGGGATGAATATTCAGTTGGGAGCTCCTTGCTATAAAAATCCTGTTGGAATGCCTCACAGTCTTTTCCTGCTTTTCCCAAATCCCTTTCCAAAGCGGTGTGTGTAGGGGAATCATCTGCAGTCAATTCACTGCCTTGTGATATAGAGTACTGAGAAGTAGTATGTCCACAAGGGTCATCACCTGACTTCTCAGACACAGCCCCTGTAGCAGTAAGGTCTTTACCTTTTTCAGTTGTATCATCCTGCTGTGAAGGCTGAGGGACCTGAACTTCTTTTTTAGTCTCATCAGTTATAGCATGATAAAGGGCATCATCAAGTTGCGTGACTGGACCATTAGGACTAATTGTCTCACTTTCTTCTGTACTATAACCCACTGACTCAGCAGTTTCTGCTATGATATCAGCATCAGGGTGCAAAACATTTGATTTTTCTGTGGTCACCTTGCAGCTGTTTTCCTCGGTTGTCTTATCCAATTCTTCTTTATCCTCCCCGATTCTAAAAGCATGTTGTTTTGGATCAATGGGTTGAAATCCGGCTTCTTCAGGGCTAGAACTGGAATCTATACTGGATGGAAGTGGTGAAGGAGGTTGCATTCGAATCGTAGGCTCCAGGAAGAGGCCTGAGTCAGCTTCTTTTTTCAACTGAGTCAATTCTGGTTCACTTTCTGAAGACGAAGAACTCTTCCTAGTTTCCAATGAAGAAGTCAACACTGCAGGTATACCCTTTCCTTCCACAGCTGTCGGCTCTAGTACTTCAGCTTCACATGCAGCATCTGAGTCAGGGACCGGAGAATATTCATCCTGCTTGGAATCTTTTTTGTAATCTCTTTTCTGTTTTGCTTCTTGTTCTAGTTCATCAAACATTTTGATTTTGGTCACCATTTTAAACATCTCCTCTTCTGGTGTGAACCGTTTCTTTGGTTCACTTTCTGGATCATCCTCGGGTTCTTCACTGACTTCAGGGATTATGACTGGCTTGGAGATACTGGACTGTGCCTGGGAGTCTGCTGTTTTTGGTGTGATTTCATAGCTAATTTCTTCAGAGCTGGGGGTTTCTGGAGAAAGAGGACTTTTCCCTGAGCTCTCCATGAGGGATGTTTGCTCTAAACTGTCGTCCTCAGTGCTTCCTTCAGGCTCGCGGAGAATTCTGGAACGTATCAATGCCAGCTCCGGGCAGGTCTCTCCTTTACCAAGGACAGGCTGAACGGGAGCCTGTCCTGTAAGAATCCCAGCCTTCTCCCTTGGCTCTACAGGACTGCTTTCAAGAGAATCGCGGCAGGGGGATTCTTTCATAGGACTGGGCTCCAGGGAATCAGGAGTTTTGTGTGATGAATTATCTTCCAGCACAGGGCTTGCTTCTAGTGAGTCTTTATGACTTATGGCCAAGGACTCATCTGCAACTGGGCTAAAGCTTTCACTGTCACGGCTAGGAAGTGACAGTTCCAAATTCTGGGGACTCCTAACAACAACACGGTGTTCAGAGGTTGCATCTTCCTCTTTTTCTGCGGTGGTATCATGCCCCTCCAAAGATTGAGTCAAATGTGTGTGTTCAGTGGTTTCTGCTTCTTGATCGCTTTTAACATCTTTCATAAAGGAAGCGGAGCTACTATCTCCAGACTTGCCTGCCTCTTTCTCAGAGGCTGTAGGTACCAGTTTCTCTGATGGCTGATCAGAAAGAGACGTAATAGCCTCAGTCACAGCAGCCAGCTGTTTTTCAGCAATACCTTTGTCATCTTCAGCTGGGGAGAGTTCCTTTGGGGAGCGTACTTCCGCTGTTTTGTGGGCTGCAGTGGTTTCCCTAGTTTCTCCTATTGGCTCATCGGTTTTCTTTGGTGAGAAAGAGAGACTTTCTGGGCTTGTTTCTGGAGTCTCTGCCAGCCCCTCATGCTTATAACTTTCCTCGGAGCTGATCTGAGGGGTTCCCTCAAGCAGGCTACCGGGAGAATCTGCTACACCTTCATGCTTGAGGCTTTCTGAGCTGCCATCGAAAGCAGCACTTTGTAAAGAGAGAGCAGGTAGGAACCCGTCTTTCACATGCTCTGATGGGAAAGCAATGCTAAAAGGACTGGTTAGGACTTGTTCTAAGTGAAGCTCTCCCTCCTCAGTGACCGAGAGGTGTCGAAACTGTTGATATTTGTCATTATCCTCGAGCTCCTCTTTAATGACATCAGAAAAATCCGTTGACGTTTTTCGGTCAGGGCTGATCTGGAAGTCAGTGTCCCCTTGCTCATCAGTAGCCTTTTCCTCCACAAGTTTTGCATCTTTGACACTTTCTTCTTCAACAAATACTGGAGAGAGAGGCTCAGCTGTTTTACAGCTCTGTTCTTTGATTTGTTCTCCCTTTTTAACATCACGCAGAGAGGCCTGAGCCTCTCTTTTGGACTGTGAATCTTTCAGGCCTGCAGACGCCTGGCTTTTTTTGGCTGGCTGGCGATCTGACTTGTCTGTTTTATGGACCTGTGCTATTTTACTTTTTAAACCAACTGCTTCTCGCTGAGTTGGTTCTTTGCCAGGGGGACGCTGCTTTTCTTTGAGAGACTTGTGCTCAAACAGCCCAGATATATTCTTGGATGGATCTTGCCCTGACTGGAAGGCTTTCATAAGCTCACGGACTGACATAGTCTCTTCAAGTCTTTCTGTTTTAGCAGAGGGGGAAGCAGGTGGTTGTGCTTTATGCACCGTTTTTTTAGCTTGCACTGGTCTTTTAGTAGGCCGCTCAGCCGTAGTGCTCCCTTTTGTTTGAATTCTGACGGGCAGTTTTGAACGTATCTTCTGTTCATCTTCCACCCGCTTCTGAAGAGCTTTTACTTTGTCTTTTATTGAGCCAATAGGAGTCTCTTCTATTACTGGGGACACTGCACTAACCTCAGGAACAGCTGCAGGCATTAAACCTGGCTCCTCATTTAATGACTCCTCTGAACTGAATTTTGTTAGTTCAGATTGTTCTTCAGTGCTTTGTGCATCTCCTTCCTTTTGCTTTTGTTTTTCTTTTAATTTCCTCCTAACTGGTTTTTTAATTTCCAAGGCTGGTTTATGTTGCTCCTGTGCACCTTGAGTTTCAGCTGTTGGATAGTCCTGTTCTTCCTTTTCAGATCCCCTGCTTAAAACTACAGCTTCAAACCTCTCTTCTGTTAAATCTTCTTGTAATGTCTGTGGTTGCACCTCATGAAGAGACACAAACGTTTTTAAGTCATCAGTAAGATAGTCTACCATGCCTGTCATGTCTTTCTTTTCTTCCTTCTTTGTCCCTTTGTCAATTCTGACCTCTATACAGACAGGCTCGGTGACTTCTAAAGGAGCATTTCGTCTGGCCTCTTCAATTTCTTCATTGCTGACAATAACCCATTCCTCCTCCACTACCTCGCTTTCAAGAGGGGACTTCTGTGGGATGTGTTCTTCTCTTCCATAGGTTCCCCCTCTCAGAATTTCATTTACTTTTTCTAAGTCCTCTTTCACTCTTTCAACAATTTCAAAAGGCTCTCCTGGCTCTTCTTCAGTGGTTTTCCCAAGATCTTTCACCTTAATGGAACCTGACTTATCAGAAGGGTCAGTTGTCAAGATGGCAGTCATTTTGATCAAATCTTGTTTCATCTCAGAAACTTCAGACAACAAGTCTGGACTGGCTAGTACGGGGACTTCATTAACCAGATGACTTTTCAGGATAGACGTTTCTGTAGATTCTGTCTCGTCATCATCTTTGATGTGAATGAAAAAACATTGAAAGTAAAATGGAAATTGAAAATAGAGATTGAAAAATGTAATCAGGTTTGGAAATGACAGTCTTTGGTTGCAGTGGAGGAAGGTCAACAAAATGGGCTGGGAATGGTGGATCCACAAGATCTGAGGGTACAAGAGCAAAGCAAAGCTAACAGGAAAAAAACTGAAAAGAAAAATGGGCAGGAAATAACTTGCTTATTTTTCTCACTATAGCACACCCACACGAACAACATCAAAGCTATAACAAACAAAATCAGGACACCATTGAAAAAACTTAGAATAACAACAACGAAAAAATAAAAAAAGCAAAGGGGTAACACAGTGAAATTACACAAAACCAGGCATCTCAAGATTGTTCAGATGTTACAGATCAATGTTTAAATAAAAAAAAACAGGAAAAAGGTGAGGAAAAAAGCATTAGAATTGGTTGAAAGTCGATTTCCTCTAAGTGAAAGCCAGTGGTAGCAAACTGTCAGAACAACATTTGGGTAAGAGTATACATTTTGTTTCTTAATGATCCAAAGTTCTGTATTTGTGTGTATTTAATTCTGCAATGATCTAAAATATGATAAAATATATAGAGATCTGAGTCAGCTGCAAACCGGCATTTCATCTAAGGGGATTTCACACCTAAACAATGAAACAAACATGTTTTTTAAGAGGCATGGTCCTTTCCTTGGAACATCCTCATTGACAAATAATGAATTGATTGAGGGAGGAGAAAAAGAAAAGGAAAAAAAGAGAGAGAAATGAAGGAAAATAGAAAAGAAACCGAGTCAACCAAAAATGATTTCAAATTTAAAAAAAAATGTAATGTATGGCAACCAAAAATCAGAGACATTCACACTGGACACAAACACACAATTTATGTAAGCCAAGTTATTTCCATGCAAAGCAAAGGTGCTGCAAACACTGCTGGATATGTAACCTCACTTAAAAGCACTAGCTGGAAAATGGTTATAAAGCAAAAGACTACATGAAATAATACAAAACATACTGTGGTGAAATAGTCTCTGCTCTCTACAAGCAATATACAAAGTATTGGATGTAGGCAGCACATGATAGGGTATAACTTCATGAGGGGATATATCAGGACAAGACCCAGTTCAAGGAGGGACTATTAGGACATTTGCCTTCAACTCAATAAACTGTTACAGGTTTAATGTTGGTTATGTACAAAACACCACGCTCACTTTGTGATGAAATTCTTCTTTTAAAAAAGAATCATGTTCTACTAAGTGTAATGTTTTTTCTGCATCACTATGTATTACTTGAAGGAGTACTACTATCTTAAGGCTGTTGGGCAATAAGAAGTATTTGTACTTCCTCACAAAAACACTCACTTTGCTATAGTACTTCCTTGTGTTTCATGAAGTCTTAATATTCCTCCATTGGGAAACTACGTACAGTAAAACTGGATGGCCACATTTCCTAGACTATGAGTTCATCTCTGTGCTGTTTTATAGTACTGCCAGATGCTTACTAAAGCAAAGAAGAAGGGCAACAGAGCAACATATGGTTGATGCAAAATAAGCAACATCTCCAGAATCACTTGGAAGACACTGCACTTCTCAAATCATAGAATCATAGAACGTTAGGGTTGGAAGGGACCTCAGAAGATCATCTAGTCCAACCTCCTGCTCAAAGCAGGATCATTCCCAACTAGATCATTCCAGTCAAAGCTCTGTCTAGCTGGGTTTTGAAAACCTCCAGGAATGGAGCTTCCACCACCACTCTGGTTAACCTGTTTCAGTGTTTTACTACCCTCTTAATAAGAAAATTCTTCCTAATATCCAACCTAAACTTCCCTTGCTGCAGCTTGAGACCATTGCTCCTTGTTCTGTCATCTGCCACCACTGAGAACAGTGTAGCTCCATCTTCTTTCGAACCTCCCCCCTCCAGGTAATTGAAAGCTGCTATTAAGTCTTCTCTCTGTCTCCTCTTCTCTAAACTAAATAAGCCCAGTTCCCTCAGTCTTTCCTCATAAGCCATGTCCTCCAGCACCCTCATCATTTTTGTCACCCTATGCTGGACTGTCCAATTTTGCACATCATTTCTGTAGTGGGGGGCACAATACTGAACACGGTACTCCAGATTTTGCCTCACCAGCGCTAAATAGAAGAGAATACTGACCGACTGTTGACCTACTGGCAACACACCTACCAATGCAGCCCAATATGCTGTTAGCCTTCTTGAGCACACTGCTGGCTCATATTCAGCCTATTTTCCACTGTAACCCCCGCATCCTTTTCTGCAGAGCTACTGCCCAACCAGTCAGTCCCCAGCGGGTGACTAGTACATGGGAATGTTCTGTCCTAAGCGCAGGACTTTGCACTTGTCCTTGCTCTCATAGGATTTCTTTTGGCCCAATCTTCCAATTTGTCTAGGTCACCCTGAATGCTAGCTCTACTCTGCAGTGTATATACTGCTCCCCCAGCTTGGTGTCATCTGTAAGATACTTTACACATTGTCCAGTCAAAATAATTTTGATGTTCAATTCCAGCCATGTAATGTTATTTGCTACTGTGGACTGCTGCGTCCATGTTACAAGGCTGTGATTCCAATGAAATTCCACAGGAGCATGGAGACCCAAGCTAGCATATCCTGCTGCTTCTGGTTTGGGGTCCTCATTAGCTGCATCTGAATGTTTTGGAATGTTAGAAATTGTTGGACTAACCCAATCTCTTTGGAAAGCTTACTTGTTCTAATGAATAACATTAGCTTCAATTACAAAAGAGAAGAGGGTTGATATATCACTGAGGTTGTGGGGGGGATGTATGTATATATTTATTTATTTTGTGGGAGTGTGTGTCTATACACACACACACACACATATATATACACACACGTATATACACATATATATACAAATATATATACACATACACACACATATATATACACATACACACACACATACACGCCCACAACCTCAGTGATATATCAACCTTCTTCTTTTTTGTAGTTGATGCTGATGTTATTCATTAGAACAAATACATTTTCCAAAGAGATTGGGTGGTTAAGAGTCCAAAAACTTCTAAAATCCAAAACATTAAGATGCACCTAACAAGGACCCCCAGCAGGATATGCTAGCTTGGGTTTGCATGCTCCTGAGGGATTTCATTGGAATTACAGCCTTGTCACATGGACGCAGCAGTCCACAGTCCATGGCTGTAATCCTGCATATGTCTAGATTCTAGTTTATGTGAAATCTCCTTAACTTAAGTGAAACTACCTACAACGGGGTCTATGATCAAATGGCAGTGTTGGAAACTTCATTATGAAGCTCAAAAGACAAGAGATCTATTAGACATAATGAAATAACCAACATTAATCCTGTAAAATTCTTGGACCAGGAAGGAACTTGTTGAACACTGGGTATTATACATTATGGAATTTATTTGTAATACGGCAATGGAGAAATAATAAAACTTCAAAATACAGTGAGAAAAATAGCTCTGTCTTCTGCACTTAGTTGTAGTCACTTTTAAAGATGGCTGAAAACCCATCCATCAAAAGTAATTGTTTTTTGAGTGCCTGTAGTAAAACAATCACATCTGAAGTTTCATATGAAAGCTCTCAAAGATACTTTTTCAGATTGAAAAGACAGTTTTGGTTTGCATCTTCATTAGACCAATCATTAACCCCTAAAATTCCACTTAATAGATGTCAGATCCCATGATAAAAAGAGGGTATGTAAGCAAAGCCATACGTCCAGTCATATTTCACCACAGTAATGGGGGTCTGAATAGTTTGAACAGTATCACTTTTACACATGCCTGAGTTTCATTTAATGAACTTAATGAAATGTATCTGGAATTTTAGAGATGCTTTCATTAAAAAAGTGATACTGTCATTTCTCTGGTAAAAATGAGGTGACAATATTATGTCAACATGTGGACAAAAACATAAAATGGAGGGATGGGTACCTTATACAAGCATAATAGCAATAGCAGGGTCACTAGGGATGTTGAAGGAAAGTGAATGCTTAAATGAATTGTTTTAGAATTTACTGCTTATTAATTAAGTTAAATAATATTAATAACTAAATAGCTGCATTTCAATTACATTGCTTTTTATTACATTTTTAAAACTATAGTTGCTATTAATAATGGCAGTTAGATTTTAGGATCTCTCTCATGCTTATCTTTATTTTTAGCCAGCTTCCATACAAAATGAGATATTATAATAATTTTTTACAAAATCTTACTTTTTTCTGATGTCACATCAGCCTGAAAGAGAGCAAAAAAAAGTTAAAAAGTTACAATATCATCATTGCTATGTATATTAAGATGGTAGGAAAGTCACAGGATGAGTGAAGATAACCATTATTATAAACAAATACAGTTCCAGTGATTTAAATGGAATTGTGCATGTTTATAAACTGGCAATGAGAATGATTTTAGTTATTTAATGTATTGACAGAGCATATCAGTTATCTAATGGCAGCTACTTTGTTACAGTTATAATTTGGGCTTCACGCTGTACAGCACAGGTGCTAAGTACTGCATTCCTATATGATGAATGGGGATGACAGCAAAGAGGATTCTGATTGTAGATTAGTGAGAGTGAAGTTGCACTACTATGAAATTATTCCTGCACTAAGGTGAAGCAGGAACTCCCAAATAGATCATAGGGAGTAGAAACTTGTCAGCACAAGGGACAAACAGGTAATACTTAATATTACTAAGGGACTTGTCACACAGGACACTTAACATATATTTTATCTCAGGTCATAATAAGCATTAGGCTGATGTATTAAAAGTTAGAATGTGTTCTGAGCAGTCACACCATAATGCTTGCTATGATCAAGGATTGTCAGATTCGGCCTCTGAACTGGCTCCTGGGCAGTGTGGTGGCTGAGAAATGCCAATCAGCTGATGTCAGTCCAAGCACCCAAACCACACTGTAGTCTTGAACTGGCTTCATGTGCTGCTGGAGCTGGGACTCACAACCAGTTGATCTGTGCTGCCAGCCCCAGCACCACACTAAACCAGTTCAAGACTCCAGTGCAGTGGGGGGTTGGGACCTACAATCAGTTGATTTTCAGTCTCGGCCCTGGGAATGCACTGGAGCCAGTTGGAAACTGTGGTGCAGTTCCAGGGCTGGGACTGAAAATCTGCTGAACTGTTGGTCTCAGCTCAGGTACTGCACTGGAGTTGATTTGAGAATCCCATGTGATCCTAGGGCTGGGACCCACAATCGGTGGACTGTGCGTCCCAGCCCCAGGACCACAATTGATCATATTATCTCTGTGGAACAGTCCCACATTAACTCAACACGTGTTACTTAATACAGTGTAAAAAGGCATAATTTTGCTGTGATACGGTACAACAGGAAAATGCTGAGCACCTGTTATCCTGCCTGAACACATAGATATTGGCATTTTAAGTGCATTTAACATGTGTTTAAGTGTCTTGTGTGACATGGCTCTAATATATATTTCTACCAATGGGAAGTCCTGCTTACCATGAAGGGGAACATTGTGCTGCCTGACTTGCAGGGTGTATTAGGTATGCATTTAGTAGATGAGGTAGTTTTAGTCTCATTTAAAATTGAAGATCCTTGTAAGAACATTAAGGGAGACATTTGCATGTACTAATAAGCATGCTTGACCTCAGATATGAAGAAAAAGTTTCAGTTGCTATTACCACTCAGGCTCCTAGGAACTGAAGGAGGTATATAGACAAAGGTATCCCAGAGATCTGCCTGTACAATTTTGCCAGGGCAATTCTGCCAGAGCAATTATTTGTGTACAGAAATAAGATCAACATATGTAAATGGAATTACTGGGTCCAAACCTGTGGAGACACCAGTCTGAAATAGAGCTCTGTGAGCTAACTTTATGAAGGCAGGGAACAGAAGGCATTGTTGAAACAGTATCGCTTATGACACTGAGGCACACAGAACATCTTCAGTAAGTGTCAAGAATGCCCATGTCTGCTAAGGAGAGGGTCCTTAAGTCAATAACTGCAGTAATTGAATCAAATAGAGTGCAATATACTGAATCAAAATGTGATATGACCCTACTACTTGCTTTTCAAGGAAGTGATTAGGATAGAAATAAATTGTAACAAATTGTGACATGGCAATGCACGGCTCATGATCTCTGTTAGGCCATTTTACTATTGGTGAATCTGATGCAAGCAAGTGTCATTTAATGTAAGGATCCATTAGAACTTCAACAGCAATTTCCATATTGCTACTGGAAATCCCACTGATGCATTGAGAGAAAAACAGACTCCTTAAGATGGATCTATTTTTTGGGTAATTAATATTCCAAGAGCTCACAAGTGATTCTGTATGTCAGCATAATAATACAAGTAAATTTTATTCACAAAATAAATTAATACAACCACTTGAAAATATAAAAATAGCTAAGAAGTTTTTAGTGAACTAAAGATTTCATTTAAGAGAAGAGAGGCGAGAATTCAAGATCTCGGAGCCAATGGGGACACTAGATTTAAAGTACATTACCTAGAGCACATTAATGCATGTGCAGACGTGCGAGTGTTAGGAGCATTGGCCCTATTCCTCTATTAAGGTGTAAGCTGCATTTCTTAAATGTTTAACTACCTAAATATTTTCTTTGGGTTAACACTGGGTTCTAGTACTCAACTCGGAAATCCATAACCATCACCATGGATTTCTACTGCATAAAGTCCAGATTCTTGACTGGGTTGCAGCTCCATCGTTCCACTGAGACAGTGCAGTGGACCAGATTCAGGGGAACTCCCTGCTGGATGTAACTGTGCTATATGTTTCTGCCTGCATGCTTACATGGGAAGTATGTCTGGGCTGTATCAGGGGATGGAAGAAGAGAGTAGAGCTCTACCACTCCACCAGTGGCATCTCAGTGAGGGCATCTCAATTTTTCCAGGGCCAGGACCTCCTCAGAATCAGGAAAGTATAACTAGCACCATGATGATAACTCCTCTCATTTGTGCTAAGTGGAATTATCTGCCCACAGTCTTTCACATGCTTGCAAAAACTTGCAGGTAGCTTTTCAGTGAAAAAGTATTCTGTAGATCTATTTTTGAACAAAAGTATTTTAACATACTCCGAAATCTCCTTCAGATAAAGTAAATCGCTATGTGTGTCCAACCTGCAAGCAACCCCGAATGACATTCAGCTCCTTAAAATGGGAACTGTTAATCCATCCTGGTAACACTAGGCCAATACACAGGGAAACAATTCAGTCTTCTAAGAAACATGTATTAGTTATCTCTTGTTAGTATACACAAGCAATGATGCATCCATAATGACAGCACTACAGCAAATTACCTCTTCTTCCTGTTCTTGATCTGATTCTGATTCCTTTCAGCCCCAAAATGCCATGCAACAAAGAGGGGGAAAACAGGGTAGGAAAAGTACAGAATATTTTGAAGAAAAGAATAGGAAAAGTGTTACTTCAGATAACATTCAACAGATAAATGTAGCAAGCATGCTTTTGCAATCAGTTTAAAAAGTCTAAACTGGAAAAAAATATCTAGAAGGTCTATTTAAATATAAAAGGCTGCACAGTCAAGTAAATTACACACAGAAAAGTTGTTTGAGAGTATTAGGTTTCCACAAAGTCCTAAATCCAGCTTTATAAGGCTTATGAGGTATGCATATTCAAGAGACCATTTATTTATATTCTATGTTAAGAAAGCGCAGACAAATCCTCTAAAATAATGGAGACGGTTCCCCTTGTAAAACTAAAATTTTATGAGTTGTGCTGCAGCATATATAGAAAGGTAGCCCTCTGAACAGCTACTGCAAAGCACTTTCTACAGCATGTTACAATGCATCTTATAGTAATCTATTGAGACAGTATGCTCTTTTAATTCTTTATAATCATTAAAGGTAAAATGCACCTCTAAGCACAGGCCTATTTTGCATGGACAATACTGGGACTGATAATATTCATGTAGCTCCGTGTACTAATGCAATGGGGGCCAACCTTTTTGACAGGAATGTCACAAATTATCCCCAGACCCTCCCCAAGTGCCACTCCCATCCTCTTCCACTGTCCAAACTATGCATCTGCTTTCTGGTCTCTACTCTGGTCCACGCCTGATTTCCTGCTGTTTTCTGCTTCCTGCCCTATCTGCTGCCCTCCCTGATCTGCCATATGTCACACACATATGCTCATGCCACAGGCTGGCAACCCCTGCATTAATGGAAGTCACCTGCTACAATGTTGATAACAACAGTGCAGGAACCTATAGGCAAAAGTAACAGAATTGTGCTGGTGTCCTGTACATTCTGTCTTAGTGCCTGGTCTAGCTCTCATTGAAATAAATAAAACTTGTTTCATTGTCTTTAGTGATCCTTGAACTTGTATCAAACATTGAGCAAGATATGGAAATGCCATCCTAATGGACTTTGATTTTAAAGCTTTTTATGCCTACCTTAATAAAATAATAAAACTATAGTGGAGTTCTGAGGAACACAGTATGTATAATTCATTAACCATTAATTAATTGCCTTATCCTTCTAAAACCCTAAGAAGTGGTTATAAATTATAAGCCCCTTCATAAAGGAAAGGCACTAAGACTTACAGTGTTCAGTCAGTGCCCCAAATCATATTGGAAGTCTCTGACAGAGCTGGGATGCAACCCAGCTTCATGAATGACTGGTGCCTCCCGCAACTGAGAGGGCACCACGGTGGTGAGCGGAGAGTGGGGACGACCTGCATCTCCCGCTGGCAGTATCGGCAGCGACAAGTGGGGACTACCCGCAACTGCTGCCAGTGGTGTCCTCCCACAGCCGACTGCCAGGGGGAAGGGGTGGGTGGCAAGCAGCAAGCACGGGCTCTCTGTAGATGCCGCTGGCTACATTGGCAGTGAGGGGCAGGCGGGTGTGACCAGCGACCGCCTGCAGAAGCCAGTGGTGGCTTTGGCAGTGGCCGATCTCAGAGGGTTCATGTGCCCCCCTCTACCCCCCCAACGCATTGCCTATGCCCAGCTTATTTAGTGATTCTCAGTTCTGTATCCTACTGGTGGGTATAGTTTACATACATTTTAGCATAATTTCTGAATGGGAATAAATCTACCATGGGTAGGGACCTACCAAAATTGCAGTTTCATAATTTTCAAGGAAACTGTAATTTTGGGCATGCTCAGTGAAAAAGCGTGGACTCCATGAAAAAGTGTGGATGCCATGCTTTTGGCAGGGTCCCTGAAAAAAAACAACTCACCAAAAAGAAAATACTGACACCCTATGGGGAGCCAGCTGTCCTTGTGACCACTGTGCCCACCCATGAAGCCCACCAGGGGGAAGGATGGGAAGGGGTGCTGCTGGAACAGCAAAATAGCTGCTGCCCCCACTCCTCACTGCTGACTGGCTGCAAGGGCTGTCCATCATACAGCTCACTCCTCACCACCAATTCGTAGTGAGGGGCAGGGCCACATGATGGACAGCCCTATTCACAACAAATTAGTGGTGAGGGGTGGGGACACTGAGTCCGCTTGGCCAATCAAAGATGTGGGGGGGGGGGGACCATGCTCTGTCTGCAAAGATGGCTGTCAGACCCATAGTCTGCCCATGAAAATGGCCAGCAGCCACCTTGACTTCTCTTAATCATGGCCTAATCCAGAGCAAACTGGATTAGGCCCATGAAGTCTCTAATCTTTGCATTTCATTGGAAATTCAGGTAGAAAGCTATATGATCTACCAAAATCCAACACCAACACCCTCCTCCCCTAGTAGACAAATATTACGTCATAGATGCAGACTGTATTTTCAGATGAGTGATAATGTCAGTATTCAGGAAAACTACGGAATCAACACTACTGGAAGTTTGTTTGGGCAGGTTAGGCAAACATTTGTCTTGAATGATTAGGCCTTGAGAAAGGGCATTGAACTAAATAATTTCCTGAAGTTACCTCCAGTCCTATTTTGTACAATGCTAAATATTGTGGGTGTTATTTATACTTCATTAGAGATGAATAAGTCTTTAGAAATCTTTTGTCCTCCAGCCTATTTGCTAATCATGCTGTGATTTGATCATGGGCAATATTTGTAAAAAATAGAAAAAAAAGCAAGCTCTGCTATAGTACCTTTGTGTAAACTGGCAATGTAATATTTAGGTTGCAGATGGCTTGATGTACTAGGCCTCTTGTAGATTTTGGCTCCTTCATAAATGATAGTCGTCCACAAGGTTCTTGAGTTGTATCTCGTACCTAATAAAACAAAGATATTGAAGCATAAATGCAATTTTGTTTTACAGTGCACTTCAGATACACTCTTTACAAGTATTTAGCAGGAGGAGATTAGATCTGAAAGGGAAGTTAGCTTCTGTATGCAATTACAAATTCATGGGAGGTCTATTGTTGCTGCTCCTTGCTTGATGGGTGTGAAGGTAGGTGTAGGTGGATGCATGAGGCAGTGAGAATGAGACAGGAGGATAATGAAAACCATAGATATATTTACACATTTGAAGTTACTAATAGAGACTTGTCTGTCGAATGCTGGGAGAGACTGCAACTGCACTGTGATTATGCTCCCATGATGGCCTGCAATCACTCTGTTTTTCAATTAAATAGAATTTGGTCCCCAAACTTTGAAAAAATAATGGGACTCATCTTTGATTTCTCTATTAAAGGGGGGGGGGAAAGTATAAAAATACACCTCAGATATAACCACACCATATTCTTGCTCTTTTATCGTCCCACATAGATAATTAGAAGTTATTGTACGTTCTACTTTATTTGCATAAAACACAGCACTTGATAACTTAACCGCTGTGATAGGTACAGAATCAGTGAGGAACACATTTGACAAAGTTCACACTAAAAAAAACCCCCTTACGTTTCAGAAGATCTAATCATTTTGATCCCTATTTACTGCACTTGAATGAAGAAACCTACAGGCAAACCTCTGAAAGCTCTGCACTTAACCCCAAATTGAACAACATTGTAAGTTCTGACACTTTGTGCTATTTGGGAGACACCTTTATGCTGCATCACTCACAAGACAGAGAGTATTTCAAATACCTTAAAAGTACTTTCAGATTTTGCAAACAGTCTTAGAAAATGTAACTTGTTGAACAGGTGCCAATAAAGAAATATGCCTTCTTGTTGGTTTTACCACCAAGGCCAAGTGGTAAAATTACTCTGAAATAGAGCTGCATACGTTTTTGTCAGATTAAACAGGATGTCAAGTCACATCAAATGCTTTGAGACCTGTCTTGGAAAGCCTAGGATGGGATATGACCACACAAAGTCAACAGTTTATGATATAAACAAAAGCTGAATCTGTTCTCAATAAAGAAAACAAATTTACAGAAGAGCAAGGGGTAGAGGGAGAGCAAAAGGCATAGGACAAATACTGTAATTATGCAACAGGATGTTCCTTGTTTATGATTAGTCTATTCAGAATTTGGAACTATCCCAAAGTTCATGACCTCAAGTAACTTCTGTTTGGAAAAATGACTGGTTAAATATATTTTACATCACAATGATTAGTAGAGCTTTTAATTTAACAAATAATGTAAAATGTCATCTCTGCCCAGTAGTCCCTGGCAGCCCTGTTGGCCATACAGAACTACCCAGCCCTTATGTTAGGGATCTTCACCATAGGAAAGCTTTGAAACACCCTTCAAGAGCACTGTAGGAAACTCTGTTCTGTAACTGTCTGCAAAACTGCTATTCTGTGGACTGGCATTTTCAGTTCCTAGTGTCACCAAACTTTTTAAAACATAATCAAATCTCTTCAATGAAAATACAAAGCACCGTCTTGTACTCCTTCTTCTCCAAAACAGAGAAGGACATCAGTTCAAAGTCCTAATAAGCCTAGTAGATCTGTACCACCAACTGTCCCTAACACTAATATGGATGTTGGTGAGTATTAGCACAGCTGTCAGCATGATCAGCTCACTCATCCACTGTGACCCTATGAAGGAAGTGGACTGCACATGTAGCACTTTGGTATGGGGTTTAAGTCACTGCTTGTGCAGCAATTTATCAGGTTGCAGCTTTTAACTTTCATAGTTTTCTACTCCAGTTTTGAAAACTTGATTTTGTAAGCAGTATAGAAACAAAAGCTGGATTTGGAGTAGAGATGGGAATTCAGTATGAATTGTTGCACTCTCATATGGAAGATATTAGTTGCATAAAGGACTCATTTTTGCTAGTACTGAAGTCAAAGGAGATTTTGCATTGCCTTTAGCAGGGCTATGATGGAGCCAGAGTTGAAGAACAGCTATCTTGTGAAATGTGTGTGTGATTAATTTTGTTGTGATGACAACATTGTGATGAATGCCAGAGAAACATACCAGAATATTCAGTTTTCTGCAATATAGTGAACCATAGTCAAGTTCAGTATTATCACATAATGATCTGGAAGTTTATGAGCTACAAAACAGCTAGAGATGGAACACAGGAATAGGAAGGAGATAACTCCAATTTATACAAACTGACAAATGATATGAACCTCCTTTGCAAAGCACTTTGAGATCTATTTCTGCAAAACAGTATATAAGAGTATGGTGATATTATTGTGGACTTGTATTTTTTGCTCATTTATTTTATAATGTATTATTTCTGTGAAGCAGAGGACTGTCCTTGCAAAATAGGTCAATCAAAGGAGCTGTTCTGTAATAAGCCAAAGCTCATTACGTAGATATCATCATTCTTATGCACAGGCTTGACGATTGAAAAACATGGGATAGATGAAAATGGCATGCAGTACATAACCACAAATTATTACATTTACAAGGAATGTTTATCTAGATTTTGTGCAGCCATGTTCAATAAATTATAAATAAAGCAGACCAGCGGTTGTCCACGTCAACACATACTACAGTATTTATTACAGGAGAAGATATTTTCCAGTCCAACTCATATACTGACAGCCCAGAGCTAGCCCTGAATAAAACCTTAGTCCATGACCAAACTATTCCATTACCTTTACAAACAGTGGAAGTCTGTTTTCTTTGAAGGCATAGAAACTGAATATATGATGTTGCCCACTCTTTGTAAGTGGCACTAGATTGCCAAAGCAGTCAACATAGATAGGTTTTCCTTCCAATACCTGTGGAAAAATAATAATAAAAAATCTTACTAATGATGATAGTCATTTCTGTATGACTAACCTATGCAAGTACAGCTCTACATTGTTTTTTTCAACCAATCTTCTAAAAAGGTCCAGAATTTCTTATGCAAAGTTGTTGTTTCATTGTTGTTACTATCCTGAACTAGTGTAAACAAATTCAGAGTAAACATTGAATCCTCATTTTAAATATTTTACTGGCTTCACTTACAAACAGTGGTAAAATTCTTAGAAATGAAAATCATGGCTGGTACCAGCATGAATCTCTACCTGAATCTCTACTTACAATATAGCATGGATTTAGATCTAGTTAAGCAGCACAGCTGAAGAAGGAACTATATTACTCCTTGTGCAAACCCAGGATCTCAGTTTTGAGCTGTAAGGTAACAAATTAAACTGAGTATCATGAAGTTACAGATTATTTTCTTGGTTGGCCCATTTAATTCCTTAAGCAGATTACTCTGCAGTAGGCTGACCAATCCACCTATGTCAGTCTTAGTATTGAGGCTCAGTCATATAGTCTAAGGTGCTTAATTTTTAAAAGGGCCTGATCCCTTTTACCAGTTGATCCCATTTGCTTCAACTGCAGCTGTGAGCATTTGGCAATTATGAAAATCTGGCCACTGTCAGAAATGCTTGCATGGTATCACTTGGGTCTTTTAGGGTATCTATGCATGTGCTCTGGGGTGGGGGCTTTAACTAGAGGGGCTCTGAGAGCCACTCTAATTAAAGCACCCAAAGAGTCATGTGTATTCAGTGTCCTGTGCTTCAGCATGGCGGCAGGGGTGCTTGAACTAAAACTCATTCGAAGAGCTTTTAGTTCAAGTGCCCCAGCTGCCATGTCGAAGCACAGGACACTGAATACACATGACATGGAGGCTGCTGGAGCATGTTAATCAGCACGTCCCAGCAGACTCCATTATTTCAAGTGCCTCTGCCGCCATTTTGAAGCGCAGGGATGCTGAATAGACATGACATGGAAGCTGCTGGAGCATGTTAATCAGTACGCTCCAGCAGACTTGATTAACATGAGTCTCACATGCTTGATTAATCGAGTCTGCTCCTACACTTGCTAATTAGCATGCACTGGAGCAGATGTCTGACATACGTGCAGGTGCCCTTAGTGGCTGTTTACATGTCTCTTCATCAATCACTGAAACTTGCCTTCAACCTGCTGCCTTCCCCTCCACCCCCCACCAAGAAAAGCTAGCACATTGTGTGGCGAGTACCTCCTGTCATTATCTACTTGAAATTTAGCCCTGTCAATTTGCTGAGGCCATATTTTATCTTTTGGAGGGGAGGCGGGGGGTAAAGGCTACCTATGTTTAGTACTGGAGAGCCTGAAACTGAGCAATTAAGGATGGTGAGCAGAAATTAGGTGGGGGTTTTCAAGTAGAAAAGAGGATGCACTAAGCAAGCAGAATATTCTATGCTCATACATCATTTCCCACTTGCCATTGCTTTTGAGAGAGATGATTCAGCCAGAAAGAGCTTTTAACAAAAAGTACTCGAAATTTCCACAAGGAATGCTTTTACTTGTTCAACATCAGACATGAATATCCAAAAGGCAGAGTATTAATCAAACCTTTAATGTAAGTTCCTAATGCTGGTGGATGAACATAGCTTGTCCCACTGATTGTCAACAGCACTTCTGACTTCTGCTGTCAAGGAGTTGACTATCTTTTTTATTAATAATGTACACTTAAAAGAGAGATTTAGCATTTAAGTAACTAGCCTGTGCCTGGGGAAATTTCCCCCTTATTTCACAAATCCATCTAACACTAAGCTTCACAAATTTCAGCATAAAAAAAAAAAAGCATAATAGAATGAAAAGGCTAAATCCCGCAGTAATTACTGTTTTTAAAAAGGTCCTTTTCTGACATATGCACACACAACTCAGTAGGAATTTCTCTGAATTAATGACAACCTCAAGATGTCGCCTGACACGTGGCATCATAAACCTTATTTAAAACTTAATCATTCACCCCTGGCCAATTTAGAAACAGTTACTATGTATTTGGCTGACCTTTAACCTTAGCTCACACCAGCAGAACCCAGTTCAAGAGCCGTAGGCAGCAATGTAAGCTGTTTTCATCCTACCACTCCACTGAGTGCCCTGGAGATAGGCAACACAGACCAGAAAGTGAACAGACTGATGCCAGCAGATGTGAGAGGCAGAACGGGAGGTGCATTGTTTTAGTACATCTGCTAGATAAATAAAACTAAATAAAACTGACATGCATGTATCTCTGTGTGACAGCAACCTGCTGCCACCACACTTTGGAGATTTTCCTTTCTGAGTAGCTGTCCACGGTCATCATGTCTATGTTTTTGTGTGATCAATTTTAACATCCTTAACCACACAAAATTATTAATAACCTCAAGGCCAGTTTTGCTTCAGGAAAGGACATAATCCCTCTCTATATAATCTTTTCTCTTTTCCCCAAAGCTAGTATTATATCAGCCTTTCAAAAAATATAGTTAGCCCTTCAGCAGTAATACTCTTGTTCCTCTCAACATGGTTCTACAAGATCCTAGCAGCCTTTAGAGACAGGTGGGTAGCATTACTCCTCCAGATTGCTGCTTTGCAGTCAATTCAGACAGTAAGATGGATCATAATAGTACTGTGAAGAGTCTCCCTGGAAGTGACAGTGCCAACATACAGACATTCCTTTCTACTGGAAGAAATTTATTCTGATAGAAAAATAGCCCAGGAGCTTAACTGTACAGATGTTCCTCTAGCCCCATGACTGCAGAACTCCACAGGGTGAAGAACTCCAGCCAGAGAGCACTGGAGGGCTGCTCCCTGGGCCACTCCTGCCCTTAGTGGAGGTCCATAATTTGACAGCCTACCCTTTTCCCAGCCTGGGAAGGGTGCAGGCTGTCAAGTGACAGTTGGCTGCTGAAAAGCAGCAGCTGCCACGGACAATTGGGAAGGATCCTGCCTTGGGAGTATGCCTCCACATCCTGCCAGTCCCTTAGCAGGAGGGGAGTTATTATCTCATGGTGGGAAACCTCTCAGCCCTGCTCCTTGTGCTCCTATATGGGTTCATTCTGAGGAATATGTGTGGTAGGAGAAGGGAAGACAGGAACAGTCAGCCGCTGTGGCAAGGATTCAGGAGGGACATGGCAGCCTTCCTCATCCCATACTGCTTCAGGCTGACTCTGGCACTGCTTTGCTTCAGCTGGGTGGCATGAAAGACAAGGGGAAGTTGTAGGGATGAGCGGCCAGAAGGTGGGAACCAGGCTGGGAAAAGCCTCTGTATGCTGTCTCCTAACCCCCCTATGGCAGGGTAAAACCTGGAGGCTAGAAGCAGGACTCAGGTCCCTGAGTTCTTTTCCCATCCACCAGCTTTTACATTGCTGCCCGCATACTCAGCTAAGCAGCAAGGGGGATCCAGCGGAAGCAAGGAGCCAGGAGATTTTCTCAGAGACCTTTTTTTAAATCACTACCTTGTTGCTAAACTGGGTGGCAGGGGTGGCAAGGGGAAATGAGCAGGAGCCAGCAAAGTCTTTTACCTCTCCCTGAAAGCAGGGTCTGCCCAGTTTGGGGAAGATGTACTGGTTTAGGGAAACATGTCTTCTCAAGACCAGATGGATCCCAGTCTTGGGAAGACAAGGAGCCTTTCCTTTACCTACATTTCTCCTGGTCCACAGGGGGAGCTAAGCCGGGGAAAAATGTACAGCAATGGTCACCAACCAGTGGATCTCGATCCACTGGTATATCTCAAAACCTCTTGGAGTTGATCTGAGGCTGGGGTGGGGGGCTGAGTGACCGCGTGCATGCACACATGTGCCCCAGCCCAGCAGGTCAGTCTGTGGGGGAGGGAAGGAGCGGGGGCTAGATTGAGGGCCCCGTGGTGAGGGACAGTGCTGCGGAGGCAGGAGCAGGGGTAAGTTGAGTGGGGCCCCAGCTGGGCAGGACTTACCTGCTGAGAAGGTAAGCCCCCAAAGACTTTTTTCTCCCTCTGCCTTGATCTGCGCCCCCCTTCTTTTCCCACAGACTTACCTGCCAGCTGGAGAGGGGAGGGAGGGGAGGCAGTGGCACACGGTAAATCTTGTGTTGCTTTTAAGTGACAAAAGTGATCTCCTACTTAAAAAGGCTGGAGACCACTGGTTTACAGACATTCAGTCTCCCAGGAACGATTTAAACCCAATTGTTGCCAAGTTAATTGCTCTTGGTTATTTTACTCCAGGAGAAAAAGCATGAACATTTGTACATTTTTGGTTTCTACCAGGAGAACAATTATTCTTCTGGAAGAAACTGAATGTCTGTACCTAGAGCCAGTGAGTATCACCCATGTGACCTCAAAACCCATATCCTAAAGAGCATAAAAATGAGTTTATGGGTAGAAGTTTCAAGAGCATTTAACTGAAAAGGGAGCTCAAAAGTGACTTGAGCATTAAGGAGCCTAAATTCCATTCAATTTCAGCTTTGGTTCCTAAGTGTCTACAGTCAAGTTTACACTCCAGATTTCTGTAGTTTTATTGTTGTGGGTTTTTAAAATATTTTTTCTGACATTTGTTATTTTTATTACAGGAGATTCAGGCTTACAAAACAAAATTAACCTGGCACATGAACTACATAAGCAACCCAAAGGTATATAAAAAAACATTTACTGCAACTTTCATTCATTTTTACAAAAACAAAAGCAAACTTTAAAGGCCACACAAAAATATATTGCCACTATTTTGATTTGGTAGATACAAACCTGATTTTGAATCTGATAAGAAAACTTACAAGAAATGTTTGCATGTTGTTATAACTAATTTTTGTCTCCTGTACCAGGCAGCATGCAGAAACTGCTATTTTGGTACTAGATTTAGCATGACATTTTAAATGTAAACAGAGACCATTATTTTATTTTATACCATACCTCTACATCCCTGCTTCTGGCAACTTCAGCAAAATTTTCTTGTTGTTCCAGGGTTTTGTCCACCTTATCATCTGTCATGCAAAAGCACCTCAATCGTGCTTCAATGGGATCATGTGATTTGGCAAAAACTACAAATTTGGCCATGTACGGCACACAAATAATCTCTCTGTACACTTGGGAAGCAAAAGTGACAGATTCCTGTATCTGCCGACAATCTATCAACCAAAATCTGTGGAAGAAAATATAGAGTGGTTTTACCAATACAGCATGCTGTAAGCAACACCAGTTCTCAAAATGCTAATTTATACTGCATCCTGGTCTCACTGTCTTGTACACCACAACCATGTTGATCTAAGCGGAATGTAAAAGCACAAGATATTTGAAATTCCTTATTTTGGGCAGATGAGAGTAACGATGACCATAATGTACTTTTTAAAGATTGTTTTTAAATGATATAATCTCAGATTCTGCAAAGACACGCACATGCATTTTGCTTTAGTCCCATTAAGTTAAGGTTAAGCATATTTGTAACTCTTCTCAGGATAGGTCTATAAATGGAGCTCTTTGTGTGACCCATAAATTTTAAATAATTCCCATAACATCAGAAAAAGAAGATGTGTTTTATGGAGATAATCAGTATTTAATAGGACATGAAAGGAAAATCTTTCTACGGTAAATATTCCCCTCTGCTGTTCAATTTCTGCAGTAGGATAAGATAAATTTACCAGCGTGAACCAGGAAATCCAGGAATATTTGGTGTTTTACACAATGACACCTGTCATGCTACTTGTCAAAGTCTTCTTGACTGGATACCTCCATAATGCTTTATAAGACTCAATGATGCTGAGACCACACTTCCTTGTGTGTATGCTGAACCCTCTGCACTTCAGAGCATGGCCGAGGATATGAAGTTTGAACCAGAACTCTTTGTTAAATACTAGACAAAATTACTTCTACAGGTACTCCAACTGTGCAAGCTCTAAGCTCATGTTTATTCCATGTGTTAGATCCTACCAACAGGAGGGTTTTGGCTGATTTTACATACATAATGGTGTGGAAAGATGATCAGTCAAAGTTATTTAAAAATATAGTGCTTTTCATCTGTCTACTCTATTCTGTACTAGTGGAAGTTAAACTCTGTAACTTTAAACCTGTTTCATTCAGATTTAAGATTTCAGTAGCTTAGCTCTGTTATACTGGATGGTTTAACCAGTTCAGGTGCCATGTACCCTCAAGCAGTAAATCTCTTTCCTTCAAAATGGTATTGTATACTGTATGCACAATTTAATTTTAAAGGTTAAGTCCAGACAGTCAAAAAGCCCAAGGCAGAATTGATTCAATCTTCACAGGTTAGTTTAAACTGCGCAGACTGAACTGATAAGTAAGTGAAAAGACATTTATTTGCTTTTGATTCTGGAAATGCAGTTCCATGCCTGCAGTGGTCTAGGCCAGAAGCCAGGGGGTAGCAGAGCATGCCTCCCTGCTCAGCTGGAGCACAACTTGGGCTAAGTTGATTTTCTGTATGGGCATGCTTGCCATTCATAAGATTCTTCCAGTATAGATGTCTGCTGTGTATCTGTTATGCCATTGTAAAAGATGCTATGTACTTCATATCCTATCTGCTCGCTTCTCTTAACCAGACTCTCAACATGATATGACTGTTAGATGTATTATGCATCTCAAGGCCCCCACTATGTGTTATATCTATTACTACCTTGTTAATTGCACAATAAATTTAGACTGACTATACATGCAAATTAACTAAGGCAACTTAAAAAAGGTCCAAACAGTTAAAACAGTATTGCTCAAAAATGTGTAATGACTGTATAGCTGGTTTCTATTCAGCTTTAATTTGCACACGTAGGCAGTCTGCAGCTGGGAGAGCACAGCTGCTGCAATCTCCTAACCACTGGGAAGCACAACATGCCCCCGAGGCAGAGAGGTCACAGCTAGTGGGATCTCCCAGATGTGGGGGGCACTCCATGCAGTGGCTGGTAGATTGTCGCTGCAGTGATCTCCCAGCCACTGAGATCTTCCAGCCATCGAGTGCTCCACTCACTCCCCAGGACAGAAGATCACAGCAGTACCCCACAGTTACTGGAGCTGAGAGCCTCAGAGATAACAGGATTCTCAATCCTGGCTGTACCCCATTAACAGCTGGGGCTGAGAGTCCTCCAGCTGACAGGGCTCAGTCCCAGCTGTGCATGGGGTACAGCTGGGACTGAGAACCCAGTCAGCTGTAGGACTCTCAGCCCTGGCTTTATGTGGTCCTCATGGCTGAGGGTCCCATTAGCAGAGAGAGCTCCCAGCGGCAGGAGCCAGCTTCTTTCCAATGCAGGGGGAGCCCAGGATTGGGTTCCCCTCTGAAACAGCAACAAGGTGCAATGGGAGCTAATGCATGACCCCACAATTGTGCCTCCTGCCATGCATGTGTGGCATGGTGGAAATCATAGTTGTGTAGATCATGCATTAGATCCCATCAGGGTGTTGGCTGTAGCCATGTTGGTCTAAAGACATAGGCAGACAAGGTTCCTTGGGTAAATGTGATATCTGTTATTAGACCAACTAAAATAGATGGAAAAATTCTTCTTTGCAAGTTTTTGGGTACAAACACCCTTCTTCAGGCAGAGAGAGCATCTGCAGTTGTTTTGTGCTCGCCTGGATGGGTCACTTCTGGGGTACTGTTTTCAGTTTTTGGCCCCCCACTACAAAAAGGATGTGGACAAATGGAAGAGAATCCAGCAGAGGGCAATGAAAATGGTTCAGGAACTGGAACACATGACTTACGAAGAGATGCTGAGGGAACTGGGTTTATTTAGTCTGGAGAAGAGAAGACCAAGTGGGGATTTAATAGCAGTCTTCAACTACCTGATGGGGGGCTCGAAAAGAGGATGGATCTAGACTTTTCTCAGTGGTGACAGATGACAGAACAAGGAGCAATGGTCTCAAGTTGCAGCAAGGGAGGTTTTATTTAGATATTAGGAAAAACTTTCTCACTGGGAGGGTAGTGAAGCACTGGAATGGGTTACCTAGAGAGGTGGTGGAATCTCCATCCTTGGAGGGTTTCAAGGTCCATCTTGACACAGCCCTGGCTGTGTAGCTGGGGATGTAGCTGGGGATGTTTTCAGTGCAGGGTTGGGCTAAATGACCTCCAGAGGTCCCTTCCAACCCTAATTTTCTATGATTCTATTTCCTTGAATAGAAAATGGTCCTGATTATAAGACAACCTTCCCTCCAATAACTGGATTCTATATATGGAAAATTTATAAATTTGTTATAATGTTTCAGGTATTGAATCTAAATATTGGAGTTTTGCTTTTAATTTGCCCCTGTCTTATAGCTACAGTAGGGGAAAGTAAATCTGGTGAGGAGGGGGTGAGGAGCTCCTTTGCTCTCTGCTTCTCCCCAACTTTTTCCCCTGGCAGCCCCTTCCTCTTTTCCTTGCTGCCAGACCCTGCTCTCCCTGAGCATGTGGAAATTAGCTTGAAATTAAACATGGCTGTAGCTATTTTCATATAGTACCCATGCACTTAGTTCATCCAGAATTGATGCATAACCTTTCTTTTTGAAATTGCTGGAATTTTTAGCACTGGTTTTCCATAAACACACTTTTGAGCAGCACTTTGGGACCTACTTATAAGTATGTATCATAGTAGTCCAACGCCAAAGTCTTGTGATTTACCTCATAGTTCATTGGGCTGGGCCCCACCAAAGTCAACAGGATTTCAAATCACAAAGGACTGCCCCCTCCCCACCCTCACCTCCCAAAATGAGCCATGTGATAATTGGCCCCCAATCATAACTGGAACTGCGTGTTCTTGTTATGAGTCCAGGGATATTCCTAAAATTTATATGCAGATGAGGCATAGGACAACCTGGACCAGCTTCACCTCATGGCAGGACTACACTAATCATATGGACAGGCTGATAGAGGGAGTGACAGAAGGATTCTGGTGAACTCTTTGGGGCCTCACTTGATGATGTTTGCCAGGAATTAAAGCCTGGTGAAGAAACAGGAATCACTGGAAATGGGAAAGCAAGTCACAGTTCAGATACAGGAGTGAAGAGAAAGACAAAGGGTGCTGACAGACGTGGGGGGAAAAAAGAAACAGCAGTGCATTACTTCAACCTGGCTCTGCAGCACCTGCAGAAATTGCGTGCTTAGTGGGGCTTTTTGGCACTTTAAGCTAAAGCTAATTTAATCAGCTATTAGATAAAAGTGCCCAAAAAGACCCACTAAAGTGGCCGTTCTCTACAGATGTTGGGAAATCTGGGTGCAACCAATGCACTGCTTCTTCTGGCCATGTGTTGGGCTCAGCATGGGAGCACACAATGTTGAAAGTAAAGCACTTTTTTCTCTTTGCAATGGGGGTGGGGGGAACCTCATCTTGCATTCAAGTAAATATGATATAACTACTCATTATTAATACACCTTGTTGTAATGAAATACTATCTTTCATAAGCTAGCCAGGTTGCACTATTAGAATTTCCTTTCTGCGAAGCCAGCCTTCATGTAAAATCTTGCATAAAGTTTTTATAACAGGATCTTTCTGTGTGTCATCTGTTAGTTTGTTCAATATATTTGTGAAGAGTCAACTGCATAGATTACCTTTTTATAAATGATCCATGACCTGGTACTGAAGTGGGTTTCACTACAGCAATTAACATTTCCTTACCAAAAGCATGTGTCATTTTAAGATAATTTTCTGCAGCTGAAGTAATATGTGCTATAGAATTGTAGGTGGTTTGCCAAGAGTCTTAGAGAAAAAAATCATCTGAAGTGCTTCAGATCCAACTGTACTGCAACCTGTGATCCATGGGTAGGGGTGTACTGATTGAGATTTTTTGGGTCAATACATGGCCAATTTTTAATGAGCCGTATCAGCTGATACTGATCCAGTCACAAATATGTAGCTCCCAGCATACAGAGTGGCAACTGGCTAGTAAATCTGTTGTGGGGGAAGGGGCAGGGGAAGGGAAGAGGTATGGGGGGCAGATCAAGGCCCCTGTGGTGTAGGAGGAAGTGGGGCTGGGGCTGGGCCAGGGGCAGGTGCTGTCCAGCTGGGGTGGGGCATGGGAGGGAGCCGCAATCAGCTTGTCCAGGAGGTACGGGGGGCAGCTCCTGCCACTACATGCACCCCAGGAGGGCATGGGGGGCATGTGCCCCTGGATTTGTACATAGACAGGCTGCCCTTAGGGGCTGGGGCAGTGCCGGGCTCTTCCTAGCAGTGGGGCTGGACCAGGCTGCGCTCAGGGTGGGTGGTGGTGGCACTGGGAGGGAGAGTTACAGGGGGAGCTGCAACCACCCCAAAATTCACTATAACTCCCCTCCCAGTGCCACCACTGCATGTCCTAGGTGCAGCCCAGCACCACCCCCAGCCCCAGCCCACAGCGGTAGTCCACCCTCACCCTGCGCACAGATCTAGGGGGCACACACCCTCCTACATGCCCTTCCAGGGTGCACACAGTGATGGGAACCACTACTTCTTCCCCCTGCCCCCCCCCGGACAAGCTGCAGCTCCATCCTGCACCCTGTCCCACCCCGGCTGGGCAGCTCCTGCCTCTGCCCCAGCCCCACTCCCTCCCTCAGCATGGGGACCTCAATCTGCCCCCTCCCCATGTCTCTTTCCTCCCCTCTCCCCTTCCCCCACAACAGACTTTCCAGCCAGACTGGCTGCTCTCCACAGAGCTAGGCTGTGCTCCTGCCGCCTGCATGCTGCACTGTGGCTAGATGCATACACATGGCTTTTATCAACCACATCAGTCAAAAAAAGGCAACTGCCGGTACAGCCAATTTTCCTTACATCAGTGCTGATCTGATATGGGACCAATGTATCGATGCACCTCTAGCCATGTACGTACCAATGACTTTTTTTGTGGTAAATATAAAAGCTAGTAGTTCCATCTCAATAGAGGCACTTTTTCCCCATTTCCTTCAGAGTTTGCATTATATACAAGGCATAGCCTTGTATTGTAGCTGACTATTCCATAAATATCTTTGGATAAATTTGCTCAAATGGTACCTGGATCAGAGAATCTGAGTACCAGTATTGTGTGCAAAGAATTTAATCATTCCCAGGATGGTCTGGAATAATTTAGAAATTTTGTAGAGGTTTCATGTTGGCTACGACTTCAATGTTGCTTTCATTTGGCTTGATTTCTTTGGCTCCTTTTACAATAAACTGGATTTTATCTGGATTGAAAGTGGCATTTTGCACTTAGGCCCTTGCTATCACTTGTTTCATTATCAGACCATGTTCTGAAGTGATGCTCCTATTATCTTGCCATCTGCTACTTGTACAGATGTCTGCAATATCGCTAAATGTTTAATTGTTCTTTTATTGCAACTCTTCACTAGTTGGCCTTAATCAAAAGGGCAGATAGAGAAACTTGTAGTGGGCCCTAGGGTATACTGAAAGGGCATATTTCCAGTTCTCTCTTACCTACTTTGCTTTGCAAATATCTGTCTCTCATCTAGAATAATAAATATGCTTTTATTGGTCAGCACTGAACAGCTGTTCATGTGGAGATAGAGTATGTGGTCTCAGAATAGCCTTGTTAAAAATTCTAGCATGCAGGCAAATCCTAATCCTGCCACTTTTCTTTTTTATGACAAACTTCATGGAGCGGGTGAGTTCACTTTGGCTATGACCCTTCTTCTGGTAGCTAATTAACTACATCTTTCAATCTCTGTCACTGCAGCAAAAGGTACATTTCTCTATCCTTTTAGAACCAGTGGGTCCATATGTAGGTGAGGCTTCCTTTGAAAGTTGTCTAGCTCCCTAAAGACTTCTCTGTACTATTGTCATTAGATCTTCTTTAAGGTTAAGTATATTGCTGTGCATTAAGGGTGTCAAAGATATGGATTGTGGCCTGGATCCAGCCCACAGAGCTGGTGGGCAATTGGGAACTAGGGGCATGGCCATGGAGGGGAAGGGCCTGCCGTAGAATCTTGGGCCCTTGGGCCCTGCTGGACATGGCCATTGGCAGCACAAGGGTAAGTGAGGGTTACCCTGTGGCCATTTAGTGAACCTTTGCCTGATTCTTGTGGACACCCCCAGCACCGCAGATCTGGTATGGGAGCAGCCCAGGTCTGGCCCAGGACCTAGGGTGACTTCGACACCTCTGGCGTACAGTATGCCTATTCTATGTATTAAGTCTGGCAGTTTGCTGGCTTCTTCTGCCTGTACAAACCTTCACAACAAAGAAATGAAAACTGATAAAAATTTCTGACTCTTGCTGCTGGTAGGGGGCCCTAGTCTTCAGAGTCTTTGCTGGGTCTGTCACAAGACATTTACTGTGGAGTAGACTAATTAGCTTGACAGTAAATGCCTTGGTGTCTACACATGCACCCCTATTAGGCTGAAGTAAACTAAGAAACTTCACAGCAGTGCATGTGTAGACATTGACCTGGGTTGGCTGGAGCACAAAGTTGCTTCAGTGACAGGGCTGCCTGCCGGCTAGTCCTACACTGGACCATTCTCATGCCCCCACCAGCTACTCTACAGCACATTCAGCCAGGTTGCAGCAGCCTCAGGCCAACAGGCTGCCCCCCCAGACCTCCTGCCAGCTGGGGCTGCTCGGACCTGGCTCAATATGCTGCAGTCCCGGGCACACGTGTAAACGTGGTGCTGGGGGGTAGAAATTCGGGTTCAATAAGTGCTGGAGTTTATTGTGTTACATTCATATGCACATGTAGACACGCCTGCTAGCAATTAATGAGAAGCAAATGCTTTCTACAAAAGAATGCCAGCTAGTTTTCAGCAATTTCCTGCAGGAACGTTCACTTAAAACTATGCTTACAAAAGAAATTTAGTTCAGGTGGCATGGTAACAGACCCATGCTAATGGTACGTACATGCTGCAGACAGTAGATACAAGTTATAACATAATTCATGTACCCCTTGGGATTCAAGCCTAGAACTTTAGCTCCCAAAACAGGCTTCTATCCTGAGTCAAAAGGGAAAGCCTGGTACTAATAATGGTAGCAGGACAGTCAGCTGAGGAACATTATTCACAAAAATTGAGAATACGAAACATTATCATTATCAATACTGCTTCAGTACACATTTTGAAAGCAAATGCAGTGTTTTGTTTTTGCTTTGGTTTGTTTGGGTCTTTTTTCTTTTGTCAAAGGCAATAAAATCCCATTTTGTACACCTGAAATAAAGCAGCATAAATGTGCTATTAAGCCTTTTGAAATAAAAGGAATAAAAATCTGTTATTTTCCTCATCTAGGAGTATTTCATCTAATTTCTCTTTGCAGCTGACAGCATTTCATTTAAATAAAATTTGCAGAGTGGGTGGAAAAGATGGGTTGATTTGACACACTGTAGGAAGGAGCAGGGAGTCATGAAGGGTCAAAGACACTTCAGGAGGATTGTTACCTACTCACCAAACATATCTTTGAAATGTAAGTGCTCTGGTCTTACTCATCTTGCTGAATAATAACAGGTATTCATTCTGCACTAATCTTTTAATATTTAACAAGTTAATTAGTAGACGTTAATGACAACTGAACACGAGCACATCTGTACATAGAGATTTAACATATAAGAGTGGGGGAAAAATAGTAGTACACCAGATGTTCACAGGACAGGTCTAATCTTGCCTAAATAAGCCCTTGCCAGAGCCCAACATGAAGACTGTTTTAAAATTTGGTTCTCTACAAAGGACACAAAACATGCCATATTTACTGAACTTAAGAAAATTGGCATGGGATGAAATGGAAAGTGGCCATGGTTCTTTGAAGAATGCAGTCAGCTTCATCAGTATATTATATAAATGTAGCTACCTACTAATGTTTCCTTGGACAGATCTAATCCTGTGAATGGGAGTGTAATTCCAGCACAATCATTTAAAGGCCTGTTTAGAAAGTCCTCAAGCCTATATCTAAGCTGTCATTACGCAAGAAGTTTCAGTCACTGATCCCAGTGGGATTTATGGTTGATGTCAGGCGTGGATTTAAGAAGTATCTTGCTAAACAGAGATCCAAATGAAGAGGGTGGATCTTGCAAAAATTTGTAGGGTCCAGTGAAAGACCTACCCCTGTTTCGGACCATTAAAAAGGGTATTTGTTTTCAGCTTCTTTGTGGGGAACAGTACCATAACAATGGTTCGTTGAGTACAGCATAAGTCCCAGAAGCTGCCTAAGGTACAAGAGGGATAAAATTAAGCCAAGGGAGTGCCTCGCTTGCCCTTCCCTGTCTTCCCTTCCCCCTTAGCACCCTTTATCTTCCCCGCAGTGGGGAAGGCAGAGTGACTGTGCAAGGTATAGGAAAACAACTGGAGGTTTGCTGCTCTGGCATGTTACTTCCTTTTTCCTCAAAAAAAAAAAAAAAAAGCGACACCATCCCCCAATGCCTGCAGCAGTGAATTTCCAGCTGCTGCTCCTGGCCAGGCTGTAGTGCTGGCTATTTACAAGTCTGGTGGGGAGTAAAACTGTTGTCTAATGGTATCTATAAGGGGCTATCATTCCATATATTAACAACTTTCACTGTGGCTATATTTTATGCTGACCAATTAGGGATGTGACAGCTCTTGTGGAGCTCTGAGACTTGGATCTCCCAAACCAGAATCTAAGATGGAATACTGGTTCTTCAATGAAGAGCTTAAATTATGGCTTTCAGCATATTTTAAACAGCAGGCAGTGCTTGAGAGCAAATATATGGATGAAGAGCTCCCTCTTGTGGTATATGATAGTGAAAAGTGTTCCTTAATTTGAGGAAGAGTGTTTTGGATACATACTTTTATCAAGCCTCCCTTCAGATCATTGTGAGGATCTGTCACGAGAGGTGTGGCAGGGCACTGGTAGTGCCTGCCACTTTAAGGGTTGAGTCAAAGAGCCAGCAGATCCTGGGGACCCCAGAGGGGGTAGCGTGTGGGAGTAGTGGGGGCCAGGTATGCTCACATCTAGATGTCTGAGCCCAGCAGGGATGCGAGATCCCAGAGACCCCAGACGGGGGTAGTGTGGAGAGCACTGGGAGGCCCTACACAGAGTAGGGCTGAAGTGTGAGTAGGCCTGAAGGACAGCCCAAGAGGCATGCCGAGGAGGGTCAAATGGGAGTAAACCTGAAGGAGTGTACAAGGGCCAGCCCTGTGAGAAGTTGTGCCCAGTGTGGGGCTTGGGGCAGAATTAGTCCAGGGTTTGGCATAAGGCCAGACTATGCAGAGTAGGGGAACTTGTGGGAATTGAAGGTCCTGCATGGCAAGGCCAGTATGGGAGTAGCACAGCCTGATGGCCCAAGAGGGGCTGCTCAAGGAGGAGTAAGGACCGTGGCGCATGGCCCAGTAATGGGCAGTATGCCAGAGGCCCTGGTGAGAGAGGGGTAGAGTGGAAGAGGCCTTCTGTGAGAAGGGAGGTAGTGTGAATGTGTGTGTGTGTGGAGCTCAACTTTGGACTCAGTTTGCTCTGATCTCAGACCGGGAGTTATATTAGTCTGGATGCCATCTTTGAGGCATGGGCTGCGGTGTAGGGGAGGCTGGAGCTGCAGATAGTGCCCCCTAGCATCGGGGCAGTAATGTGCAGTTTCCCACATGTACCATCTGTATATGGGAACAGCAAAGCCGTGGCAGGTTAGACCGGGCGGATAGCCTCATAGAGACAGGTGGGCGGGCCAACATGAGACGTGGCCCTGAGAGATGCCCCATGTCACAAGAGGGAAGTACAAAAATGTTGCTACCCTCTTAGTGCCAGAAAAATGCCTACTGTAGGCATGGCTCCAGAAGATAGACCAAAGTTTAAGATTGGCTGGACAGACTTGCTTTTCAATAGCTGTTTTTCAAGAAATTAATTCAAATGATTACAATAACCTTCTGGTCACTGGATTTTTGTTTAATATGATAAGGACTTATGGTGAACCTACTGGGGCTAACCATAACATTAAAGATATGACAAACTTGGTGGGATTGAAAGCTCTATGGATATGTTCTTAAAAATCATGCCTGTTTCCATTTCATCACATGCACATTCTCTCACATATAGTGTCAAATGCACTTGCATTTTTCAAGTTGAGCCCTGGGAAGACTCCTTAAAATAGGATGTGGCCTGGCATTTGGGAGACTGGTATAGTACAATCTTCCCCTACTACTGGAAATTAAATCTCAAAATACAGGTATATGTCTTCCTACATGGCCCTAAAAGATTTTTGATACCACTGTAATACGAACAACAGATCATACTATAGTGTATCTATAGTGTCTGTAGAATACTATAGACTAATGAAATAGCCAATAATAGCTGATATATTTAAAAAAAATATTTTGTTTATATTTAATCCAAAGGGTGGTAACCAAAACTAAGAAGAACTGGAAATTATATTCTGAGTCATGAAGCTGAGTCCTCTCACACATCTTACAAGTGCAAATGAGATACTGAACAGCTGCTAAAATTCTGCCTTTGTTGTATCTGCAATGCAGCAAAGCCTAGAGAGGTAGCTGGATCAGTGCAGGATTTTGTGCAATAACTCTGTGTGCAGATGTAACCAGGAGAAAGTGTTGCTACTGTTCACTTATATGAAAGATTCACCCAGTCTTCTACTGTGTAGACTGCCGTTGTGTTGTGATTTACATAGGGGATCACTTCCAGGCCACTATACAAGACTTACTGTTCTTTGGAGACTGCTGGAAGTGAAGTGTTCTTTTATGCCTTGCAAAAGGAAGTTACCAAAACTCAGTGTTTCTGGTTTGCCTTCAGAATAATAACTTTTTTTTCAAATATCTAGAGACCTTGAAATATCCTTAAACTCATTTTGGACACACTAGCACAGGCTGTTTCTGAAACAAAATATCCTCCTTGAGATGCTGGCAACTGCTAAGTGAAAACACTTTCTTGTAAGTTTTATTGCCACTGTTAGAGGCAGTGAAAGGGACAAGAATGCTCATCTTACTCATCAGCTGCCGTGGCACCTGAGGTTTACAACTTCAATGTAACTTCAACGTGTGGACCGCTCTAGGGACGGGACACAAAGTCTTCCAACATTCCAACACAGAAGAAAATACATATGTCCTTTTTTTGCTTGTAAATGAATAGATTTTAAAAATAAGTATTTGGTCTGAGTAAGACAAGATAAAGGCAGAAAGAAAAGACGTAAGGAGCCCTTAATAGTACATTTTTTGTTCGTTTGTTGGTTTTTGTCTTCTACTTGGTACGTACCTGGCAGAAACATTTGTTGTGAAGGAAACACATTCATTGACAAATGTTAATGGTGTCGTTCCTGTAATATCTTCCCACTGCGCAGGTGTGGTTCCACCTAAAGTAATAATATAAGAAAAAAATTGAAAACAGGAAAAAAATCACAGCCCTTTATGCTCTAAGAAACTCATACATTTTTCTTTCCTTTTTTTTCTAATCAGCACCAAAAATGTTTAGCAATGGCATGAGAGATGGTCTGGAACTTGCAGGTCCATACAGACCTTTGCTATAGTATAGCAAAAAGAGGAGGTTGGAATCTTCTCTATGTTACAACCAAACACATGTTCTGCCCAGGTCCTTTACCTGTTATAAAACAATGGTCTGGTGCTCTTTTTAGTAATTTTAGAAGAATATTTTTTTCAATTCATAAAGCAGACCTAAGAAGAAGTTTGCATGGCTTATTACATTTTAAAAGTCATAGTGTGAACACAGTCGGGCAGTTATTTGTCATCAATTTTAGTGGAATTAGTTTAATATGAAGTGCTTACCTACATGAGCGTGGGGGCTTGAAATTTGGACACGACCACAATCCCCTTCTGCATCACCAACATTTGTGAAATACTAAATCACAATGCTGGTGCTCAGTGAACAAGAATGGATAAAGAAGTTAAGAAGTGGGAAGCCTAGGGCTACAAAATGAGGATAAAAATATATAACGCATCGTTGTTCTCTAAAGCATAATGGTACCTTGATACAATGTTGATTCTGATGTAGTTCATGGATATGAATGCCAGTTTATTTTCTCATGCAGCCCTCACCCTAGGTTTCACTGAGCTTGATGTCACTATAATCAGTTTAATCCATCTGACCCACAACAGTTTATAACTGTAGGGTCCTTTGTGCTCACACAGAGCACCAGCGCAGAAAACCTACCTGTTATGCTGCATAGTAATCTTAGAGTAGGTGTGTCACCCCCATAACCATTCATCATCCCATCACTGGAAGCTTTGGGGACAGGAATAGTCATTGTGATGGGCTTGTGGAATTTCCTTCTTCTGGGCTCCAAGGTGACTATAGGACTGAAGGTAGCCTTGTTGCCTAAAATCTTCTTTACGAGTTCATGGTGCATAGGTTGGGCCTTTTCAAAGTAACAAGACAATAAAAGAAAATGTAAATGACAATGTCCTTCAACTGTCCCTCATGTCCCTCAACTTCTGTTTTCAACAGAAGCTGTATTGCTTTCCAGCTAATTGACTGAGTTCAACACTTATATTGCACTTTTACTCTAAGGGTCTTAGAGCATCTAAGAAACATGCAATTAATTAAATCCCACACCTCCCTAATACTTATGTTAGTATTCTCATCACTGACAGGTAAATGACTTTCCTGTCACACAGTCATGAGTGGCTGACTTATGAATAAAAGTCACAGGTTTCCCTAATCTTTCTCTTTCTCTAAGCAGCCCTGAGCTCATTCTCTCACCCAAATTTTTTATTTGCTCAGGAGTATTTTTGGCAGAAGTGCACAAGTGATCAACTGATTACATCCTATTGTCTGCTGACTCTACGGCATGGAAGGTCTTCTGTCCCATCAAGGAGCATGCCTCAAATGCAGCACCAGTGAGGGAAGAGTGATAAGCATTGTAATTGCTTCTCTGTACCTGGAGGCCAACGCGAATCCGCTTGGTTAGAGCTCCTTCTGGGAAGACTGCCTGCACTTGTGGTACAACAGTACTGCTAAGCACACCTCCCTCAGGTCCAATGAGGTTGCTGTCTTGTTTGATGCGGGATACCACTGCAAAGTACTGTGGGAAATCTCGGGTGATGATACGACAGATACGCTTCTTCTCAAGCTCCTCTGGAGTGTCAAGTACTGAACCAAAATAATCATGGTCGATGATGAGAATTTTATGGCAAAAATACAACTATGTCCAAATTAATTTAACACTACTTTAAGCTGTAGTTTAAAGTTACAAATACGTAGCACTTAAAGGGAAAAACACACATGCCAGCATTCTAAGCTCAGCTAAATCGAAGAATAAAGGAAAGAAAGAAAACGATTTGTAGATAATCCAGGACATCAGCTTCTGCAAAATCTGTGTGCATATACATACAGCAAGAGCTTTGGATCAAGCCCATTTCTTCCTGGCATTTTCAGACAAATACCAATGCTAATTCCTGATTTATCAAAGCCTGACATTAAGCACATGAGTAGTCCCATTCATTTCTATGGTATTACTCAGAGTTAGGCAACCACTTAATCACCATAACATACTGTAGCCTAAATATGCTCTTTAAAATTTTAAAGTCATCCTTAGAACCAATGTTTGGACCCCAGAACAAAACCCATTTACATGCTTTAGATCGGTGATGCTCAAAGTATGGCCCGTGGCCTGGGTTTGAGTTATGGACCTGAATCACCTGGCCCATGGGGCTTCCCACAGGTCTACAAATTTGACAGCAGGGGAATGGGGACAGCATGAATTATCATGCCTCTGGGAGCCCCACATCCATTAATGCTGTTACTGGTTCCCTGCCACTAAATTTTTGGACCCATGGGAAGTCCCATGGACCAGATGACATGGCCTTACCTGCCAGATTGGGCTGATATTCAGAGTCAGTGTATAGCTCTGGACTCAGCATGTAGGTTCAGGCTTGGCACTTGGCCCCAGAACTAGCACAAAGCGTCACTTCACAGCTCAGGACCCAGAGTGCAGGATCACTTCACGGGTCAGATCTGGCATGCGGGGTCAGTCCATATACCGAATCTGCCCTGCACACTTGCCTCCATGCACCAGATCTGGCCTGCAGACTAACTGTGCTGTACTCATCTGGCCCATGGACCAGAAAGGTTGAGCACTGGTGCTCTAGGTTATTGGCAATACTACTATGGATGTCCCATATATTATGTCCTTTCAAGTGACAATAGAATCCATGATCCCTGCATTCCCCCAAGCACATACCTCTTAAGAGGTAATGAGAAAAGAGTGAATTGAATATCCAGAAGGTTTATATTGACTTTTTACCATGTGATTGCAGATGATGACGATTTTGCCTCTACTGAAAACTCTAGGGGCGTCAGCTAAAACAGACCTCTCCAGCAGTGCTGCTGTGTGCTAAGAATGTTATAATGATCCACTGTGATTTCAATAAACATGAGCAGAATTTGCCAAAACAGACCTTGAATTTGAGGACCAACAGTCAGATTGTAAGCCATAGGAAAGATGATAAAGGGAGCTTTTCTTCATTACAGAAATGATGCTGGAAAAGGCAGTGAATGGACTAGGGTGGAAAACTGGCTGGGTACCTTCATCCATTCCATTTAGGATTTCATTTAGCTCATCCTCAGTATATTCACAGAAGTGCTCCTTCCAGCTGTCCCCATTCTCACTGCGCAGAATCACCAGCTCTCTCTCTTTTCCACGCAGAGCCGCAAAATGGGGAATTTCCACAATCACAGGCCTAGCACAGCAATACAGCACATTAGATGTATATGGGAGAGAGGCAGAAATGGAAACAACAGCAATCCCATTGAGTCTGTTACAAAGTGACCTGGAGTTCTAGCTATTATTCAGGAATATTTTGAAGCAACCCTAACAGTCATACTAGTAGGTCACTAGAGTATCCTAGCATTTTATAACCCCCCTGGTAAATATACCATAGGATGATTTAATTGCACACTCCTCTCTTTACACAATGTGTACACAACTGGTAATGTAGCAGTGTGCTGAATAGAAATTTTAGCCTTTTTTTTAAAAAGATACTTTAAATAAAACTAGCGTTCATTTTAGCTGTCACTACAGTACAGGTTAACACGTGCAATTTAATTTCAAAGCGAATCTACTGTAATAGAGAGTTAGCTAGTTGGAGGAATTTGATCTGAGATATACTTGTGGAAATCTGGATACATCTATTGAAATCAATGGGCCTGATTTGCCTCTCATGCTGATTTTATTTTGTTGTGACTTCTACCAGCTCCAACACATTTCATTCCTGGGAAAGGAAAAGTAGGTCCAAGGATATAACCTGGATTTGTACTAGTGTAGAAGAGAGAATAATCGCCTCATTCCCACATTTTGTGAACAGGTAAATACGTGTGTGTTTGTGTGTGTGTGCGCGAGCACACATGCTTATCTAGACAAACCCATGTATACACAGTCAAATGTACTTTCTATATCTCTGGAGAAAATCTATGTTGTATACATATACCTCAATAGTGAGAATCACCACATGGGCCACCATGTACATGATATGTTATATCCAACATATAACATATGTTATTGATTTACTGGCAGCAATGTGTGTAAAAAAAAACCAAAACCAAACCAAACCAAACCAAAACAAAACACAGTAGATTCTTTTTGGTCCCAGTCCAGGTTGCTTTGCTACAGACATCAAGCACACAACAGCCGGCACACTGTACAACTAGGAAGATTTCATGCTAAAACAAAAATGAAGGCCACGTAACTTTAAGAAAAAAGATAGAACATACCACCAAAACAAAAACCACATACCACAAGGGTTGGAAAATGGTCTACTAACAGTTAAGTATACAGAATTTCAAATCATAGAAAGGGACAATGCCATGGGCGTAATGACATAAAAAAATCATATTGCAGAAGGAGAAGAACGGGGAGGCCAGCATCCATCAATTTGTTTTAAGTCTCTCCTACCCAAGGAATTTGGTCCCAGGTGGCCCCAGCTGAAGGATTCGGCTGACCAAACTTTCTCCCTCATTAAGTGGGGGAGGAGCCGTAGGCAGATGAAGTTTACTGCATACATCCAAAGCAGCAGTGAAAGAAAGAACATAAATAAGCTTTATGTATTTTTTTGTCCAGAACCCCAGTGTCAATGTCTGGTCAGAGTGAAATTAGGGTGTACACTGAATAAGGTTCTGCCCTGGCTGTGCCAGACTGATGACAGGAATTAATGAAATAAGTCCCATTCATTAGGAACCAACCTCACTTCCATGAAGATCAATGGAAGTTCCACTGGTGAACTTAATGGAAGCAGGATCGAGGTCGTAGAATAGTTGGGTCAGTACAGTGCCATAACATTTATTTCAACAGATACAATGTGTGACTATCTGGTTTCACTGCCAGGACACCACCCAGAAAAAAAATGCTCACTGGCAGGGTACACATGAAAACTAGCTACGTATCCATGTATGCTCTTTGGATGAGTTTTTATTGAAACTCCTCATTATATAAAGAGACCATTTAAAGAAAAATAATACCAGGCCAGATCCTGTTCTGCCTATTAGGCCCATAAGTGGATGTAGGTGCCCACGTAAAATCCTAATCCACCTTTCTCGAGTCCCTGAAAAACAGTTAATATAGAAGGTGGCTGGGCCATCCTTCACCTCACTGCTTTTGTTTTTTTATTGAATGCATTTTAAGGATAAGATGTTACTGTAGATATATTAACAGGTTTTCAGAGACTCCAACAGAATGGATACAGGATCACAGTTAAGTGCCTAATGAGTGGATTAAGATCTGTCCCACTAAGTGTTAACATAACTGTGGGAAAGGAAGAGATGACAAGAGACACAATGAATGTGACAGCAGTGGTATTCTGCTGGTACTTCACATTCATATTTTTTTTGCTTAAGTACTGACCAACATTTGAAGAAAGTGTCAGTGTTTTGTTAGGCAGCTTCCGCAGCTGCCTGATACCAAGGAGCAGCCTGTTTGCCACTGGAGAAGGCAAGCTTGCCCTTAGCAACAGGGTCTCTGTGTTTCAGAATTCTTCTTGTTCTTCTATTAAAGTACAGCAGCAATGAAATAATGTAAATGTGTATTTGACTCCACCCCTACCCCATCCAAAACAATTAGTGTTAAAGAACCATTAAATCACTCTCTCACAAGTCTATTCTTCTATACAGAACATTAGCAAAAACAACGGCTGTGCTGACTCCCTTGATATGATGGGACTTAAAATCAATCGATTTGTTGCAAAATGGATTTAAACTGTTCCCCTTCACAGCTTCTTTGTTAGTTTCCAACTAAAGCCATTCGCTCTTTTGGAGGGGTTCCTTCCATCATCCACATTTGGATGCCACAGTTGATAGGGAGAGCAGCTAATAAACCAAACCAAATAAAAAGAAAAAAAAAGTGTAGAGAACTGCTGGTTTCAGCTGAAAACTGCTAAAACAAGCGCAGCAGTAATTGCAATTGTGATCTTTCTATTGGGTATTGCAATATAGGACAAAATAAGCTGCTGAAGAATTTTTGAGTTGTCCTATTGCTTGAACTTGCAATTTTAACCCCAGAAAAATCAAAAGCTTGCGCTTCCTAGATAGTCCAAATTATTCATAACACAACACAAGTTTCTAATACAAGGAGCTCTAACTTGTGTTGCATCTGCAGCAGGCTTCAAATTTGGCTTTAGATCAGTGCTGTGTTATTTATCTTTTGTTGCTTAATTTTGGGTGATTTAAATATAATGTGAATTGGTTCTCTATTTTACTAAGTGATTTCCATTATAATAGCACAACACTGACTAATAAACTTATTCCAGGAAGCACACTAAACCTTAGTGTTAGTGTTTTAAAACTTTAGTGTTCTCAAGAAAAATGCAGACAAGCCAAGTGACTTGCTGATGGGTTTTGAGTCAATTTACATTGGGGTGGGCATCCTATTATGTTACAAAGAAAATATATAAAGAAAACATTTTTTCAGATCAATTTGACTGGGGGGGGGTATCACTGCAGTGCAACTTATAAACAGATGAAAATATATCTTCCATTTTCACTTCAGGCAAACCATGACTCTTACCCAAGAAACTGAGCACCAGAAGGTCCAACTTCAATAAGGCGGCTGGCCAGACCTTCTCCTTCCACCATTGGAGGCATGGTGGCCAGTCTATGACGTTTGACCAACCGGCAGGTTACTCGTGTTGGGGCAGTGCATTTCCGAGGGGGAATAATGATCCTTAGTCCATTATGCCTGCAACCTCGCATGGCACCACCACGGGCATCCACCATGAAACTAACCAGGAAGCTGAAAGCGTGAAATGAATATTATATATAAAGACATATTAGGCAAAGAAAAATCACTTCGGTTACATTCCAAATTGTTGTCTTCCAACATGTACAGACTATACACCTAAGTGTGGTGCTTTCTTCTACTGTATGTAGAATTTTAACAATCTTGTCCTTGTTTGTGTGGTGTTAATTGATAGCAATATCACTAATTACTTAAACTAACAACATCTATCTTAGAATTTTTCAGAACATGTATGGCAGAATACATATGAAGGAATTAGGGGAAAAAAGTGTGAGCATCATATAGGGTCCTGTGCAAATGCCTCTATTTTACATTTGTGAACATTTTTTTTTCCAAAGCTGTCATACATTTCTACCTTTAGTGCCATCACAGGGTAAGATAGGCACAAAACCCATGCATAGATAACAAACTTCTAATATTTATTATTAAAGAAAAAAGACTTACTATGCAGTGATATGAAGAAAATTGTGAACTGGGTTTCTTTTATTGTTGAACTTACTATAATTTTCCTTATGGTTTGATAGATTTGAAACTCCTAAGACTAAATTATTCATGGATTGTAGGTCAAAGTTCATTCTGGATTACACGTTTTATTAAAACCAATGGGAATTACACCTGCATATTATACCAGGTCTAAATTCCTTCTTTATCTGTAATACCTGCCTTTTCAAACTTTTCACTATCTCAAATATTAACTAGAAAGAGAAAATAATCAAAGAGTAAGACTTCGGTGCACTTGTTAAAATGGTTACATTGACTTTTAACAAGTTAAGCACTACTACTTACTAGATTTACGGTGCCCACTTTCCTCCTTAGATTTACAAAAACTAAATCAGGATGGGAAAGAGGTTTAGTAAATAGGATTCTTTTAATAAAACTATATCTTTAATAATAAAGAGTAGCAAATAGTCGGCATTTAAGATATGCTTCTTCTAAGATAGGCTACTGAGGATGGGAGCAAAATGTAATCATTTGGTTGTGGGCTTATTTAAAAAGTACTGTTTTTCCTGTTACTGCAGACAACATTAACATGCCCCTATGGGGATGCCCTACAGTGGCAGGAAGCTAGCTATGATAGAGAAGCTCTTCGTGGATCAGGGTAAATAGCATGTAGGTTTTCCTGGAGAAACAGAAAAGTCTTCCTTAGATGGCACTTTTTCACCTCTATCTCAATTTTTTCAGCTGTGACTAGCCAGTAAGTTGACTCTAATAGTTTTGCTATGATCAAAGCCTAATTAAGGGCATTTCTGCAAAGCATACAAAACCTAGGAAAGAAAGGCTATATCAACTATTATACTATTGGGTTGCTGGAAATGAAAGAGGGAATAGCTGAGCTGGGACAATACCAGGCCTATTTCTAGCATTACTGCACGGGGAGTCACACAAATGCTAACATCTGCTCTGAGAGACCTGCAATAAAGAAAATCTTACAAGATGAGTGACAAATACAAATATTTTCACTCTCACTCGAGTCACTCTGCACAACAAATATTTGCATCCTTTCACTATTAAGACATATGCAATTCATTCCACATGCTGTTAAAACAGAACACTCAACACACCATGCAAGTCAGAATAATGGATGAGAGAAAGGAGCCACAACCTGCCAATCTGAAGCACGCCATGCGCCATGGAGGCTATGAAGACACTTCTCACACATGCAGTCTCCTATTCTACCACCATCCATATACCTCTAGGTTTTGTTTACTGTACAACTCAGGGGAGTACAACCATAATTTCATTCCTTAGGGGCTGTGCTTCTGTGGTCTTAACAAGGGGAAAAAAATGAAAAAGATTTACAGCTTTAATTCCTTGGGTTAATTTTTCAAGAATGGATGCAACCTTCCTAAAATATATTCTGTCTAAATGTTAAATTATGTCTTTTACTACTCACAGGGAAGAAAGAAGAATTCAAAGCTGCTAATTTCTCAGTTTTGAAAATAATCCTGCATGATTGGCTTTTATAAATTGAAGTCAAGCCCTGTCTGAACACATTTTGCATCACCTTTGTGACAGATGTATAAAAAGTGCTTTCACTTCTGTTCCTGAGAATCCATCTAAAATTTGGGTGATCATATTTCCAGTTTCATATCAGGACACTCCCCTCCCAGCACATTCAACTGTCTTCAAGCTCTAGCTTAGCTGAAAGCACCAGAGCCCTGGACGGAGGGCTGTGGGCGGCCTGCGGAGTGTTACAGCACCTGCCTGAAGAATATCACTTTCAGGCATGGAGATTTTGCAAAACAGGACAACAGTGTTTGTTTGACCAAACCACAGGGATGACCAGGACAGGTGTTTAAAATGAGACTGTCCCAAAGAACAGGATGTAACGTCACTCTGCCTAAAACACTATTGCAATGGTAGCAGTAGAAATGTATTTAACAGTAGTAAGATCTGGGATGAAATAAGAAGTTCCCAATATATTACTGTAATAAATAGACAGCAACAGAAACTGCTATAACTGTTATCAGCGGAGCTGGCTGAATGATTTGATGCAAATCATTTTCTGAATGAATGCTGGCATTTTTTATTAAGTAAATGATCAAGGGTACAATTTTTCATTAGTGTGCAGTGTTTTTTTCCTATCATTTTCTATTATTTCAAATTAAACTCTTCTTCTTAAAAGCTGAACTCCTTAGATTAGCTTCCTATATTTGTCAAGATTGCCAAGAACACTGTAATTACTACCAGAACACAAAGAAATAAACACATAAATATGAATAATTATCATATATGAATGTAAATAACACCAGTAATGAGTACATCGCATGAGCAAATCAAGTAATCTCTTTCCTTATAGGAATACCCAGTCCTGTTCTTTTCATGCCTGGTATTCTATTTTCTCTTAAGTTTTTTTCAGACAAAACAAAAAAGAAGAGTGTACTGAATTGATGGTGCTTCTCCATGAACTGTACATTATGTGTTCATATGCTTAAAATAGCTGATGGGATATTTGGTCCTGACTCTGATTTCACACTTACACTGGGTTTTATGCAGCTTGACTGTGGGTCCCAGCCCCAGGACTGCACTGGGGCTGGTCCCAGAGACTCATGCACTACAACGGCAGAAAACTCAAAGCTGCAGATGGAGGGCAGCACCACATAACTGTCAGCCTGCCAACCATGGAGGAGCTGTCAACCAACCTCATGTAGCCAGCATCTGGCTGCATGATGGGGATTGTGCCACACATTCAATTTAAGGTGTGATGGAAACCAACCACAAAAATATTATACATATTTTGTGGAATATTTTTGTGGCTAGTTTCCCATTTTGTCGTAGCATGTATTGCCTGAACATGTGGATGGGTTACCATTTAAGATACAATTAGCAGGGCAATCATATCTTAAATATAACGTATGTCAGAGGCATATGGTACTGTAATCTGAAGCTGACATTAAACAAAAAGGAGGAAAGCTATAAAGGCAAGGGACAATAATGGGTAATAGAGGATAGCTAATTAATCTTGCTGTATGTTATATCAGCTAAATAAAAAAAACAGTGTAATCTTGGACAGTTTTTGCAGACTTTATGCCACAGACTAGGGAGGTAATACTTCTTTCCTATACAATCTTATTGAGAGCATATCTAAAATATTAGCCCCCCATTCTGGAAACCTAGTACCAGAGACAGCTGGAAGCTTCAAGGTACAAGGTAAGGTCAAAAATTATGTCAGACAAAAGATCCAAATTTTGTAAATGCTACTTTGTTTATATAAATCTTAATTCCAAATATGAGCAGATTTTGAAAAGAGCCATGCCAGAAGTCATGAAATGTATGTGCCACAGAAGTCAAGGAAGATTCAGAAAGTTTGTTTTGTATAGAAAGTTCAAAGGTAGGAAATTAATTTATAGAAATTGGTGACTAAGCAAGATACCAGAGCCAAATGTAGTTATTGGCTGGGTGTAAAAAATAGGAAAAAGGAAAGGAATTCCTTTGGGTCTAATTGAGTTTACATATATTAAAATAGCCAATAATATCAACTGGGGACCACAAAAACAAACAGTTTTATGCAGAATATAGCTAAAAGTTAAGAATATCCATATAGTAGCTACAAGATAGACACATTTGAAGGCAAAATTGTCAATGTCTCTTTTAGAGAGAGGCAATATGGTAATAGATGATTTTTTTAAAAAACTGGAACGTCTCACAGAAAAAAAAGACAACACACCTCCAAAATAAACACTTTTTGGAAAATATAAATATTCCACTGTATGAGACTAATGATATACCTATTGCTGCAAAGAAGTTAAACCAAGCAATCTCTGCTCTAACAATGTATCAAAGTCAGTCTGTCAAAGTCAATGCAGTTTCCTTCACACTGTCCTTTACTTTCTAATTGTTTGAAAATAAATTTTCAATGCAGGAAAGCTATAAAAATACTCAATAAAGTCTGAGTGCTGTACAAATACAGCCAGTTTTCCCAGGGGCCTTAACCAAACCTCTATCTATGCAACTTTTCGCACATATTTTTCAGAACATTATCATTCACACATCATAATATACATACACAAAACTGTTTTGAACTAATGGGATGTGTGCACTGCCTGAACGCTATGCTTTAATTGAAGTTTGTGCACCCCAAATTATGTCACAATATCATCATGTAATGATAAGCATTCTAACAAAGGAAGGAAAAACAGACACAACCAACCTCACGAGTTATGGCATTTCATCCCAAAGGATCTTACACAAAATTCACAGACATACACAAAATCTGATTAAATTGGGGTTGGAAGGCAGCAGCAAGAGTGCTAATATTTTGGCTAAGGACATCAGAGAAAACTCCTTAATTCTCGCAAGATGTTTCCACATAAAATAGATCAAATCTAGATGGGTATTTTTAAGTTGTGATTGAAAGAATCGTTTACAAAATGTATGATTAAACTGATCTAGTTTTGAAGGGTGAAAGGAGGTGAGGTTCCAAATAATTTTGATATTCCAAACACACTAAAGTGTTTCTTTTGCCAATTTTTTCTTTGATAAGACAATAACAGCTAATCTATTTTTGAAGCCATTTAAAATGCAGGAAAGAAATAAACACAGAAATAAAAATGGAGAAATATGTATTGAGAAAGACAGGGCGTTATTTTTGTGCTTTGCCATATGTTCTTGTTTTAGTCAGCTGTTTTCCAGAAGAATCATGCTCCCTTCAGATAGTGAAGAATTTAAGTTTGCTGGCACTCAGCTGCACTTCTCTGTCTGTAAAACCATTTGATCAGCCATACGCACACAGTTTCCTAAAGAGTCTTTCTGGAACAGGTAATGATTGCTGCTACCACATAAAAACTGAAAATGCAAAAGCGATCCGCTATCATTATGCAGTCCATTCAGAGACGGTTATTCATTTTAGTTAGCTAGGCAGGCGCACATGCTTTTCATTATATAGCAAAAAATTGGTAACAGTGTCACTGAACCATAACCACCACAGACACACTTAAGAGCTCTTTTATCTAAGTTATTTTAGCTAATACAAGAAACTAGGAAACAAGGAAATAGCAGCACTCAGTGTTAGTCAAAGTGTAAAAAAGCAGAAACAAATAGCTTAATCAGGGTGCTTCAGCAATTCTCAAGCGTAGAATTGGAAAGGGAAATGGATCCAAAGTTTGAATTCAAAGATACCAAAGATAAACACGCTAATCAAATGCCTGTTCAAGTCAATGGGAGGTTTTTCTGTTACTTCAACAGGTGTTGGATCAGGCTGATGAGTAACTATACATAAGTAAAAATATACATCCTAGGAGGACAAAAAACATGAACTGAACTGCAGGCATCTAGAAATAATTGTAAGTTTCTTGCACAAATGTACCCTTTACTGACTGTAAAAATCTTAGCTAGCTAAAACAGGTGAAAGGTAGGGGTGTGCGAAGTGGGCAGTATTTGATTTGGATTTAGCCGGATTCAGGGAACAGTGATTTGATTAGCTGATTCAGGTCACTGTCCCAATTTGATTCGGCCAGATCTGAAGATTCAATGCTGATGTGGAGAATCAGCAATTCAGCCACAGACGCAGCATTATATGTTTTTTCCACGTACCTCGAAGTACCAGGAATAGCTTGTGAATGGTGAGTTGATGTGTCCCACGGAAGCATGGCGGGGGGAGGGCACATGCTCAGTGGTGGACCCAGAAGTGGACCAGAAGTACTTCCGGTCCACTTCTGGGTCTGCTGCCAGGAGCAACAGGGACCCCCCCCCTGCAGCTCAGTGATTGGTCATGGGGGGACCTCAGGTGCTCCCCCAGACCCAGGAGGTACCAGTCACCAAGCTGGGGGAACGGGATCCATGGCCAAGCATACAGGGGACCCCCCGCACTCCTGTGGGATACTCCATCTGCCCCCACCATCTCAGAGTTCACGAGCTGTGCCTGGTACCTCGAGGTACATAGAAAAAACATATAAAGCTGTGCCTATGACCAAATCATCGAATCTCTCTGAATTGAATTGGAGGCTTCTGATTCAATTCGGAGAGATTAATGGGTCTCCTGATTCAATTTGGATTTAGAGATTCAGGAGCCGAATCTCCTCTGAATCGAAACAGTGACTGAAGCTTTGCACAGCCCTAGAAAAAGGCTCTTGGCTGAGAACAAACTATGATATGGAAGGAGTTAGAATTCCCTAAGAATTTTATTTATTTAAGTATTTAAGACAAGGGTGGGCAAAATGTGGCCCGCCAGGCCATTCTATCTGGCCTGCAAGACCCCTAAAAATTTAAAAAAATTAATATATATCTGCCCCTGGTTGCCTATCATGCAGCCCTTGATGGCTTGCTGAAACTCAGTAAGTGGCCTGAGGTTTCTCAACAACAATTGCAGCCACATGTCAAACAAATGCAACGAACATATTGGATATTAGGGGGTTAATACACTGAAATCTTCAAGTAGGTACTGCATCATCTGCTATGCTTTGTGGAGCACTGAGCACTGCATCAATGATAAATGTATCACATTCATTTAGTATAGCTCTTGGCACCTACATGACTGATTTTATTTGCCAGCAAAATCACACAGAAGTAAGGACGTAGGACCAATTTAACTCTTTAATTGCACCATTGCCACTCCCTCTTCTGATTTTAATAAGGTAGAAAATGGGAAAAATTTGGTCTACAAAGAGATTCTGTAGCACTCTGCATATGAAAAGGACTGTGGAAAAGGATTCACTTTTGTGAAATGCCTTCAAAGCCATAATTATTTACATTTTAAACAGCCTATTCATGTGACTGGTATAGAAAATTTAGTATTAACTACAGACAAGACTTAGACGGACTGCACTGGGCTTCAATTAAACTGATCACAATGTCCCTAGAATTTTCTTAATAAAAGTTATTAGCATACTTTGGAGAAAAGGGGTATCTCCCATACAATGGAAAAGTAAGACCATGTAGAATTTTGCCAGGTAGAATTTCCCTACTGTCTAAATAAACATAAAAGCACTAAAGCATCCTGAGAGTGTGTAAGTTAGAAGAAGGATGAAGGTAAGGATGAAGTGGTGAGGAAGCATATTAAAAGAAATTATGCAGAAGTTCACCTGCTGTTGTCATGATCAAGACATGGAGAAGAATGGCTGCAACAGAATACATAATTTAGCACAAAAAAGAGCATGAAGTGAAGTTTATAAATAAAAAAAGAAATAAATGAGGTGTTTTTTTTAACCTGAGCCTATAAATATGAAGAGCATGTGAACAAAGGGTATAAATGAGTATGGAACATAAGCTTATGTAAGTATCATGAGTTACAGGTGGCAACTACAACAGCAAAGCTACAGTAATTTGGGATGCTATTACCTCCTCTCACCATGTATGTATCCTTAATCTCGGCTCTGAATTGGAGTAATCATTTTGGCATCTGGACACCAAAGCTGGGCATCTGGTTCCCTAAGTGCTTAGCTCAGAGCCAAATAAGGTACTGTACTTCCTTACTCAGGTGCTTACTTTTACTTTTAAACCGGGCCTCCAAAATATAATGTGTCTACAGCTTAAAATGTAATTCCATCAAGAGCTTCTGGGAACAAAATGAATTATAATTCTTTGTTCCCAGGTGTTCTTTTGAATGGTCTGTCCTCCAGTTTGCTCCATCTGAACATGTTTGTAGTCCTCCTTTCATTCCCACCTCCAGGTTGACAGATGGTAAACTTTTTGTTATAATTTTTCTATCGCCTTATGTTCCAGTAATACAAACTACAGTCAGTTATGTTATTTGCCCCCATCACTTCATTATTATGTAAATATCTATTGCCATTTTCTTTTTTTGGCATCAGCAAAACTTTTAGGCCCTTGTAAGATTTGATGGATTCTAATATCATTTACTTTTGTACATTTGAAATGACTCTCAGCTGCTAGCTGCCAGGTCCTGTTTCCACAACTATTTCCATAAAATGAATGTCACAGTGGGGAAAGCAACATAAAGGATTCAGAAAACAACACTTTAAGCGTGTTTTATTTACCTTGTAAGCAATGATCCAATCTCCTTTTTTCCAGACAGGCAGCTAAGAATGATAACTCTCATTATTTATCAATTTTAACCACTGGCTCCCTATTCTTTTTTTTAATTTCCGTTATGGACGTAATGGTTTCCAAAAGAGCAAACTAACACAGTTCCAACTATTTAGCTTTCCCAGATATATGTGTGTGTGTGTGTGTGTATGTGTGTGTGTGTGTGTGTATGAAGATACCTTTGAACTGTTTGTTAGTCAGAATTTTCATAGTGCCAAATGAACGTAACATACAGATATGCAATAATAAAATACCTCATAGATAAGTAAAATATTGTATTTCAGGAGCTCAATGTTTTTAATATAACAGGAATTTTAGCATACCCATTTTACTCTTGGGGACTCTGAGACACAGGAAAGTTGCCCTAGATAACTAAGATAAATTAATATCAGAAGGAATAGAGAAACCACTCTCCCCTGCCAGCACCCTCCCCACCTCTCTCCATTTCATGTCATAACTGTTTGAAAACATTACCTCTCTTCCCACAATACAGCACAATTACAGTACAGTATAGTACAATTACAAGCTCATCTGACCTGAAGATTGCTGATAACCATATAATCTACAAGAGTAAACACTGAGTTGCTTCTTGCATGTCACCGAACCCAACAATAGCACAGTGTAATAATTCATCAGGAGTACTGTACTTTCAGACCGTACATTTTCATTCAATCCTACAAGCCAGGGCAAGTGGAAAAGATATAAAAATGTGCTATTGCAGGGCTCTTCAAATCAGCGTTTCACTTCTAACCAAATGAAAATATTTCACTTATTCACCATGGGAAAGGAACTCAGTGTGCATTGCGTGGTTAAGCCTGTAGAAATAGACCTTTGCACAGCTGGGTGTTTCTTTCTTTCTCATCTTAACCTGTCAATTAAACAAAATGAGCTTATTCCCTGGAATTTTCAGCAAAGTAACAATGCTTTGCTTTTTCATCAACCACTTAGCATTCAAGTTTTCTTGACTTACTGAAACAATGTTAATTTGGGCTGCTTTAAGGATTGTATTTCCTCCTTCCTTTCTTTCCTCTTTGTGATCACTATTTCTTGGGATCAGGTACTGGATTCCTTGGCTGGCTGGTCAAAAGTTGCAGTGTATTCCTACTAGCTCCCCTGCACCCAAGGGAGTGTTTACAAACCCATTTCCTTACCCAAGGGTGTCATTGTACAGTTTTATGACCTAAAGAAAAGGTTTCCTTGCTGGGGGTGACATGTTAAACTTATGTTCTTTAAACATAATAAATCAATTCAATGTGTCCCTTTAATATTATGTAGATCATAAGTTAATTTTCATGGTAAGTCAGTGCAAAGTAAAAATTAGTTTTTCTGTAGCATTTTAATATTTTTATGGGGTAAAATTCTTGCTCATGAAGACTCTACTGTTATTGTATTTTACTGATAATTTCCTAGAGATATGTCTAAAGAAAACAACTGCCCTGGCTAATATGATCTGTATCTTATCCCCAATAACAATTTCCCTCATTGATTTATAAAATCTAATTTCCTTATTCTGGAACTGGCAAGTTGGTCATGAAGTATAATGGATTGGCTGAAGAATGATAATGTAAAAAAAAAAAATCAAGTCCCACAGAAACTTGATTAACTGTTCTTTAAACGTAGCTATCTTATCATCTATCAATACTAGAAAAACCAAGTTTCTGGGAGTGAAAGGTAACATGGTTTGGGAAAAAAAATATTTAAGCAATTTGGCATCACTTGCTGGATTTAGCTGCCAAAATAATTTTAAAACCTAAGTCTTGGCCATATAAAAAAAATACATATTTCCTATGTTCACAGTTACTTATTTTTATTCCTCTGCTAATTTTAGAGGTAAGAGAGAACAAAAAGCTAGCAGCACTGGCTATAGCCAGCTATGGTGTTGGCATCTAACATTCAAACTTTCCTTAGGGCCTTGTTACACGTAATTTTGTGCAGCTCCTGGAGCTCTTAACCCCTGGATTCACCACACATTAACACCTGAAACCAGTTTTAAGCATTCCTTATGCAGCTCAAGGTTACTCACTACAGGGTAGGATTATTTCAGATCCTTGTTAGCCAGCTCATGTAACACTAAGGCAATATATCAGCAGCTACTTTAGGTTACACCTCAGTGTAAACACCCTACCCACTCCCCTTACCTGCTGACCCAGATCAGGCCCACTGCCCCCCTCCTGCCCTCCCCAGCACCCTAGATCCCTGCTCACTGCCTCCCCACTGCCCCCTTTTCCCCTCTTATCTCCCCCATCACCTGCTTACTTGTGGCTGCCCATACAGTTTGTCCTGGGAAACCAGGCAGGGAAAGGTTAACCTACCCATCCACAGCTCCCACCAGCACTGCTCTCTGGACAAGCTCAGCTCAGATGAAAGCAGCAACCTGGCAGCAGAGGCCAAGCAGGCAGGTTAACCCTTCCTTGCCCTTACCTTTCAGCCCTTTAGGGCCCTGCTAGCTTGAACATGTGACTGCTCCAAACTCAAGTTAGCACTGACACAGATCAACACTTCTGCAGCTCACAGTGTAATGTGTAACAGGGCCCTTATGCACCTTTATCAGTCTAACCTGCCATCACACTGTTATGCCAGCTTTGTTTCTCTTTGATCCTCTTGTACAAAACAAGGCCACTCAAACTGCCAGTAAACAACCTCATTATCTTGTAGTCCATTTGGGATACCATCTCTAAACATTAACTTGGACAGGCCTGTATTTTAGTCTCTGTCCTGTTCAGGTTTCATAGGGTTAGTAAAAATGCTCCCAAAAAATCATGGGTGGCAATAGTTGAAGGTACGTGTTCTGGTATGCGTAAGCTGAAACATTCATTAGGTTGCTTGAATATTATTTGATGGCTGACATTTAAAAAAAGTAAAAAACATGATTCATGTCACTAGATTTCGATTCACATAAATCACTAATATTTACTTTATTTGTTAGGCAGATAATCTTCATAAGAAGGGGTAGTCTTTTGAGATCATGACTGGCTAGTGATGACGCTTAAAATTCTTTCATATCTTTTATTATATGCTGCTGTAAATGGGGAAGGTTCACCCGTCATAGTTGTGCCGTGCACTTACCACCACATCTCCCTCATTTGCAGTTTCACTGGATCAAGGTCTAATTCTAGAAGCTATTGCGAGCTCAAAATTGCTGCTTTCCCTATCTATCGCTGATGGCAAATGACTTCATGTGATCTCACAGGAACTGCTCATCATCTAGTAGGATCAGGCCACCAACTCAACTATCAGGAAATACAAATATAAAATAATAAATAGTTATACAAATATTTGTATTTCCTGATAGTTGAACTGGTGGCCTGATCCTATTAGATGATGAGCAATTCCTGTGAGATCGCCTGAAATCATTTGCCATCAATAGCAGATAGAATGAGCATCATATATATACATACATACATACATAAATACATATATATATATATGATTTTTTCTCTCTACAACTCAATCATTTCATTTTGGTCTGTTCCTTCTGGTTTCTTAGTGGAGAAAATAATTAATTTAATGTCCTAATTGAAACCCCCCCCCAAAAGAAAACAGATCCCATGTTCACTGAAGTCCACTGAAAAAAAATCTCAGTGATTTTAATGGATCCACATTCAGGGCAACGTTGAGATTTGCTAAACTGGCTGAAAGTAAAATTCAGTTCCCAGATAAGCATTAGCTCAAGCTGCTGCACCTTCAGTTATGCTCACTCTGTTTCTTCATCCTTTTTAATACATATCAATGGATTTGATAACTCACCCTGAATGAATGGGACTGGAAGAAAGAGCCACATTGTCCAAATTTTCAGTGCCCCAACTTAAGCGATATGAGTTCCTTTCAGCTTCCTTGGCCAGATTTGTTACCTTGACATATGAAAGAATATTTGGGTTTTTTTAAATTAAAAATAACTAAACAGACAAACCATAAATACGTTATTTACTTAAAAAAGAGCTAACATAATTAATGCTTTAAAGTGGGGGGGAACAGCTACAAATGAGCGATAACGGTATTCAGTTATTAAAAACACATTACTGAGTATTTTGTGTTTGTTCAAAGTGACTGTGCTTTACTAGTCTCCGTGAACAGGAATGTTGGGAGTTACTAAGATGACACATTTGTATTCTTGTATTTCCTTTTAGGTTAGAATATATATTTAATATAGTTCATTTAATACCAGTCAGAAATCAGAGAAATACAATACAGCAACACATACTGTGCCATGCAGTTGACATCCAGTCGACATTTCTTTCATACTTGCAAAATGATTTCAAATACACGTACATTGTACAGCCTGATTTGTAAGACTAAGAAAAAGATCTTACCTGTTGGCTGGGGATTACGACCGTATCATCGATCATGGCACTGTCCCTCAGGTAGGAGGCATGGCTCAGCGTGTGGGACCTGTCTGAACTGAAGGATCGCAGGCTGGTAGGTTGGCAGGATGCCATGGCAATATATCAGCAGCAGAGATGGTGTTGTGAAGATGTGATGGTGGACCGACCAGCAGAGTGAAAAAAGCGTGCTATTAGCAAAAATGATGCAACTTCCAGGGGGAATATAAACTAGCCATGAGGAAAAATAGAGCCTTGTAAATCTCAGCGTTATGGTGATTTTTTGAGTGTTGGCTGAACCAAAGTCTTTTGATTGATACCTTTAATATGGTTCAAATGAGACCCTAACAGACTAAACTAGATCACAATCTATTCCCGTCCACAAATGTTTTTAAACTAGTCCAGTGGAGTAATCATCTCCTTTATTTTAAGGGAGAGGAATTTCCTCTGATGCCCTTTAAGAAGTTCTCTCTCCTGTCCTGATCCATAACTTAATGAAACCACCTGGAAAAATTTTAAAGCAAATATCTGAAAAGATGCTGAAATAAGCCCCTCTGACATTTCATTCCTATTCAGGCTCTTACTGAAAACTGTGAATAGATAAGGTTTGTTCTGCCCCCCTGGAAGGTACACAGAGCAAGGTGAACTGTGGCCAGCCACATGCTTCCTATGTAAAACTAAGTTTCTCTTCAGTATGCTTACAGCATCTCTAAAAAGGCCATCCAAAATGTGAGCACTGTTTCCCTTGCATGTACACACAGCTCTAGAGAAAACTGGCTGCTGTAGCAATGAGAGATGCAGAAAGAAATAATAAGCTGCTCCCAAGCACCAGCTCAGAACTTAATTGCAATATCTGCTAGCAACAAGCAAAAATCAGAGATGCCAAAACAAAGACATATTAAGCTAAGCTGGGGTTTCTGCCACAGAATAGCATTACTTCGATCTTTTGAATTTAACAAATAGTATAGGCAAGTATCTTTTTTCTTTTTTTAAACGTTAACACCTCGCCTTCAGATTTTCCTGAAGGTATACACGTTCCTGTTCTTCTATACCGTGGAAGACATATTTCATGTCACTTTTGGTACTTGCCATGTTTTCATGGATCGCACATTTAGAGGTACTACACATGAATATATCAATACTTTTAAACACAGGAGGTGTACAGGATCAGCCCAATGGAGATGTTATCTGTGATTTTTAAGGGGGACAATTCATTTTTAATTGTCATTTAAAATGTTTTTTGGAAATCAGATTCAACCAACAAATTCAGATCAAAAGATTCATCCAGTAGGTTCTTCCAGTAGCCATACTTTATATAGAAATGGCATGTATTTACATTAGAGATATTCAGAATTATGTGAGGCATGACTAATGTTCTTCCCTGTGCATGTTTAACATGTAATACAGATTGTAGAAAATTGATGCAAAGATAGTGAAAGTGTTACATGAGTATAAGCCTTGGAAAAATACTGGGACAATGTGTGCTGTTAATCTCGCTCGCTCTAACATTGATAATAGTAAGAAAAACCTAATAATATTTCACTTGCATGTCATGAAATATTACTCACTCCAAGTGCGTGGGAAAGCAGATATTTGCAAAGATGAAGTATAGTATTTTGCAGGTACAACACATTCCATGGATGAAATTCTGATTCCATTAGTTGATGGCAAAACATATTGGTTTATGGGTACCACGAATTCACCTTATTTATTTCTGTCCATCAATAACTTGCTTCAAGTTATGTAAAGAAGTGATTGCATATAATTTTGAATATGTGTAGTCTTTATCGTACTCCGGTACGATATGTATCATATGAGCAGGTTATCTCTCCTGATCCATATGAGCTTTCCAAAATATTACTACTTGAACATTCATTCTTAGAAATTAAAACAAACATCAGTAGCAGACCCCATTTTTCATCACTAGCTTTTATGTGCTTTAAAGAGTGAAGCTTTCAGAGCTGACTTACAGTGCCATGCAATGCTTGCAAGAGGTTGTCCATCCAAGTCATAGGTTCTGCTATTCAGCTAACTAAATGTACTACTAGACAGCATGAGTAGTGTATGAAATGAAACATATACAAAGCTCAGCTACTAATCTCAGGTGATTTTATCCTCATTCTCCTATAGCTATATGACATTGAAACTACAACCACAACAACTTGTCCAGTACATACCCAGAATATGGTATATGTACATAAGCACATGTCCAGTACATGACACAAAAGTGACCAAATCTGTGGTACTTTAGGAGTCTATTGAGATTTTAAACAAAAATGGAAATGGCATTGCCCATTTTCTAAGAACTCAAAGTGCATGTATAGAAATAAGGATTCCAGTACTGAGAGATAGTGGTATTGAGCAGAATTGATTAAGATGCACGTGTTCCAATTTATGATGCACAGGCTTAACCCCTAGGTTAGCAGGACCCCATTCAATGCATTGTGACCATTTGAGAGAGACCATGGTGTGGGAAGCACAAGATGCTTCCTGTTGCCTTAGAACTCTGTGGAAATAACTTGAGTCCCTGAAAACTATATAAACCAGGCCTGAAAACCTTCCCTAACTGCTCTTCTCAGTTGCAGACAGAAAGTCTTCCTCATCAACCAGGATGAATTGGTTTGAGGTAAGTGGTGGGGGGAGGGGGGTTCAAATTCTGAATCTCTGACCTTCAAGAAAAAGGTCCAACTGAACCGGATTGCAGGAGGGACACGGATTTGTTTGAATCCGCTCTTGTTCTAGATACATGGAGGAAGAAGCTGTGTAGGACAGTTATTCTTTTTTCTTTCCTTTCACTACTTCTTGTTCCCTTCCCCTTTCTTCTACCCTATACTTTTATAATAAGACAAGTACCATCCATGTATCCTATACTATGTCCTCCTCCAAGCAACTACCTCCTTAAGCAGAACATGCTTAATGAAGAACAGCCACAAGGTGCTGCAGACACAGTGATGAGTTTAGCATCCTCAATGATCAGGGAATAATATTAGAGCCATGTCACCCTGAGTTAATCTGAAGTTCAAGCTAGCTGACATATCCACACATGCCACTCTATAACTGGGTATTTCCAGTCACTTGAAAATATTACTAACATAAAAGCAATGCCTTTCATTTGGTCCTGTGAAATCAACAAGTCCAGTATATAAGCCTTGCTTCCTAAATTTAACAGCAGGACTCTAAAATGGATGAACAGTGATTGGTGCCAAAAAGGTGCCTTGGAGAAGACATTTTTTTTCATGCTGTGTAATACCTACCTGGGCATGGTGCTAATGAAAGCATATGAAAAGAAGAATGAAGGGAAGAGAAAAATAATAAATAGGGAATATGGTTACAAAACAAAAATATGAGCTCATAAAACTGAATTGTTTCATGCATAATAACTAGAAAGGGCTGCTTAAAATGATTTGCTGGCTGCGTATGCTGCAGCAAAGAAAATGGAAATCTCCATTGCACTGCACCGAATATGGTACAGGCATTGCAGCAAAGTTTATTTAAGCAGAGTTAGTGGCAATTCCCATTAATTATATCCTGAGAGAGAAATGGAAAGGTGGTGTTGCAAATATGCATGTTTTGTTTGATCTTGTTCATCATGTCATATTATTGCATTTCAGATTAAAGAGACCCTGATACAAGGTGGAGAATTAATTTTCATACTGCAGACAGTGAGACAGATTCTTGTCTCAGCTGAGCCAATGTAAATCAAATGATATTTCTGTATGTGTTCTAGATTTACACTGGGACATTAAAATAGGCCAGCATTAACTTACATGCTCGTTCACAGACAACTCTTTGAAAAACAAAAATTAAAGTAAAAAGAAAAAAAAAAGCCTACAGGATCAAACAGACAGTTTAATAAGTTTCAGAGTTTTTCTTTATAAGCAGTCTTATAGTCCAAAAGCAGCCTTTGAGACATGAAAACAGTACAGCCATTTAATTTTCATTGGATTCTTAGAGCCTTCTAGAAAATAGGAAAGACTCCAAGGTTGGCAGACCTAAACGATTAGCATTTAGACATCCTGTGATAACATCAGAATTGTTTCTTGACATCTTCTCTTTCAGAAACGATCCAAGGTCCACTGAATAAACAGAAACATTCCTACAAATTTCACAAGGCTTTGGATGATACCATACATGCTGTCTTGGACAGCGGAGGAGGTTGGAAATTGTGAAGCCAAATACTGGATATAGACATTATTTCAGCAAAACTCCCCTCTGACTGCATGGAAGTTGGACATTACCAATTTGCATCATTTATGATGAATTTTGATTGGAATGCCTAAACATCATTTGCTAATTCTTTTTTGGCCACTCCACTCAGAATGGGAAACATGTCTACCTGTCCGTTTGGGTGCACCATATGCATTTACATTTGCTAGTAAAATACCAGAGTTTGAAAAATGAGACCTGTATTGTATTATACATTCCAGTGACATTCTCAACTACAAGCAACCTTTTCCAAAGGGTAAAGTGCTATTGTTCCCATTCTTTTTTCTTTTTACAACATTCAGCTCAAAAACGAAATGCAGGCATTCTTTCATTCCACAAATACATACCAACCTAGAATTGAATTTATTTTTATCACTGGCTCCCACAACCTGACTATGTGTTCTAAGGCTTATTTTTCTGCATGATGCATGCTTTCCTATAGCTATTCTAAATCTTTCTATTATTTAACATTACATCCTGAGCCCTGCTGTGTTAATTCAGTGAGTCAGAGGAAAAAGGATCCCTCTTAGTATTCAGTATACACACTCATAGAGACTAACTAACATATTACTCTGAGGTAAGCAGAAGACCTGGAGGAAGAGCAAGCAGGAGGGGGCAGCAAGGGAGGTGTTCTTATACTTCTGGTGAAATCATGGCAATCAACTGGTTACTTCAAGTGCCTGTACACAAATTCAAAGAGCCTGGGAAACAAGCAGGAAAAACTGGAAGTCCTCACACAATCATGGAACTATGACGTGACTGGAGTAACAGAGACTTGGTGGGACAGATTGCATGACTAGAGCACTGTCATGGATGGATTCAAACTGTTCAGGAACGACAGGCAGGGGACAAGAGGAGGAATAGTTGCATGTATGTAAAAGATCCATATGATCATTCAGAGCTCCAGGTTGAAACTGGAGATAGGCCTATTGAAAGTCTCTGGGTTAAGGTTAGAGGGGAGAGCAATAAGGGTGATGTTGTAGTGGGTGTCTGCTATAGACCACCAGACCAGGAGGAAGTGGTGGATGAGGCTTTCTTCAAACAGGTAGCAGAAGTTTCCCTTTCGTGAGCCCTGGTTCTTATGGGGGACTTCAAACACCCTGACATCTGCTGGACGGACAATAAAGCAGTGTGCAGTCAATCCAGGAAGTTTTTGGAGAGTTAGGGACAATATCCTGGTAGAAATGCTGGAGAGGCTCACTAGGGGCCATGCTCTTCTTGACCTGCTGCTCACAAAGAGGGAGGAATTGGTGGGGAACATTTTAGTGGATGGCAACTTGGGCAGCAGCGACCACAAAATGATTGCGCTCAAGATCCTGAGGCAAGGAAGGATGGAGGGCAGCAGAGTAAGGACCCTAGTCTTCAGAAAAGCAGACTTCACCTCACTTAGTGAACTCATGGGCAGGATCCCCTGGAAAGCCAGACTGAGGGCAAGAGGAGTCCAGGAGAGCTGGCTGTACTTTAAAGAAGTCTTACTGAGAGTGCAGGAACAAACAATCCCAACGTGCAGGAATCTAGCAAGTGTGGCAGAAGACCAGCTTGGGTTATCAGGAAACTCTTCAGTAAACTAAGTCACAAAAAGGAAGCTTATAAGAAGTGGAAACTTGGGCAAATAAATAAGGAGGAATACAAAAGCATTGCTCAGGCATGCAGGGATGAAGTCAGGAAGGCCAAAGCACAAATGGAGCTGCAGATAGCAAGGGACATGAAGGGTAACAAGAAGGACTTCTACAAGTATGTTTGTAGCAAGAGGAGGAACAGGGAAAGTGTGGGTCCCTTACTGAATGTGGGAGGCAATCTTGTGATAGAGGATGCAGAAAAGGCTGAAGTGCTCAATGCCTTTCTTGCCTCAGTCTTCACAGGCAAGATCAGCTCCCAGACTGCTGCACCTGGCAGCACAGTTTGGGGAGAAGGTGAGCAGCGAACAGTGGCGAACGAACAGGTTAGGGACTATTTAGAAAAGTTGGACATATGCAAGTCCATGGAGCTGGATGGGATACAGCTGAGGGTGCTAAGGGAATTGGCTGATGAGATTGCAGAGCCATTGGCCATCATCTTTGAAAACTCATGGCAATTAGAAGTCCCAGATGATTGGAAAAGCGCAAACAGTGCCTATATTTAAGAAAGAGAAAATGGAGGATCCAGGGAACTATAGACCAGTCAGCCTCACCTCAGTCCCTGGAAAAATCATGGAGCAGATCCTCAAGGAATCTGTTTCTAAGCACTTGGAGGAGAAGAAGGTGATTAGGAACAGTCAGCATGAGTTCATCAAGGGCAAGTCATGCCTGGCCAACCTGATTGCCTTCTATGGTGAGGTGACTGGCTCTGTGCATGTGCGGAGACCAGCGGATGTGATATACCTTGATATTAGCAAGGTTTTTGATACGGTCTCCCACAACATTCTTCCAGGCAAGCTAAGGAAATATGGGCTGGATGAATGGACTGTAAGGTGGATAGAAAACTGGCTGAAGCATCAGGCTCAGAGAACAGTAATCAATGGCTTGATGTGTAGTTGGCAGCTGGAATCAAAAGGAGTGTCCCAGGGGTTGGTCCTAGGGCCAGTTTTGTTCGATATCTTCATCAACAACTGGGAAGATGGCACAGAGTGCACTCTCAGCAAGTTTGCAGATGACACCAAGCTGGGGGCAGGTATGCTGGAGGATAAGGCACTGGAGGACTGGGCCAAAAGAAATCTGATGAAGTCCAACAAGGACAAGTGCACAGTCCTACATTCAGGAAGGAATAATCCCATGCACAAGTACAGACTGGGGCTGACTGGCTGTGCAGAAAAGGACCTGGGGGATATAGTAGACCATAAGCTGAATATGAGCCAAGCTGAATACGTGTCCTTGTTTCAAAGGCTAACAGCATACTGTGCTGAATTAGTAGGAGTGTTGTCAGCAGGTCAAGGGAAGTGATTCTTCTCCTCTATTCAGCACTGGTGAGGCCACATCTGGAGTACTGTGTTCAGTTTGCCCCCCCTCTTCCCCCCTGCCACTACAGAAAGGATGCAGACAAACTGCAGAGTCCAGTGGAGGGCAACAAAAATGGTGAGGGGCCTGGGGGACATGACTTCTGAGGAGAGACTTAGGGAACTGGGCTTATTTAGTTTAGAGAAGAGGAGACAGGGGGGATTTAATAGCAGCCTTCAGCTACCTGAAGGGGGATCCAAAAGAGGATGGAGTTGGACTGTTCTCAGTGGTGGCAGATGACAGAACAAGGAGCAATGGTCTCTAGTTTCAGCAGGAAAGTTTAGGTTAGATATTAGGAAATATTCTTACTAGGAGGGCAGTAAAACACTGGAACAGTTACCCAGAGAGGTGGTGGAATCCCCATCTTTGGAGGTTTTTAAGACCCAGGCAGACAAAGCTCTGGCTGAGACAACCTAGTTGGAGACAGTCCTGCTTTGAGTAGGGGGTTGGACTAGATGACCTCATGAGGTTCCTTCCAATCCTATTTTTCTGTTGTTCTGTGATATTTAACAGAACTCCAGTGAGAAATGGCCAAATCCTTTGTTCTTTTCCGTGTATTCTGCAGTTGGCAACACAAAATGTATTCTACTACAGAACTAAAGCATCTCATTGGACCCTGCCTTGAGCTGTCCTGTTCTATGCCAGCTAGAAGTCAGTCAAGATGATTTAGGTACCATACCATATAAGCATCAGTCTTCCTCCTTCACCTGCCCCAGCTAGAAAGGGCAGTACATCATTCTTATTCTGAAATGATGGTCTTGGTTACAATCCTAATATCAGCAGATTCTTTCTGAGTTTAATTATTTAAGGAAAAAACAATACTTCCTAAATTATCATGGAAGCCCGTAAGTAGAATACCTGTCAGATCGGCCTCCCTCCAAGCTGTATCTCAAGTAGTTCATACCGTCTAGGAACTGGCTGCTGGGTAAGGAATCATCACCTAGTTCTTTTAGGTCTTCTGGCCTCAGGTATTCTCCACCATCTCCTGTCATTGTGTCATCACCTTGAAACAAAACACACAAAAAATCCCCTGGGATAAGCAACTCATAAGTCTCACATCGGTGATGGGTCAGGGAGTACATTAGCTGGGTGACACAAAATACTGAGAGATCATTTCTACCCATTAAACACTTCAAACCACAAGCAATTAATATACACTGACAATACGGGCACATCAAGCAGGATAAAATATAAAATCAAAAGTAAGGTGAGTAAGCAATAAGATCTAATTCCTCCAGCTTTTGCCACTGTATATATTTTAAGGGCCAATTTCTTCATCCTGTAGAATCTTATCCTTTTTTTGCAGTTTCTTTATCCACTTTAGCTCCTTGGTCCCAAATATGTCATACGCTCTGGCTGACATAATGGCTTCTTGCAAACATGAAAAATAACAAACATCGGAAGATGCAGCGCATTAGTTCAACCCAGCTCTGCAGAGACTGTATAGATCAGGTACTTCAATGGGACTTTTTGGCACTATTATCTAAAAGCTGATTCAATCAGCTATTAGATAAAAGCACCAAAAAGTCCCTGGTCTATATAGATGCCTGCAGAGAAATGCATTGCTTCTTCTGGGCATGCGCTGAGCTCGGCTCAGAAGTACACCAAATAAAAGGAAAGTGCATTTTGTTGTTTTGGTTTTTTTCCACATTGGCAAGCAGCCTATATGCTGAACCCAGTTACTCTTTTGATTGTTTGGCTTCATCTGCATAAGGTACTTTTTGGCCTTCTGACTAACAGGGGAAAATCTCAGTGTGAAATATCAAATGCTGCAATTATGCATTAGACAATACTACAAAATGGTAAGCTAATGTCAAACCTCCCTGCATGCTTACTGTGTATTTAGCACATGGCTTTTGCTCAAGCTCTAGTTGCCTTTCACATATACTGGAAATCTAATCATGGGGATGCAGGGCTTGAGGAAAAAAGACTCAATAACTGTTGCTCATTATTAGCTAGGAAAAAAACAAATAGTCATACATATTAACTAACCCTCCAATACAATATATAAGCCTTTATTTGGCCTCATCCTCTTCCAAAGTGTGGTAATACAGATGCACATTGCAACAGATGCTGAAGGTCAAATTTCAGCTTTCACGTCCAAATGAGAAGTAGGGGAGATCATAAAGAATGTGGTGTGGAGTGAAAACTGATTTTTCTCTAAATATCAATTTTATTTTCTAAATGATATGTAGATTCTTTCCACAGCCTATTTCTTTAGCAAATTTCCAGTATGGTCCATTCTTGTACTGGAGAGAATGTCAACTTCAGTACAGACACTAATTTCAAATGATGTCTTCTTATCCTCCTCCCAACTTCTTATTATAGCCCTGTAGGCTAAATGCAGTTCACAAAGCTCCGAAATGAGGCCCTCACCAGTAGTACAATACATGGAGCCACGAGGTTTCCAGGTTTTTCACTTCAGGGCTGTAATGGCAAATGGCCAAGAGCTTGAAGCTCACACCTAATTTGCATCAAATGAAGCAAACTGCAGTTAGTAATAGAGAAACAGGGCCTGCAGATAGCACAGATCCCAGCTGTGCAGCTCCACCTTGATCTGTACAGATCAAGAAGCAGCTCTGCATCACTCCAGGGAGCGTGCCGGTGTATTGAAAAACTGCTCTGTTTCTTATTTGCTGCCTTCAGTTTGACAAATGCATATTTCTCTGTGATCTGCACTCTGAAAATACAAACTGAAACCAAGACAAATAAATGAGAATTGTTGTGATAAGCTATAACTTTTAGCAGCTATATTTATGATAGTGCATTGTTTTTTCTGTTCAATTTAACAAGCCCAAGAGGCTAAGTGAATCCTAAATGCAGAAATGCTGACTTTTCTTTTCCTGGAAAGCTTAATGTTTGACTTAAGTTGAAATCTAGGTTGATCAAACATCTGCAAAATTCAACATCCAAAATCAAATAAATCACACAGACAAACATATAAAATGGGGCCTAAATCTTTCCAGGGCAACTACAAAACATTTTTAAAATTCCATATGCAATATTAAAAGAGAAATGCTTGGAAATGTTTCACAGAATATAATAGAATGCATTAAATTGTTGTATATTTCCTTTCTTTGTCAAACAATTTCCTTAAAATGTCATAATATAAATTTGGAGGTTTAGCACAAATTTGGAAGATATCAAGGCAATCAAACAATATGAATTTCAAGTTATTTTTCAACTAAAAATGTATCATCATGCCAGGCATTTCATCCATAATGGTAACAGAGGTGAAACCCTGATGTCTTTCGTCCCCCCGCAACATCTTTTCAACAAAAAGTCTGCATTTGGTCTCTCAGCTGAGACTGCCAATAGCGAGGCCAATCAGTACTAATTACTTAGTGCAATGTGGACATCAGTGTTCTGTGAACTCTAATGGAACCATCAACTTCTTTTCCAGGAACCTCTGAATAGCCATTAGTTGGTAACACTGCTGGCCTACCAATGGGCTAGCCTTGAATCAGTGACCTGGAGGTGAAAGGTAACCTTTCTAATACCTGGAGCCCTTCCAGCCTTTTTAGCACAATGCTTAATGACAGAAACAAAACAAAACAAAAACTGTGGCCTAGGGTACATACAGATAAGACGTTTCAAATCTGAATGCTCACTGTATATTATCTTAAAGAAGCAACTTACCCTGACCGCAAAGAACATTTTTCTAATGTCCAATCTAAACCTTTTCTCCAGTAGCTTATGGCCATTTTTCTCTCCACTAGCTTATGGCCACTTTGCTTAAAATAACTTACTTGGGTACTTTTACACATTAAATCGGTGGTAATTGTACCAAATGGCAATTTTATAGCAGTGTAAAAATACCTACCCACTTTTATCATCCTATAAATGTGTAAGATATGTGCGTAGCATCTTAGCTACAAATCTGCAACAGTGTTGTCCATTAAGTAATGGCATCCCATTATCAATCAAATTTACTGCATTCAAATTTATACCTCATATTAAGCAGTCCATATTGCACAGAGCACTTAACACTAGTATGTCATGATCTACTCTGCTTGTCTATTAACTTGTAGGTTTCAGTAGAGGTTAGCCATAAATGGCTCAAGCCCTAATTAATTGAAGAACTCTCTTGGTCTCTTTACTTGCAATCAGTAGTGCTGCAATCAGCAGATGCACTTCAGTTACCTTAATAATGAGGTTGCGGCCTCTCACATGAGCAAAGAGAGCAGAGAAAACTGGCTGATGGTGCCCTTCTGCATGCCCCAATTTGAAAATGCCTCAGAAGTAACTGCATAACTGTCCCTTTTTTCTCACCTTTCAGAACTCATTAATTATTTTGGCTGGGGATGCAGCCCTACACAACAGTCCAAACTTTAAGGCTTGCTTGGAAGGAGAGGAAAGTAAATAAATGAGCAAAGCGTTATGTACTTAGACTGACTGAAAAGGCAATCTGGGGAAGAGCAGACAAAGACACTATCGTCACAACAGAAAACATTTAAAATTCAGAACAAAAGTATACTGAAATTATAAATGAATACTGTCTGGTATTTTAATACCAAATACATATCCTACTCATTTGTTTAGCATTGTTTACAACACTAAAAATATTGCACTAAATGATACAAATTCCAAATGATGCCAAAATGCAAATAATGCAGAAACTGGTCCGGTCCTATGTCACAGTCATCTATTTAGTCCATTATTCTGTCTCCAGAAATGACCAATACCAGATGTCTTAGAAGATATAAGAATCCTATAACATACAGACTTTTTTGTGCAGTATTATAACACTTGAGATGCTTTATTCTTAATGTCAAAGGAGAGGAAGAAAAATTAGGCTTGGATTGTGAGAGATATTACTGAAGTAAGAAGGTAGATGCTAAGAATGAAATGAAAATGAAATAAAAAGCAGAAAGAGTCAAGAGTTGTTTTGAGGAAGGCTCAAAGGCAACAAAATGATGGTAAAAACAGAGGTCATGGATCTAGGACAGGAAAACAGGAGATGGTGATTAGGGACTTGCTCCAAAGAAATACTGAGCAGTTACATAGGTTTTGGGTCACCTGCAACAACTACTAACATTAGTGGCACCTGGAAAGGTTTGTGGAAGTAGATCTAAGAGGAAAAAGAAGAAATCAAAAAAGAAGAAAGGGAGAAAAATAATGTGTTGGGTACCAAAAAAGTATAGAAAAAACCCAGGAAAGTGAAAATAGGAAATGAAAATAGAACCAAAATACACTTCACTGTCTGGGGACAAAAGAAGGAAGCACTCAAGGTCAAGTAAAAGGCTACTGGGAGACTATAAGCAAGCAGACTGAGATCTGGTAAAGAAATGGACTGTAATGGCAATAGCTGGTTAGTGCTACTATTGTTGCTGTTTTTGTTTATATCTTTAATTTATTTGGAAAACCAATGAAGCAAACTTAAATGAAACTAACACCCATATGTTGCATTTTATTTTCAGTACATAGTAAATTTCTTGGGATGTGGATTATCTCTATAGTCACATGTTTGTGAACACATTAATGTTCAGTGGGGCTGCTCCGACGTACTGTGATTACAGTGCATTGGAGCAGACTAGATTAATCAGGTCTGCTGGAACGTGGTAATTACCATGCTCCAGCAGACTCCAGTGTCATGTGCATCAGCATCCCCATGCTAAAATCTTCAACAGGGCGCTTTAATGAAAGCTCAGTCAACAAGCTTTAGTTAAAGTGCCCCGGCCTCATTTTTCAGCACAGGGATGCTGATATATGTGACACTTGGAGAGTTTTAATTAGAGTGACTCTCAGAGCCGCTCTAATTAAAGCGCCTCCCTCCTCACTCCTGGAGCATGTGCATAAACACCCATAGAGCCCTGACCCTGATCAAGGTTTCTGGATCATACAAAATAAATCAGTAATAGCAGCGGAAGTGTGGTTCAACTTCACAGGACTCTGACAGACACAGTCTGCTACTGTAGGGAAGTAGAAAGCAGATGGCTTAGCATACATGGAACAGCCAACACCAAATACTTCCAGACCTCCTGGTATTATTAAAAGTGGAAAAGATTGAACATCATAGTGGCAGATGGACACAACACCCACCACGCACTGGTTAGCTCCGGATGTGCAGCTGCTTAAAGGATTTTTCTTTTCCATCTTTTACTGTGTAGGGCTTTATAAGGCTGAAAGGTTGATAAGAAATCCCATTGCTAGCTACATGGAATCGTTTTCAAATAGAAGCTGCTTTACTGAAATTTAAAAAATAACAATAAATTAATCTTTTTGCCTCAGCCAACAATACTCTCTAATGATAACTCTTGCAGCTCTTGTGTGTTGTGTAAAAATGTTTTCAGCTCCCTATCTTCTACTGTCATGCTTATAGCCTACCATTTTGAAAAAAACTTGCAAAGACATGCATGGGCTCTACAATTTCAGAAGTATTTTAAAAAAAATGAGATAGCAGATTTCAGTTTCAAATGCCTATAAGCAATGGAGGACACATCTTGACAATGTTTCAGCACCTGCGCAGGTCCTGTGTTTGCTTTTCTGTGATTCTATACATTATGGCAAACTACCTACATAGGCTGGACCTTGTTTTACATATATGTAAAATGGTACATAATTCCCTACCTAAAATTGCAGTTAGTTATTGGCTTTTTTAAAAAAAATTGGATTTGTTAGGCATTAATCACACTGGTCTGAGCACTGCGCACAATCAGGAGAAGGGATTTTGTCATTCACTATACATAGGCAGTTCATCTGGAGGGAATCAGGCATTACTTTTAATGGAAACATAAGTTCTAGGTTGACCACAGCTGTTTTTCAGCTGCGTAATTTTTCTGTGGATAAGAATAGTATTTCCATCCAAGAAAGCCAACAGAACAGGTAAAAAAGGGGATGGGGAGGAGGGAAGGAGGGCAGGATGAGAGAAAGGAAGAAAGAGAAAGAGAGAGAGAGAGAGAGAGGGAGGGAGGGAGGGAGGGAGAGGGTCTCAAAAAAAATCACCAAAATAATTTTTAGTATAAGTTCCAGATATACTTATGTTAATTTGCCAAAAACTTTTATTTTCATTTGCAGCATTTAGATCTACATATTGTACAGCTCTCCATAGGGGATCTGTATGTGAGAAATAATGACAGCTATAGCAGAGGTACATTCTTTGTGGAAAATATACTCCACAGGCATCTTGAATGACAAGTACATTCAGATCTCCCCCGTGAATCTACTTGGAAGCTGTTGGTTCCCCAGTGTGTCAATCCACCACTTAACTTACGGCACAAATTAGACAACAGTTTTGGCTAATGCATTAGTGGGCATAACACGGCTGCAGATTTCTGCATTTACAGGCAGCCATGTTGTATGGTTTGAATCCTTGAGTATTCCACAATTACATGATTGCACCGGCACATCACATCATGTCAGCAACTAATAACTCAGCGAAGCACTTAAGGAAAGATAGAAAAGGAAGCAAATGGAATGGAAAGACAACATATCTGTCTCTTGGGATGGAATGTGTCACCAAATGCACTGGCCCTAAAGAATCTGTCCTCTAGGGAGCTGGAAGGGAAGGATAGCTGGAATGTGTCTCTTCCTTAAGTAATCCACAGAAAAATGACTTCTAGTATGTGACAGGTGTCCACTAAGGAGCCCTTGAAAAGCTGTGAACCTAAAAGTGGTTGATAAAGAAGACAAACACTGCTTTTTTAGGATATCATAACATTTGCATAGTCCTCCATGTCACAGAAGTCTTAGTAGGTAACAAGTGCTGAATGGCATTCTGACAAATCATAGGTGCAGTAGTTTTTCTGCATGAAGTAAAAGAAAGTTCTACAGCAAGAGTCTGCCAATAGAAGTGCGCTTATATAAAATTGCTTTCCAGCACCCAAGCACCAAAACTTATGATGCCAGTCTCATTCTACAAGGTTTTATTCCATGCCTGTTCAATATACCTCCTCCTTTTGTCCCAGACAACTCTTACTGATTTCCACACACTTGAAGGTTGAATAGCCCTATCAGAAGACATAGAACAATATACAGACATCTCTGGGGCAAAAAATGCCTTTAACAACATCTCTGTGGAAGGATGTTTGAGAGAATATTTATCAATTCACCCACCAAAATAATGGTCTATACATGTGGATGGAGAATGATCACAAAACAAGAAATTTCATTGCAAAATGAAGAGTTCCCATTAGTCACAGAGCAAAGACAGCTTAAATTAACCCCAAACAAGTTACAACTTTTGTGACTGCTGGAAAGAAAGAAATGGGTCTTTGGGTTTTTACTCAGTAACATAAAATGCATCAAAATCTGAGCTTCATTAAGTTCAAGTAGAAAAAAATAACATTATATTTTTCACCCAACGCTTTTGTAATATGTTCCATCCTAACCTATGTTGCAAAAGCACAATCCACAGGAATTTTAGAGACTTAAGGGAAAACATCTGTGACATTTCATTTAAAGTGAGTAATCATATTTTAATAACTGGTGGAATTTTCATTAATCAGTGTTGACTGGTGGAACCACTAGCAAAAAAAGAACCACTCTAATTAAAGTTATTAAGGAAAATGAAAGAATAGCTAGCAAGCAGTGCTATAAAAGTTATCCAAAATGATATTCTAAGCCCTGTGGAGAGTGGGAATAATTCCTGGCTGCTACTGCTCTTTAAAAATGAGTTTCAAGATTCTGTTCAAATGTATGAAATTAGAAAAATATTCTCCTTTCCTCAGTGTGCTAATCTTGATTTAGATAGCAACAGAACTAGTAGACTGCTACAACAAACAAATATGTCTAATTGCATCCTGTAGGATTTTCAACTTAAAAAATAGAGGTGCACTGATACATTGTTTTGATATCAGATCAGCACCAATATAAAGAAAATTGACTATATCGGAAATTGGCCTTAAGTGGCCAATAATTTGTCTGATAAATGCCCCATGCATGTGTGCAACTGCAGCACAGCATGCAACCAGTGAGGAGCAAAGCCCAGCTGCCTGCAGCTGGTGAGTCTGTTGTGGTGGAAGGGGAGGTGGGAAGGAAGGGGTGTGGGGGGGGGCAGATCAACGCCCACCATGGTGAGGGAGGGAGTGGGGTTGGGGCAAGGGCAGGTGCTGCCCAGCTGGGGCAGAGTGTGAGACAGAGCCACAGCTTGTCCAGAAGAATGGGGAGGGGGGTGGCTCCTGCTGCTGCACACACCCCAGAAGGGCATGTGGGGGGGTGTGCCCTGGGATCTGCTCAGGGTGGGGTAGGGCAGGCTGCAGCTGGGGCTGGGACTGAGGCCAGTAGCCACGCCGGGCTCTTCCCAGTGGGGGAGCGGGGGCAGCTGGGCTGCACTGAGCTTGGGGCAAGTGGCAGTGGTGCTGGAAGCAGAGGCGGGGGGGCTGCAGCCACCTAAATTTCACCATAGCTCCCATATAGCCCCCCTTCCAGCACCACCTCTCGCTTTCCCCAAGCACAGTGTGGCCCAACCCCTCTTCCCCTGCTGGGAAGAGCCCAGTGTGACCCCTGGCCTCAGCTGCATCCTGCCTTGCCCCACCCAGTGCAGATCCAGGGGCACACTTCCCCTACCCCCTGTGCCCTTCTAGGGTGTGCACAGTAGTGGGAGCCACTCCTCCTCCCTTCACCCCCCAGACGAGTCACAGCTCTGTCCTGCACCCCTCTCCACCATGCCTCTTCCACTATAACAGACTTACTAGCTGCACACAGCCGTATCAGAAATTGGATCAGAATTGGCAGATATGCCTCCTTAAAAATCGGCTATCAGTACCAGCCCCCAAAATCTCTATCAGTGTACCCCTAAAAAAAAATTCCATTTCAGCACATACAGTTAAACTCATCTGTGCAGAATGATTTTATAAGTAGATGTTATAGTATCTCCTAATAATCTACTATCCTTTCCTTATTACCACTAAAAAGAGATCCAATGAGACTATTTGAGAAAGCAAAATTGCCAAATATTCAATTTTGACTTTAAAGTGAGTTCCTATTCTGAAAACTAGATGTATAATGGCACTTTCTTATGGAACAAATATGCTTCAAGTCTTCAGAGTCAAGCCTGCTGACTTTCTAACTTAATTTGTTAAAAATACAGTCATGAAGTGAATTTTTCTGTGAAAAAATTGCTGATAAAAAATGTCAGTTTCTTTTCTTCTTCAACTTCTTTGGCTTTTTGTTAAAAAAAACTATTTGGTCTTCTGCAACTAAATTCTTAAGTTTTGCATTAACTGGTAAACATTCTTCTGTTTGAAAATCCATAATATTAATGACGATGATGATTTGCTTTTTTTCCCATGAAACGTATATTTTCCAAGAAATGTTTTTTGTTAAAAAAAAGAAAGAAAATGGACAAACAATTTGCATAAGAAAGAAGTCTGCATACGAAATGTTTGTCCAACTCTAAGCATTACCGCTTAACAATGCAGAATGAAAGCAATGCACAGATGACAGAGAGATCCTCTAAAACACATTATCATAAAACTTCCGATTGCAAGATCATTGTAGAAAATCATGCATGATCTAAGAATCCACACTGATTTTCAGCTGAGTTTGCATGCCTTAAACTTGAAAAAAAGAAATCATTTTACTATAAAATCACTGGGCGAGTCCACACGTGCAAGCACATGCACTTGCAGCAGCTCAAATACAAGAGGTGCAAATCTGAGCTAGGGCTGCCCAGCCCAGCTGCAGCTTACTAGCTATTAAAAAAAAAAAAAAAAAAGCCTTGCACTCACTGGCAGTAGCAGCTGCCATCGGCGTCACTGGGGTCTCGTGGCAGAGTCCCGCCTTCTAGCACAAGGCCCGGGTGACAGATACAGTGGCCCCAGCTGCCCAAGAGTGCAAGGAGCCATGCAGCACCCTACCAATCCACTTCTGCCACACCCGCACGATGGGACAGCGGCACTGCGGATGCCAGGTGGCCAGGACCAGGCCCCACTGCCCCCTGCTGCATGGGGGTGCTCTTCCACGATGCTCCAGTGACCCTGATAGCAGCTGCTACTGCTGGTGAGTGTGGGGTTATTAACTTTTTTTGAGACCCGAACTGCTGGGGCTGGGTGGGGGGAGGGCATCAGGGGTGGGGCCCAGTGGAGAGGTGATCGGGGAGCCCCATTGTCCTGTGTCCAGGGGCTCAGAAGCAGGTGTGTTGAAGTGACTTTCCCAAAGTAACAAAGTAAGTCAGCAGCAAAGCCTAGAATGGAAACTATATACTGGGCATGCCTACACATGCTTTTATGTACACCTAAACATAATTTGCATTTTCCTAATGCCATTAAGGTGATTTAGCTGCATGTCTACGTTTCTATGTGCAAAGGCGCATTAATGCTGGGTGTTGACCAACTTGGAACTAAAGTTAATCCCAAGTCAGTTGACATACACAACATTAATGTGCCTTAGCGCATTGACATGTGCATTAAGGCACTTTTGCAGGTATCAAAAGCCCCATGTGGCTAGGAAACAGCTGTGAGGGAGAGGCTGGTCCCAGCCAGCTCTGGGATGTGCACCACATTTAGAGTAGTCTCTGCAACCGAGAGCTGGCTGGAATCTGCCCCAGACTGTGCAGGGAAGCCTCACTGGACACCAGGCTTGTCCCTATGTACATAGGACAGCAGAGCTCTGCAGCTGCAGCTCTCCCGCCCCATGCACATTAGGAGCCCTCCCAATGTGTACGGGGCCCTGCCAGCCCTTGGGTTAACACCTAGGGGGAGCCTAGAGCTTCCCCTAGTTGCTTCAGAGGGGCAGAACAGAGTGGGAGCAAATCACTTACTGCTCAATATTCTTACTCTATACCTGCAAAGTGCTTCTTATATGGATGCAATTATACTGATGAAGTTATCAGCATAGTAAATCCACCTTGTGAGAGAAGTTACTTTCTTAAAAACTGCAGTTCTGGCAGTTAAACTGTATTTACCTGAGGGGCTTCTAGCACAGCTCTGTAAGTCAGGGAACATACCTATTCACAACCTTATATGGCATATGTGATGGCAGAAGTCTGAAGTATTGGCCTGAATGTAAAAAGAAGGCTTGTCCCCATGTCTCTGCAGAATTAGAGCCTTAATCCCTTATCCTTTGGGAACTGACTGTTTTTATTTCTCCATTTTGTGCAACACTGAGCAGACAGTTGGTGCTAAATCATCATTAAGAATTCCTCATATGAAAACATAGCACTAGAATGGAAAATGTCTCATACAGAATCATGGAAAATTAAGGTTAGAAGGGACCTCAGGAGGTCATCTAGTTCAGCCCCCTGCTCAAAGCAGGACCATTTTCAACTATATCATCCCAGCCAAGGCTTTGTCTATTCATGTCTTAAAAAACATTAAGGATTGAGATATATATGTGTGTTATAATGATGATTTACACACAGGCAAGTACATACAGATGCCAAAATGTGTTTTACCGATGTAATGGGGCTTTTTGTTTATAATGCAGCAGGACTGGAGTATTTGTCAACCTAGAACAAGGATGTCAGACTCATTTGTTTCTCCCCCCCAGGCTAGATTTGTATTTGCCCTGCCGCTGCTGCTGAAACATGTCCCTGGTGCAGGACCTGCTCACAAATTCCCAGCCCCCTAAAAAAGTCCTACAAACCAGATAACACAACTCTGCAGGCCAATTGGCACTCTATCCCTAGAAGTTTTCCCTTCTCACTCCGTTTCTTTTCATAATGCCTAAAAGTTTACAACTCACTTTCTTTCTATTTCCCAACTCTTAACTTCATGTCTTCTACATCAAGCTTCTGGTACAAAAATGCCTTTTCTTCACTATAAATTCACTTTCCACCAACACTATTGATGGCAACCCAACTACTATTCCTTCATACACAGACCTCTGTGTGTGTGCCATGGATTGCCTAGGGCACACACCAGCAAATAAATAATAAAAATGGTTATTTTAATAAATAAAACACAATTTAAAATAAAAACACAAAATGCCAATGAGTGAACGCTGAGCTGGGCCCAAAAACCACATTCTGACTGATATCCAGAAGTGTTCTTGAACAGAATCCCTACTCCTCAATATACAAACAGTGGAAAAATTACCAAAGATCAAATATAAACCCTTGCCCACACATGTAACAGAAACTTTCTCTCATCAGAGAGACAATTAAAAACACACCAGAAATATTTCCTTTTAATGCATATTATGAATGTATATTACTAATAAGGGATTATATTACTATACACATTTTTTTAATTGCTCCTAATAAAACATCTCCACAGTACTGCTCTGAAATACTTATCTGTCATTTTCCATTTATTCAACTTAAGTTAGCACGTTAAGTGTCTTTTGTATTTATTTCAGCGTATATCTTAGCACTCCAACACAGTAAAGAGCAGAGTATACAATAGCTGTATTGCTATTCACTTAGAGACACTCTACCATTAATAAAAGGTTCATCCTCTCTCATGAAAGTCTAATTTCTAGCCCCCAGGTACTTCAAATTTCTATTTTAGTCACCACCCATAATGTCAAATTTTCATGGCATCCAAAATGCTTTTGCCTCCAAGAATGAAGCTAACAAAAAGGATGACATGAAGTTTATTCTTTGCAATCATTCTATTTAGTAATCAGTGACAGGACCACAGAGGAAGCATTAAGTATGAGTGCTCAGCACAGTGTCTATGTCTGAGAGGTTATGTATTGGAGGGTTGATTTCACATCTTCTAGCTATTGACAAATTGTATTTGTCAAATGGTGACAGGAAAACACAGAGTGTTAATGTAACATTCCCCAGAGGATTAGTCATGCTAAAGGGCCACAGTAAGTGCTGCCAAATAATTAACAATACAGGTAAATTGACTTTGGGTTTTCCAGCTTCCAGAAAACTTACACCCAGATGCACTCAAAAGGAACAACATGGAGCAGGGTTAGGCACCTAGATTATGCAGATTCATTTGGTTTCAGCACAAAAATAGAGACATAAAGCTGAATTAAACAGAGATAGAAAGGTTGTATGTCTTACTCCAAAAACTCCTTCTAATAGCACCTGTGCCACTATATCCTTCCCCATCAATGAAGCGTTCATCATCAGAGTGTTTAAAGGCTGCACAACATACAAGTCAGTTTGAGAAAAAGTGGATACCCAGTAAGCTAATTTCTCCAGACACTGTAGTCAAAAGATGTATTCTGCTTTGCAGATCAAGAGGGTTAAGCAGAAGTTTACAGGCGGAAAAAAGGGAATTAAAGAAGAAACATAAAAACAGTCCTCAAAAGGTTTGATTTTGCCACAATTGCTTGAGGAGGAAGATATTGCTCAAAAAGAGTAAAGGTGGCTTAATCCGGTACTACAGAAAGAATTATTGATTGCAATTTATCAGTGCCTTGACTGCATATAGATTCAAATACTTGCTTAGCCCTAGTGTGCAGGCTGCTAAAAGCATACTGAAAAACATAACCAACTGAAAAACATAACCTATCATTCCACTTATATCAGTTAACATTTTAAATCATAACTTATCAGTCTGAGCCCCCAGTTCATAAAGTGACTTTGGCAGTTGGGAATCTAAGTCCCATTTACTTCTAAAGAGATTTAGGTTAAGAAGTGCCTACATTGCATTGTAAAATATAACTTAGGTTCCTAAATCCCTTAGGTGCTCTGGGATTTTTTCACTCACACTTAAGAAAATCCCCAGCAGATAAGAACCACTATCTAATATGTCACATGTAAAATATTATTGCTTTAATGTTAAGCCACATTTCAAAAATGAAAAGAAATCCAGCCAATTCTTGTAACTTGCATACATATCCATGACTGTTCCAGCAGACACAGGATTTGAAGTTTTTAAGCAATCTTTCATAGACTATTAGTAGTATATCTTCCAGATCTACTTCGCTTATTTCTATTCAGTACAAAACTGCTGGAAGGCAATAATAGATAAATGTCACAGAAGTTTTCTTGGGACTTTAGTAAAGTAATACGCTTCCAGTCTACATGTGGAATTGAACTGGAAAGGAGAATGCCAAAGATATTAGCTTGTTTGTTACTTTATGTCATGCCTTATGAATATGTGAGCTGCAGAGCCAAAAGGCCTCTGAAGCAACAGTCTCCTTTCCTCCAGACTTATGCATCTTCTTATGTGAATGTTTCAAAATAAACAGAGCTCTTCATCTGTTTCTCTCTGATATGAATAGCTGATACAGATAACCCTGCACCAAGATTTTCACTGCTCAGACTTCTCTTTAGAGTGGGCAAGCTCAACATTAGGAACACTTTAGATCTGAATGATAAACACAGATGTTTGGAAGTGTTCACATGTGAGTTCAAATAAGTGTGGGTCTGAAACTGGAGTTTGTATCTAGGGATTTGATTTAGGGTCATTTTTAATCTTTAATTCAAATCTGGTACCTAAAAGACAATTAAATAAAGATCACACAGTAACACAGTATTTCAAGAACTGCAAAATGTAAATGTCAAGTACTTATGCAGATAGTTTGACCCTTTAAGGCAAGCAGCATACATGACATTAAATAAGAAAGTGTAATAAAGCTGCTTACCTTCCTCATCTGAAACATCCAGGACTTCGGTCATTGTCTCAGGGACATTGAGCTTGTGTTTCTCAGTCACAGTCTGTAAAGACAGAACCATCAAGCCACAATTTCAGCAGAAGGAAAAGTAGCAGATATTTATTGGGGGCATTTTCCATAATAGCTGCAACTGGATCCAATCAGACATTTTACAATGCTCTCTCTTCCCTTTACTTTTTTCAAGTTCAATCTTTGCCTAAGAAGTTTTTGTGTTCTCTCTCTCTCTGCGCTACAGCAAATGAACATTTACTCTGACAAAAATGATAAAGTTTTAGCTGGTTTAAAAAAAAACTACTTAGCACATATATTTATAGCTAGTGCATGTAGAATAACTCAGATCAGTGCTTCCAAGATGATTCTAAGATGAATTAGGTAATGTCTACAGAAGAGCTTTAGCAAGTTGCATGGGACATATGGAAATTATTACATTGTAAAGTATTAGGATCTGAAGCTACAAATGATGCAAAATATTTAAAGTCAAGAGGATGCAAAGTATTTGGACAGGCCATTTGATACATTTCTTCTTTGAAATTACAGTGGGGTTGCTACCTTGTATATTCAGTTTAACTTTTCATAACTGACATTTCTTATGTCTTTGAATACATGCATACATTAATTTACAAATCTACTCCTCTGGTTCTTCAGAGGACACAAATTTATATATAGACCTGAAAGGTCTTGAACACGACACAACACCAAGTAGCATGATTTTGAATTCATGGCCAGAGCAGTTCCAGCCACCACAGAAATAAAGCCACTCTATGGCTCTGCCTAACTTGGCAACCAGACACCGGAGAGCCCACTTCCATATTTTAGGGTAGTGTTACAGCAGTTGTCCCCCTTTGCAAATAGGGGAAGGTAAGGTAGCAGTGTGCATTGTGAAGCTCCCACTAAGGTGGCACTTCTTTCCTTCACTCCGTGTTCTGACTGGTACCTATCAAACAAGTAACAAACCAACATGCAACCCATTATAATTACTGGTGGCCAAACTTCGAAGTCCTTATTCAGTTTGTACTCCTTTTCATACCAGCACTGAGGTCAATGGCCTGAGTAAAATTTAGTAAGGATTTCCAAATATGTTCCATGTTTCTGTATCTCTAGAAAACCAGTGAGGAAGATTATTCATTTGTTATGGTATTCTACTCTTCTATAAATATCAACATACCTCATCATTGCTGGATACATTGTGAATTTTATGGGCAACTTGCCTAGAGAGGATTGGTTCCAGTTTCTGAAATGTATTAACTGCAGACAGCCATTTTCAACATATGTGAAGGGGAAGGACAAAACTGGTCATCTCAACCATTATTCATTTTCAGTTATCTCTTCATCAGGATTCACGGAATACAATTTTTGTTGGTATATTTTTAATTGCATATTTCATGTGCTGAAAACCTTTTAGCCTTCTAAGCTGCCTTCACCAATTTGTTTAACTCTCTCTTTTGTTCCACTGCGGTTTACCTTGACTAGAAAGGTCAGGGTGACAGACAGCTGAGTCAAGTTAAATGCAAGCTACAGCTCCAGTAATCTCAATCAGTTTTTTCCCCCTCCTATTAATAAAATGAGTTAACAAATCAACCTCTGTTCATTGACTTACCCAAGTAACTGAGGACCCACTGTGTGTGCTAATGTCTAGCTTACCTATTGCTTAGATTCCAGCTTGCTAATTCTACTGTAGAGGCTGCTGCACCTTGCCCAGTGAAACAGGGCAGCAGTCTGGTTGAGCCTTCAAAACCCATTGCTTGGCTAGGAGAACTTAGACCTAAATAACAGTGTACATTTGCTAGAACTGCTAAAGGTCTCATTTTTCTAATGGTGGATGGTCAGAAAAAGCAACTTTCCGGACACTGAATTCAAGGTTAAATGAACAATCCAGCTCCAAAACTTAAAAAAAAAATGCAGATGAGAGTACAAACTCTTGGAGCCACATGCTATTAGGGGAAAATAGAGCCTGTGGTATGTCAAACCTAGAAAAACAATAGAGACCAAAATAAAATGGGTCATTTATTCATTTTTAATTAACAGGTATCTGGTGGGACTTATGCCCTAACGTTTTCTTTAAAAAAAATATTATTACAAAAATACACAAAGGAACTTTAAAGGACTTCAAAGGAAAATATGTACTTAAATAAACTTTTGTGGAAACCCATATTCATCACAGCACCACACAAATAATAAACATTTTTTGTACAGCACCTAGTACAGCACTCTGCCAGGGACTCTTAGGTGTTGGCTTAGAAATGGTATTTAAAAGTTTGTTTTGGGGAACTGGCTTATAGGTATATGTATATGCATTAGAATTAATAGCAGGGTTAATTGATTTCTAAGAAGCTTGGGTCTCACACACATTGGTAGCAGACAGGCTGTCTAACACCACAAGGCCAACGGATACACACATAGTCTAAGAATTGAGGGGGCATGCCATAACACGAGATCACAGCCTTCAAGGCAGACAGGTTGTCTAACACAACAAGGCCAAAAAGAACACATAGTTTGGAAAACAGTCTGGAAAGAGAGGGAGTATATACCATACTGCCCATAACACAAGATAACAAATGGAAGTGCGGGACCCCAGCTTAACATCTCGGGACAGCTAGTAACTGACATTTAGGAAAAAACTGAACTCCTAAATGCCCACTTTTTTTCAATATTTCACCAGACCATGGGGAATGTCAGGCAACATAAGGCTCATAGGGGGCATGCCGGGACTGACAGCCTCCCCACTGTGGATGCTGAGTGGGTGCAATACCAATTAGAAAAGCTCAACATTTATAAGTCAGCAGGACCGGATGGACTCCATCCGAGAGTGCTGATGGAGCTGGCTGAGGTTTTCACAGAACCCCCAGCAAAACTGTTTCAGAATTCATGGCACACAGGGGAGATCCCGGAGGATTGGAAGAGGGCCAACATTGTGCCCATCTTCAAGAAGGAGAAGAGGGAGGACTCGGGCAACTATAAGCCAATCAGCCTAACCTCCATCCCAGGGAAAATCCTGGAAAAGCTCATTAAAGAATCTATGTGCAATACGCTCGCAGAAGGTAAGATTCTGAGCGACAGCCAGCATGACTTTGTTGTGGGTAGGTCTTGTCTTACCAATCGCATCTCCTTCTATGATCAGGTCTCTGCCACCTGGACATGGGAAATTAGGTAGATGTTACATACCTAGACTTCCAAAAGGCTTTGATCTAGTATCCCATGATATCCTTGTGGGGAAACTGGAAGATTTGTGGGCTCAGCTGCTCGACAGTTTAGGGGGTGGGAAACTGGCTACAGGGTAGGACCCAGAGAGTTCTCATGAACGGATCTGTGTCATCTTGTTGTGAAGTGGCCAGTGGTGTCCCTCAGGGGTCTGTGCTTGGACTGCTGCTTTTCAACATCTTTATCAATGATTTGGATGGGGGGAGTGAAAAGCTCGCTGGCCAAATTCACAGACAGCACCAAGTTATGGGGCAGTGTGGTCACGCCAGAAGATAGGTTGCAGATACAGGTGGACCTGGACAGGCTCGAGAGTTGGGAAGACCGGAATGAGATGAAGTTTAACATTTCCAAAATGTAAGGTGCTCGATCTGGGGGCAAACAAACCTCAACAACAATACAGGCTCAGTAGTGACAGCTTGACTTACACCACGGCCAAAAGGGACCTGGAGTAATGGTCAACCATCACATGAATATGAGCCGTCAGTGAGAGGCAGTGGTCAGCAGGGCAAACAACATGCTGGCATGCATCAACTGATGCATCTTATGTAAAACTAAAGAAGTGATACTCCCGCTGTACTCAGGCATTGGCCAGACTGAAGTTGGAGTACTGCATTCAGTTCTGGGAGCTGCACTTCAATAAGGACATGGAAAAACTTTAGAGGGTCCAGAAAAGAGCCACCCATACGATCAGGGACTTGCAAGGCAAGCCATATGAGGAAAGGCTCAGGAACCTGGGCCTCTTTAGCCTAAAGAGAAGAAGGTTGACAGGGGACTTGATAGTGGCTTACCGCTATATCACAGGAGTGCATCAGGAGCTTGGTGAACAACTGTTCACTAGTGCACCCTTGGGGAAAACCAGGACCAATGGATACAAATTCCTGTAAGGCTGCTTCAGGCTTGATACCAAGAAAAACTCCTTCACAGTCAGGGGGTCCAGACTGTGGAATAAGCTCCCTCCAGAGTGGTGCAGTCACCTACCCTAGAGGCTTTCAAGAGGAGACTAGACAGTCACCTCACTGGGATCACCTAACTCCACTTGTCTTTCTGCCTAGAGCAGGGGCTGGACCCAATGACCTGCAAGGTCCCTTCCAGCCCCTAACAATCTATGAATCTATGAATAAGTGACACCAGCTGCAAGGCCCCAGAGCAGCAGGGGAGCCTGATTCCCAGTTTTGAGGAAATGAACCAAATTTGGAGAAAGCCTAGAAGGCTACGTAGATTTGCAACCACAGAGAAACAACCAACCAGAGACAGCCACGGATGAAGAGTCATGAGGAGGGAAGGAGAATACAAAAGCAGAGACTTGAGAGTAACAAAGTATCCCTCCTTTTTCACCCTCCTTGTCCCCCACTTTGTCTTGTCCCCTTCCATCTCCCTGAGAGGGGTCCCTGTCCCCATCACCATCCCCTGGGAAGGGTCTCTGAGACCACCATGGACAGAGGGCATCCCAGCAGCCCGTCTCATGCACCTCACTAGAGGGGGGCTGTGGGCCTCGGCATCCCACCTCTAGATTGCTGACATGCTGCCATCTGACACCTGAGGAAGAGCCTCAGAATGAAGACCACGTCTTAGCCAGATGTAATTTGACTCTGATGACAGCCCTAGGATTTGGTAGATATATAGAATTGCTCATTTGTTTGTACTTTGTTTCTGTTATCACTGGATATCAATAAATTTGCCTATTATCAAATGGAAGGGCCATGGTTGGTCTGACAGTACCTCTCCCCCCACTCCCCTCCAGAACAAGGTATCTGGATCCTATATCCACAGCCAACATTAGGCACTGCCAGACAAATACAGAACTGGGGATATGTTCTAGTAGTTATTTTCCAAATGTTATATTTAAACAATTATTTTTCTAACAGTCTGGATAACACAAGGCATGTCTCTGCAGGGACAAAAGATACCTTGTCATGTCTTGAACATTCAAGTAGGTATGAATCAATGTTTACTGTTAAGTGCAGAAGGCACAATTCAAGCTGGGATTTAGTCTATTTTAATAAAATATTTGCCCTCTGCTTTGGTAGTTTTGGGAGGTGGAAAATTAAACTCCAAAAAAATGGAACCAATATGCGAACATATTAGTATAAGACTCATAGTTTATTTATTCACTGTGGCACTCTCAAAATACAGTTAAGCTAATTGTGTGAAGGGAATAGGTAGAACCTAGGCGGGCTCTCAATATTGCTTTCAGTAGGGGAGCACAAGTCTTATGTAATACTTGTCCAGAAAAAGTGCCTGTCTTTACTTATGTACGGTGCTGGTAATTTCCAAAGAGATGCAGCAATGCTTTGGGAAAGGTACGAGCTCATATTTTCAACCATGAACATCTAAAGTTTGACACCCACTTTAATAGCTAGCCCATACTTAATCACCTGACTGGCCTGATTTTCAGGGTTGCTGATATCTGTTTAACTTCGGAAATCCACCCTCAGTGATAAGGTCAATATCCCAAAGCCTACATAGAGAAAATTGTGTGCATATTTATAAATCTAATTTATACTTTCAATCCCAACTGTGTGTTGAACAGCAGCAGATAAACAGTCACTTATCCATATACTCACTCTAACTACATATACAAATACATACATACTTAATTGCATGGTAAATGCTGCATTTACCTGGATCCAAGATGACCCTGAATTTAAGATGACCTCCCAATAATTAGATTCTATACACAGAACATGTATACATTTGTTATAATTTCCCACGTATAAAATCTAACTACTGGAGGATGGTCTTATGCACCTTCCCCTCCCTCCCCCACCCCAGGTGATGAGAGGGGCAGTAATGGGGTAGGCAGTGGGGGACAGGCAGTAAGGTATCACATGGTAAGGAGGGGAAGGTAATAGGGGGCAGGCATCTTGCTCCCTCTTTGCCCCCACTTACCACCCCCCTCCCTTGTGCCTGTTCCCCTCAGCATTGAGTCCCTGCCTCCCTCCTCCCTTCACTTACCTTTGCTCCAGCGCTGGCTGGCTCCATGTCCACCGCAGCCTGGGGCACAGAGCCCAGCCCCATAGCAGTGGTGCAAAGCCAGCCCTGCTGCTGTGGGGCCAGACTGCAGTTTTGCTCCATATTCCAGGTTGCAAAGTGGACAGAGCTTTCCAGTACAGGAGCAAAGAATGTCAGGGAAAAGAAAGTGGGCAGAAGCAGTACAGGAGGAAGATGATGGAGGGAAGGGGAGGAGAGGGCAAGACAGGGGGTGGCAGGAACCCAAGGCTGTGGGGGAGTGCAGAGGCATACTCAATTCCAAGACAGCAAACTTTTCCCCAGCCCTCACACTAAATAAGGGGGGAAACATCGTCTTGAAATCAATGAAAGATGGTATCAGAAAATCAAACTTATTCCACCCACACAAACTACATTGTCTAAGTTTTTATTTTTAGATTTAAGTAAGATTGGGTGAAGTTCCTCTCAGCAGCATTTCTTTATATTCTTGTAGGTACACTGGCATCCAAAGACTACTGACAAACAAGAGGAAAATGGACTTAAACTGTTTCAGGTTAGATCATGGGACTCTAAGAATGCAAATTCTTTACAATCTTAAATGTCAGTGTCTTAACAGAGCCCCAGACTAACATCATCCATCCCTCATTCTGTTATAACCTTGGAGAATGCAGTAGCTATGGTGACAATGCTGGTGTGATGTACCTTTTTTAGTGCTGTGTTTTCTGCTGGCAGTATCAACCTCACCATCTGGAGCCCGTCACTGAGGGGTGTGCCTATAATTTATCCTTCCTTTTGAGCAACAGTTCCAAGAGCTCCTCAAGCAGCCAAATTGTCTCTTTCAGGAAGATGGAGAGGAGACTGTATGACCTGCAAAGCACCACCAAAGTGGGTCTGAGGATACAGTCATTCATTTCTGGCAAACTCCATTGATTTCTTTTGGAGTCACCAGGGATGAATCTGTCCACATGATGCCTAAAACATTTTTTATCTCTGACCAAAGTCATTCAGGTTTAACAAATGCTTAATGTTCATCTAGAAGCCCCTGCTATCTGCCATATCTTTCTTTCATGTAATGTATGGTGGTGCATAGAGAATGAAGCCCCATTGAGGTACACAATGGTACTACAGAAACGGAAAGGAAGTGCAATAAGCATGTAGGGAAAATGTTGGAAGGATAGCCAAAAATACGGTAACAAAGGCTGCATATGCTACTTTACAGAGTGGTAGTCAGGAGTTTGGCAGGAAAATTACCAAGAGTCTGTATATATTACTATATGATTGAATAAATTAACATTTATCTGCAAAACATTTGTTTAAGAGTCTTCTGGAGTTAGATACAATTTTGGACAAGAAAGACAGCTCATTAATAAATCACAGTACACTCTATTTATAATATCATGCCATGCCAGGTTTGTTCCATCTTCCTCAGTTCATTTCAGTAGGGATCTGCTGTCTGTATGTGACTTAACATCAACACTCCTTTCCCTCATTCTTCTCAAAAGATTTTGGTTCTCCTCCAGAGTTATAATATTTAGTAATATCTTTTCATGAGTCTTTGGATTCATTATATGGGGCCTGTAATATTATCAAGTTTTAAGGTTTAAAAATAATCATTATCCTTATAAAGATTCAAGGTAAAATGCAGTAAGGAAAAGTTATGGAGTAAAGGAGTGTTACTGTCTTCAGTGATACATATATTTCAGGACCTATGTTTTTAAGTCCCAAAGAAGTGGTAGACTCTGGTGATAAGTGGCCAAAGAGAAAGAGAGGCTCCCTCCCCCCTTGGTAGGAGAACACAGCCAGTCTTTCTGGTTAAAAGCAAACATGCCACCTTGGCTGATCCCACTGCTGTTTGGCCTATCTTCTTCATGAAATGCCAGGGAGTTTCAGTGTTGGGAATGTGAGCAGGGATTCTTCTACATTACAGAAAAACAGAAGCCATTTGCTCTGGTAGTGATTTCAGTGAAATGACGATATATGTGTTTCAGAGCCACTTAGCAAGTATCATAAAGCCTGGCAGCACTCCATCACTGGCACAGCCCAAGTATTCAGAACTTTGCTGTGGTAGTGCTGAAACATTTGAGCCTCAGCAGGTGTCACAGAGGAAAGGGAGCAAATAAGGAGAGATTTACAAGAAGGAACCAGGGTCGTGGAAAATTAAAACAGAGAAATGAGCCAGAATCTGTATAACTCCTCCCAAACTGCAGGAACATTTAGATTTGCAACTCAAGTCTCTCTTTCAAAAAGTTATACTGTACATCTAAGTATTTATTTCTCTGTGTATGCAATCTTAGATTTCTCTAGCTAGGTCTATGAATCCTGGGTACTCTACACACTTGCAATACGCCTAAGTGGATATCCTGCAAAAATCATAGCATATTTGAAACTCCCATACAAAGGGAGAGGAGGGAAAAGAGCTGAAAATCACTTTAAAAAAAAAGAGGAAGGGACATACACACAGGGCATCTGAAGCAAGACAGCAGAGACAGCATTAGGAAAAAAGAATGGAAGCCTTATAATGCATTTAATACTCACAGTCGTGGTGGTGGTGATCTCCTCTGTTACAACCTTCAGAGTATCGACCACTGAGATGTATCCCAGACGCCTTGCAATCGCTAAGGCAGTGTTACCATTCTGAAGAGAGAAAGAGACAGAGAGAGACAGAGAGAGAAATGAGAGGGAGGATTGTGATGTGATCCAATGAGATCACTCCCAGCACCGTATGAGCCAGCATTTCCATCCAAAACAAGGAACAGCTTAGGAAAATCACTGCTTTTTACCGTTACATCTGAGTCTGTCTTTGTAACTTCTTTAAGACTATAGTCCTGATTGCCATGGTAACACAACACACTTACATCTGCATGCTACTCCTAATAGAAATGTGCTGATGCTTTAACCCTACAGTTGTCGAACTCCACTACACACGATGCACTACGATTGTAGGAGTTTTGTTCCTGCTCTATTTTGCAAAAGCTCTTTTACTTTGGAGAGTCCTCTAAAAAGTATTAAGAAGTTTTACAGTGTAACTCCTGATGGAAACAATTCACATCAGCAGTAGGTACACTGATCCCTTAGGGAAGAAAGCATTCCACTTCCCTTCCACATTCCCCCCGAGCCCACAACAGCAAAATTACTTATATATGACTTATACAAAAGCTCATGGTACAACACAGAACAAAATAATATTAAAGTAGAGCTTAGTGCATGAGGTGAATTTTTACATTTGAATGCACTTGTTTAAATTATAAACAGCTACATCCCATATATAAATATCTCATAACTTACCTAAGTGTTATAGCAATCACTAAAAATTAATTAGCCCTATTTATGTCAAAGGAAAAAAAATTAATTAATCCAACAGTACCATGGGAGGTGGAGAGGCAATCATTTATTTATTTTACAGGTTGGATAGTCATACCCTCACTTCCACTAAAAAGTACTTTATACCAGGGGTGTCAAAATTAAGGTCCATGGACTGAATTCAGCCCAAAGTGTTCCTTGAGGTGGGGAAGAAGTATAGATGGGGCTCATCACTGAATTCCTGGGTATGGAGGACACGGGCTAGGGATGCATGTCCATGGCAAAGTGATGTGTGGCAATAGCCTCCAGACCACTACTGCTCCCACTTGCCCACTGAGTCCAGATCCAGCCTGCAAGGTGCCATATAGCCCAGATCTATCCAGCAGGTGTGGTCAAAGCTTGACACCCCTCCTCTATGCCATCAGTTATCCCACTGATATTGGTTGTACTGCATTTCAAATAAAGCATGGTCAGTTTAAGTAACAATATTCAAATATGGTCAAATTCACTCATTTCAGAGTGCCTATCACCGCAACATAAAGCTAGCACAACGATTGGCTTTTTGCTAGGAGCTGAACTTTCTGAAATATTTTGGACACAAGTGACGAAAAGTTTGAGAGTGTGTCACTGAAGTTAGACGATGTCATCAGTGCCCACGTCAAACTAGCCTAAGCGCAAGTGGCTAAACTGTATAGTCATACTTGAGCTTCTGCATCCTCACTGGTGTTATATTCCCCAGCAGGTGGTGCCCAGACTGCCAGAGTCATATCCCATGGTTCTTTGGGTAACAGTAAACTGAGCTATTCTATGCATTCTTCTGTCCTGGGCACACGGGAAGAATGATGGGCACTTGAGCATGCTCAGCACTCAGGTGAGTTATCCTATGTCCTCACTGCAAAGTGGGCATATTTCAGATGGGGGTATTGTATTTGCTGCAGCAGTAGCATGAGTTACCAATACTCAAATGAACTCCTCTTGAATTAGCTTAGTTTGAACGACAACAGTCACACTACAAAATACTATTTGTATGGCTGAGTGTCTGACTATAAGCCCAGAGCAGCTGCATCCCCTCTGCTGGGCAGCACCAGCACTCAAACTTCAACCCATATTCCATACACAGCCAAATTGCAATTATCACTTAGAAACTCTTCTTCCCTAATCCTGCGGCCAGCTTAAAGCACAAACTCTCTCTCCAATGGAAAGAGCTTTACACTTGACCGGGGCTCACTTGAGAACAGAGCTCTCAGAGAGCACAGGAAAGGAAAACACATTCCCCAATGTGGCAAAGAGCTATAACAGAAGCACATTCACCAAAGCGAAATGCTTTCTCTCTAGTGAGAAAAGGAGTCGGATGAAACAAGCTTCAGGCAGTGCACCAGACTTACTGTGGTGATGGCATTGGGTTTGGCCCCATGCTGGAGAAGAACATTGATGATATGAGTGTGGCCTTGCTGAGCAGCTTGGTGCAAAGGAGTGTAGCCATTCTGTTATCGGTGACAATTATTTTTGAGGAGAGAAAAAAAAAAGACAGTTATTAAAATATTTGTCATTATGCCTTCAAGACCTTCCATGCCAGCAATTCAGGAACAGATATAACCATACTCATAGGGTGTGTGTAGACCAAACAGGGACCCTAAATTAAAGCGGTGGGTTTTAAAAAACACCGCTTCAGTTTAGGGCTGATTAAATCCCCATGTCGTGCAAACACCCTGCTGGCTGACCTGCCTCTTTGACAGGGCGGGGAGGGGAGGGCGAGCTGCCAACGGGCAGAGCAGTCCCTGAGCTGTTGTGGGGGCAATGGTGCTTCCCTCCACAGCAGCTGCGGCCCCCCCACCCCACCCCCAGCAGGCACCCAGCTTGGGCGGATCTGGGGAGCACCGCAGATGTGGAGGGAAGCACCAGGCCCCTGCGCAGCTCAGGAAGGCAGGCAGGCTCCAGGGGAGGAAGAAAAAAAAAGATCAGGCTTGCTGCTTTTCTTGGGTGGAGCCTGCTTTCCCGGGCTGCTGTCAGGCTGCCTGCAGGGCTTCCTGCAGAGCTGTGGTGCTGCGCAGAGCCTGGTGCTTTGCTCTGTGGCTGTAGGGGCAGCAAACTAAAACTTCTCGAAGGAGTTTTAGTTTCCTGCGCCCCAAGTCATTTAAGGCACATTACACCGCTAAATTTCCTAAAGTGGCTGGAATTAATGCGCAATACTCCACCAAGACATGCAACCATCGACACCATTAAAGTAGTGCAAAAGTATTTAGCCCCCTTTAAAGCGTCATGCAAACATGCCTCTCGTTTTGTCTACACATGGCCATAGCCTTATCTAGTCCTTCTATTACTTACTGAAGGCATAAATATTCACAATATTTTGACTTGTAGAGTATCTAACAAGACCAATGATCTTCAAAGGTGGGCATTGGCATCTTGGTTTTACATATGGAACAAGGAACAGAGAAGCCATGTCCAAGGCTGGAGAGTGAATCAGGAGAAAAGCAAGGCCATTTTTAAGGTACTTAAGGAGTCTGCTTTTAACAGCATTTGGGCCAATTTTGTATTCAATTTAATTTATACTGATTAAGTCCATTTATTCTTACAGAAGTCAACTGTTAAATTCTACTAGACATGTTGGTTTAGTTCCTCTTGGATTTGTCTAGAGCAGGTCCAGCTATGCCACAGAAGCAATGAAACATATTTGCATGCTCTTCAGAAAACATCCTTTAATTCTGGGTATTCATCTGCTCCACTGATCCATTCTGTTGCTACACAATACAGAAACATAACCAGACTCAACTTCAGCTTGCTGATCTGAGCTAGTATTGTATGAATCCAGTCAGGCAATTCATTTCTAAAATTATCTGCAATTGGCTTTGAAAGAGGACAGAGAATAAAACTGGGAGAAAACACCAAATTGATTTCATCTGACCATTTATATATGAAAGCCTTAGAGGTCTCAGACTAATCTTTTGGACTTTGGTGTATACCTCAAACTATTGTGTGTATCTTTTCTGTGGCTGGATGGGAGACAATAACTCTTTGTACTTTAGTAAGCCTTCTGCTATTTAGGATACACATGCATGTAACAATGATGATATAGAAAAAGGGTTTACTAGAGGTCATGGTGTTTCATATTGGCAACAGTTATTAATTATGTATCAGCCCAATCTCACAGGATTCAGTCCGGCCACATCATTTTTTCACTGGACATGCCACCCAACATCCTGAAAGCTCTCTCCATCTCAGGAAGGAACCACAACAGCATGCTGTCCAACTATTATTAACAGGTCTGCTGCAACTCCAGCCAGGAGTCAAGTGGCTCCACTGTTAGGAATTTTAAGGCTTTCTTAGATATGAGTTATTGGAAAGGCAAGGGGTCCAATTCTGATTCCAATTAGTCTCTTTTTATTCAAGCCAAATCGACTATGTATATTCTAGACAAATGGTATAATCAGGGTAAGCGACACCACAAGCTGAGCCAATAAGCCCCATTGAGATCTTTGATTAGGGACCATTGGAATGTGTGCCGGAAGTGCACTGTGCGGCAGCTCCTTTAATCTTGCAGTTTCCCCCGTCCACCTCCATCCATCTGTCCGTTCATCAGTCTGTCCCCCTCTCTGCCACTGATTGGTGAACAGGCCCTGCCGCACAACCCTGATCAGTGAGGAGGTGAAAACTGAGGTTTTAAATAGGCCATGGTTTTTGCCCCCTGCTGCTGATTGGCGAAGGGGCCACTTGCTGCACATTTAAAACTGTGGTTTTCACTTCCCAGCCATCAGAAGCAAGCAGTGAGTGGCGGGGCCAACAAGGCCCATCCACCAGTCGAGGTGGTGGGGGGCATGGAGAGGAAACTCCAAGATTAAAGGAGCTGCCACACAGTATACTGCCACTGTGAATTCCAGGGGTCCCTACCTATGATGATACCTAGCAGATAAGAGGCAAATACTCATTTCTTTACATTGCAGGTGGGAGTGCTAGAAGCTATCATGTTGGTAGCTATTCTGGTAACTTCCCACTGTCTGATGTTAATGTGGATTATCAGCTTCTTTTTTTAAATTTTTTTTTTGGTGTTACAAGTGTTTTTACCAGTTCTTTTAAAGACCTATATGGTTTGTACCAGCAATTGTGAGTAACCACACTGGAAATGCTCTAACTGTATGTCTACCAATGTGGTTTTTTGTGTATTGCTATTGCCACTGGCATTGTTTTCAGCTGCAACACCTGTCTCAGGAGTGAATTCAGAGTACGCGTGAGCAGCTGGAGACAGAAGAGCCAGCAGGAATGATCAGTGATTCACAAAACCACAAGCAGTTTTGTGGTTTTGACCAGAACTCAAAAACATCAAACGTGACACTGGAGCCCTCAAGTGAACGTCACTGACCCCAAAAGGAAGCCATGTAAGTATATTACTACACCAAGTGCCAAGAACAGGCTATTGATAAGAATCCAGTTGGAAGTAAGGCCTGGAGTACCAGGGTCCTCTCCTGGTGCAAGTCACATGCTGACACGATGACATGTGATACAGCATGAATTCGTAAGTGCAGTAGTTGCATATCCTAACAAGCTACAGAGTTCTCAACATTATAGCACATCTTGGGCCTTGTTCTGATCTGGTTTATATTAGAAGTAGCTCACTTGAAGTCAGTTGATTACTAGAGGTGTGCGAAGTGGGCCCTATTCGATTTGGATTCTGCCTGAATCAGGGATAGTGATTCAATTGGTTTATTCAGATCACTGTCCAAGATTCGATTCAGCTGAATCTGAATCTTAAGATTGGATGCTGATTCAGAGAATCAGCGATTTGGTAAAAAGACACAGCTTTAAAAGTTTTTTCTACATACCTTGAGGTGCCAAGCCTGGCTTGTGAATGCTGTGATGCTGGGGCGCATGAAGTGTCCCACAGGAGTGCCGGGTGGGGGGGCCTCCACATGCTTAGTGGCAAACCTGGAAGTGGGCCCCCCCATGCCCCTCTGGCTCACTGATTGGCTGCAGGGGGACTGCGGGTTCCCCCCCAGACCCAGGAGGCACCAGTCACCCAGCCGGGGGCATGGTGGGGCCCCCTGCGCACTCTTCGGCAGACACAGAAGTGGACCAGAAGTGCTTCTGGTCCACTTCTGGGTCTCCTGCCGAGCGTGGTGGGGAGTCCCCCCATACTTCTGTGGGACACTCCATGCGCCCCAGCATCACAGAATGCACGAACCGCCTGGTACCTTGAGGTATGTATTTAAAGCTGTCTCTATGTCTGAATCTCCAGATCTTTTTGAATATCTCCGAATCGATTCAGAGGGTTCCAATTTGATTTAGAGAGATTAACGGGTCCTCTGATTCAATTTGGAGATTTGGCCACCAAATCGGGCCGGATCTCCGCCAAATCAAATCAGGGACCGAAGCTTTGCACAGCCCTATTGATTACACAGACATAAAACTCATGCAAGTCAGCCAGAAGTAAGCTCACAGGGGCTTGTGATAAGTAACAGATAAAGAAAAATAAAACAAAGCAGATCCCCTTTCACATATGGCCACAAATGTGCAGGCACAGACACACACATGCAGTTAATTGATCTGACTTGTTTGAATGAATAACACACCCCAAATGAGTGTAGAGACAACTCATTCTACCACAGCCACATATCATCAGATGTCAATACCTTCAATGCATAACTAGTGTATAATTTCCCAAGGAGAGGGGAATAGTAGTGCTTGTGTCTTAGTATCTGAGGGTTTTTTTATTTTATTTTTTTTTAACAAGAAGGAAATTCACCAAAACAAATTAAAAAAAAAGTGATGAAAAATCCTTTACCTTTGTTTTAGCATTGACATTGGCTCCCTGCTTGAGAAGGAAATTCACCATCTTGATGTTTCCATAGTGACAAGCTACAATTAAAGGAGTGTAACCCAGCTAAAACAAAATAAACAAAAACACAAAACACAAAGAGTAAACCTGTAGTCTCAGTGTACTGTTTCTGTATAAAGATAACCTGGGAAGAAGCTTCCTTTTTATGGTTTACCTTTGTCTGAGCATCCTGGTTTGCTCCATGCTTTGTCAGTATATCAGCTACATTCACTTTATCCTCCTGCGCAGCAAGGTGTAAAGATGTAAGTCCAGTCTACAACAGAAAGGCAAAGAAAACTGTAATGTTACCCTAGCAGAAAGGCAAAAAGACTTTTGAATCCTTCATTGGGAGATCCTGTCTATAATTTTAAAATATAGATATTTAACCAGGAACTCTATCCACAGAAAACTGACAAACAGCTCACCATAATGAAATGCCATCTGCTGTCACTGCAGATACATGTTTTCAGATTACAACTACAAGATCTGGAATTTACATTATAAGGCCTCCAGTGAATGTGATGGCCTCCTTTCTTGGGCGATAGGGCTCCTTCCTCAACTGTGAGAAAAAAAGCCTTAATAGCTAGAGGTGGGAGACAGAATAAAGGAAATGCCCCATAAGAAAATTAAGGCAACCCTAAAATAAGAGCTAATGTTAGGCTTAACATACATTCCTTGCATCACATGCAAGGAAATGGGAAAGAGCTTATGAACTGAATATGAGGATGGGAAAACAATTTACTCCCCATTTTTTAGAAGAAAGCCAGAGAATAAGTTTTCACTCCTGAGAGCTGTGGATGCAAGGACAATACTTTAAGAATATAATATTCTGCATCACCATGCAGCTGGATGAAACTACATCATTTGAAGACTTACTGGGTATGTCTACATGAGATTTACTGAGGAGCTGCTTAATTAGCTCCACAGTAAAGTCTCAGTGTCTATACATACAGCCCTATTAGGCTACTGTAAACTAATAAACGCCTCCATAGATTAGTACTTATCAACACGAGTACTATCCTATGGCAACATTACTTAGTGCACCACAACGCATGTGTGTAGATGCTGATGGGACTGGCTGGGGTATGAGAGTGCTTCAGTGCAGAGGCTGCCTGCTGGATAGCTCCACACTGGACTACCCTCCTGCTCCAGCCAGCCCCTCTGCAGCATATTGAGCCAGGTTGGAGCAGCCCCAGGCTGGCAGACTGATCCCCCAAGCTCCCTCTAGCCAGGGCTGTTCTGCCCAGCTCAACATGCTACGATCCTGGGCACACATGTAAATGCGACACCCAGGAGCAATAAACTCCAGCACAAACTATGCTGGAGTTTATTGCTTTGCATCAACAGCACATATAGATGTGCCCACTGTCATGCTTTTCTGAGGAACCAAGTGATCTTCTATGAAAGAACTGGCATGCATTCTTGTAGACAGCCTAACAGATCTGGGTGAGTTTCATTATGATGGGTTCCCACCTTCAAAAAAGGGAGGAAGGAGGACCCAGGGAACTATAGGCCAGTTAGTCTTACCTCGATCCTGGGTAAGCTTTTGGAGAGAACTATCCTGGCACATGTCCACGAGGGGCCAGCGGGGGAGGTCATGCTTAGGGGCAACCAACATGGGTTCATTAGAGGCAGGTCATGTCAGACCAACCTGGTGGCCTTCTATGACCAGGTCAAATCCTTAGATGCAGGGGTAGCAGAGGACATAGTCTTTCCAGTGGACATCCTGGACTTTAGGAAGGCCTTCGACACTCTCTCACCTCATTCTCAGTAGAAAACTAGGGGAGTGTGGTATCAACACCTACACAGTCAAATGGGTCACTAACTGGCTGAAGGGCTGCACACAGAGAGTGGTGGTGAATGGGTCATTTTCGACCTGGAGGGATGTGGGCAGTGGGGTCCCCCAGGGCTCAGTCTTCAGGCCCACACTGTTCAACATCTTCATCAGTGACTTGGACGAGGGGGTAAAAAGCACACTGTTCAAATTTGCTGATGACACTAAGATGTGGGGGGGATGTGGACACACTAGAAGGGAGGAATAGGCTGCAATTGGACCTAGACAGGTTACTGGGGTCGGTGGATGAGAACAGGATGGGTTTCAACACTGACACGTGCAAGGTGATGCACTTGGGGAGGAACAACCGGCACCATACCTACAGGCTGGGAAATTCCCTTCTCGTCAGTGCAGAGGCAGGAGTCATCATTGATGCCAAGATGAATATGGGCAGGCAGTGTGGGGATACAGTCAGGAAGGTCAACCACACCTTGTCATGCATCCACAGATGTATCTCAAGTAGGTCCAAGGAGATGATACTCCCCCTCTATGCAACACTGGTCAGGCCACAGCAGGAGTACTGGGTCCAGTTCTGGGCACCGCACTTCAGGAGGGATGTGGACAACATGGAGAGGGTCCAGAGGAGGGCCATTCGCATGATCAGGGTCAGCAGGACAGGTTTTATGAGGAGAGGCTACGGAACCTGAACCTGTTCAGTCTCCATAAGAGAAGGCTGAGGGGGATCTAGTGGCCTGTTACAAACTAGTCAGAGAGGACCAGCAGGCATTGGGGGAGTCCCTGTTCCCCTGAACACTATCAGGAGTGACTAGAAATAACGGTCACAAGCTGGCAGAGGGTAGATTCAAATTAGACATCAGGAGGCGCTACTCCACTGTCAGGGCGGCTAGGATCTGGAACCAACTTCCAAGCAAAGTGGTGCAGGCTCCTACCCTGGGGGTCTTTAAGACAGAGCTAGACAAACACCTTGCTGGGGTCATTTGACCCCAGTACTCTTTCCTGCCATGGCAGGGGTTGGACTTGATGATCTGCTCAGTCCCCTTCCGACCCTACAAACTATGAAACTATGATTATTTTATTAGTTTTTCAGCTTACAGTACCATGTTACTTTCTGCCAAACATTACCAGTTCTTTCCATCCCAGCAAGGAGGGTGGATGGCGAAATATATTTGGAGAGAAGTACTCCAGTGGTTTAGACTTTGTTACTTTGGACTGCAATTCTATGACATGCCTCAAAGGACTATGTCAGTCCAATAACTCACAGGACCTAGCATTCTACATTTAAGCTTCAGATTTCCTGTGCCACTTTGGCAACATATCAGGGACAGCCTAGAGATCACAAGATTGCAGTACTGCAATCCTATGTTCATGGTTGGTTCTACAGCTCCTTTCCCTGGTCTGTCTATTTTCTTCTTTGTCAAGCCCACATCTCTGTTTGAGCCAGCTGTTATATCATTTTCCACTGGACATGGCAAACAGCTGCAGCTCCTCCCCTAGGTTATGCAGGACAGCTGTTAATGCTATGATTCCAAGCCAAGCTAATGATTCTTTCCGCCAGCCCCAGCCACCCTCAACTGCTGCCCTTCACCCACCTGTCCCTGCTTCCTCATATTTCCCATCTCTTGATATTTTGTATGTGTACATGAATGTGAAGTTGAGGCTAATATTCTAAGCAGTTGGCTATATTCTTATATTTCACTTTGCAGGTGATATCATTGGATATCCTCCCCAGAATAGCTTATCCTTAATTGTGAGTGGGCATTACCTTTGTTGCTACATGGATATTGGATCCTTTCTCCAGGAGCAGGGTCACCATGTCAGCATGGCCCTCTTGAGAAGCCAGATGAAGTGGGGTCACTCCCTGCTTGGTCAAAATGTTGGTCTCTGCTCCATAGCTCAATAGAGTAGTGGCTATCTGCATCTGATTCTTCTTGGCAGCAATGTGGAGAGGGGTGTATCCATTCTAAAACCATGTGTTAACAGATGTTAGTAGTGTTTTCTAACATTTATAAAGGCAGAAGATAGAAAAAAGTATTCATAGAAATATCTGGAATGATGTTGATCCCCAGGCAGACACATTCTCATTCTTTGCAATCCTATTTTCAGTTTAGAGAGGAAATATTTATTGAAGAAAAAGGAAATGTCCACTTTTCAAATAAGGGCACGGAAAAATACGAAGGTGCGTTGAAAAGGAAAACGACGAAAGCACATTTTTGCTCAGACATTTCTGACCATATCTGAAGAGATGTTTAACACAGGGGCTAAGTACAGACAGTCAAAAAACTTGACCCTGAATCAATTCATTTTGCAGATTAGTCTGAGCTGCACAGATTGAACTGATAAGCAAATGAACAGACATTCAGTTTTCATTCCAGAAATGCAGCTACATGCCTGCAGTGGCTCAGGCCAGGAGCCAGGGAGGGGCACTATCGCACACCTCCCTGCTTGGCTGGGGCAGCCAGTTTGGGCCAAGGCTATCCTGCCCACCCTGCGAGAGGGTTTTTTTGGGAAGGTGCAACTTGAATATGAAAGAAATCTGAGACAGAAGTTCAATAAACTGATTTAAATTAAATGCATTTAAGATTGGATCCTGACTGTGACTGTGGCCAGTACCAGATGTTTCAACGGAAGAGTCAATGATTCCAAGTTATACATACATAAACCTTTCCTTAACCTCTCCTAGTACATAGTTAGTTTGTCTCCTGTCATGTAAGAGTTCATATTGCTCATATTTGTATACTCTCTTATGTAATGGTGGCTTTTATCATTATCCCTATAAATATATAATCTCTTAAGCGTCTAAAAATAACTTTTTTAATAATCCCTCTAGGCTCTTTGCCTCAATGCTACCCTTCGATAGTAAGCGTGCAGATAAATTAAATAATTATATTACTTGAAAAGGATGGGCAAGTTACAGCGGATTCAGTAAATCTGCGGATTCATTTTGTTGTTGCACTATGGACCCCTCCAAACATGCAGGTAAAGGCACAATGGGATTTGATGTGCAATCCACATGACTGCACTTCCTGCCATTCCACACATACATAGCAGGAGGTGTGATTGTGAGGTTGAACAACAGTTCCCATCATTCCTTACTGCCCCTGCAAGGGGAGCCTGGGATCAGCCTTGGAAGCACCCGGTGCATCCCTGAAGCTGGAAGCCTGATCAGCTAACAGGGCTCCCCGGCTTGAGGTGCCTCCCCAGCTGCAAGTTAATCAAGTCTGCTCCAATGCGTGCTAATTAGCATGTATCGGAGCAGGCATCAGGCATATGTATAGGTGCCCAAAGAGGTGCTCTTTCATGAACAACTATCTAAAATAAAGCAGAATACACTGGCACAAGGAGAATGGTGTCCCACTACTTGTCAATTAATCTTCTTTCCAAAGAACTATGACACAATTAGGGCTAGGGCACACACAATCATGGCTAAATTTATATCATTGGATTTTGGAAGGGAAATGGGGAAAACATCTTGTTGTAGTGGTTTTTATTGCTGTTCTCCCATCCGCACATCGGAAACCACAGTTCCTGCCCCACACTGAAAAAGGTCACTTAATCACTGGATAGTTTCAGTAGATCACAGGAACTGCAGAACAGAGAACCTTTTTAAACCAACCAAAAATTCTGATAGGTTTTTTTTTTTTATTCCTTTCAGAGTTTGTTTCATTTAACACAAAATATTATATGGCCCCATATCCTGCAATAAGCTCCATAAAAGGCAGACTTCTGCACATGTATTTTCAAGGAAAGGTTTCCATTCTTATGCAACATAGAAGTCATTTTACAGATTACTTCTCAAAAAACTAAAACTGGATTTGGAGACTCATATACATCAAAGAATGTAATTGCATTCACAAGACTGAGACAAGGTAAAAACAGCCCCTGCTATTCAGTTACAAGGAATGTGACCTAGTAGAACAGGGGTTGTCAACCAGGGGCACCCCCACGTCCGACCACCGGGGGTATACTGATCCAAAAAGGTTGAAACCCCTGTAGTAGGGTGATTGTTTATTGCTTTCAGAGAGTGTAGGTATGCTTTGAGTATTCAGTAACGTACTGGATTATACTGAATCCAACCTTCAAAAAGGGATGTCATCACCAAGTCCACTCAGGTGAGATTTTTTTCCCTCACAAGAGTTATGTACTAGTTGTAACTCCACTGACTTTAATAGATTTACCCTTGATTCACATCACTAAGAAGAGAATCACGTTCTTTGTGTTTGACACTTAACTGCAATGGGCAACAAAACAGCCTCATTAAGGCTAGAATAGGATCTTTTAAGGATAGACAAGGGAGTAATAAAGTCAGGTCTCCTCAGTGACTCAGACAATCACATATGGACTTGTGATCTTGTCCACATCATAGAGCAAACTTCCATATATTTCTTAATAAATTACATCACATTTGATAACCAGGAGTCCTTAAGGTTCAGTAATAAGGTGTGGTCACGTGGTTTGAATATGGAAGAAACTTTACATTCTGCTGAAAATTGCAAATAGTTTTCAAGAACAAGCTGAGGGACAGGGGTCAAAAGTCAAAAGCATAGCATGGGTTTGAACATAGTATCAGGAGTAAAATTCAGAGTTCAGTGGAACGTCCAAGTTCCTGAAAATGTAGATTATTGTAAAATACCAACTCCACCATAGTATTCCACCAGGGGAGTTCATTTGAAGCAAAAGGATCAGTATCTTTTCCCAAACTTTCAACACAGGGGGGTTAGATAGGCTTCTCCTTTCAAATGCTGGCTTCCTATAAAGAACAAGGAGAGGAGGCAGCATACAGAGAAGAAGAAACAGTCTGATGCTGCTTTGTGCCGCAGTTCTATCATTTTTTTTCCCCTGTCCCTGCTGGCCACAGACTAACTGCTTATCTGATAGATTCAATAAGCAGCAGGAGTTGGTTGTAAATCCAGTCGCTGGCCAGCAGAGGACATGCTGCACACCTGGAACTATGAGTTACAGCTTCAGCTTTTGAAAAGCTCAGCTCCTTTCCTGCCTCGTTTTCTAGTCCTCAAGTTACTCCATTGCTTCTCTCCATGTAATGTTGCCAGCACTTGTCAAGGATGTGAATTCTCACCTTCGCAGTAGCGTGGGGAGAGGCACCTTTCTCCAGCAACAGCAGCGCCACCTTCTGGTTGTCATAGTGAGCAGCAACGTGGAGAGGGGTGAGGCCGTTCTGTAAAGGGCGTTTTTAAGTTATTGCATTAGGCTGTTAGCTAGGCTTCAGCTACCGTTAGGCCGCCAATATACACTACATGTTAACTGATTAGCAGTAAATAAACCAAATGAAATTTAACTCCATTTGAATTATTTTTAGATTAGAAATTTTACTGAGACTGGAAATAAAAATTTAGCCAATAGTTAGTGGGATGTGTTTTGCTTAAAGAAAAGCAGCAAGCATCTGAGGATGGAATTGATCTGGCCAGCATTTGCTTTATTACCTATTGCAAACCAAGTTCTGAACACTCCACTTCAGTGAAGCTCTGTTACGAAAAAGGTTTGCAGCATACGAAAAAAACCAAACGTATCTGGCCTCGTCCCAGTGTTTCTGAATTGTGAGTTTTATCATCCAAGTTCTCTAATGGAGCAAGCACTTTCTGATTCCGAATAAAATATTCGCCTTTATAACCGCGCACAAATATGCTAGTTGTAATACAAGTAAAAGAGCAAACTTTCTGAAAAGTATCTCATAGACAAGTGTATATAAAAATCATCACAATGGAAATGTGGAGAACTTTTACAATCTTTTCTCCAATGCCTGATGAAGGGTGTTTGTGCCTGAAAGCATGCAATTAAAGAATTTTTTTTGCAAAGGTCTTGTTGGTCTAATAAAAGATAGCATCTCTACTATAAGTCCTGATTGCTTTTTCCTCCAGACCAATATGGCTACAATCTGGATACCTGACAGATGGAAGATATCAAATTTTAGCCTATTTTTTAAATCTTTATATTTTTCCAAGCAGGAAGCAACTGTGACCACCTGAAAACTGAGACAATGCCTCTGCCTTTGTTTCAAAGTAATTTGCATCATCACAGAAGCTCACATGGAGGTGAGAGACTCCATACCAGCTATGAACTGACTGCCCCGAGGAGTTTTCCAACTACTGACTCCTCTGTGAAATCCTATGAAATATGAACTTTCATTTCTACCCAGGAGAACTTTTACAATCTTTTCTCCAGTGCCTGATGAATTGGTGTTTGTGCCCAAAAGCTTGCAATTAAAGAATTTTTTTGCAAAACTCTTGTTGGTCTAATAAAAGATATCTCTACAAGTCCTGGGCTGTTTTAAATAAAGTTAACTTGGTAACATGAATATAACTGCCTCATCCTTTTACATTTACTTTCCACCCAAAATCTATGGTGAAAATCCAGAATAGTGTTAGATTTTTGCATTTCAGGACCTAAATTATTACCTTCCCAGCTGAATCAGGAGAAGCACGACGCTGTAAGAGGAGCTTTGCCACATCTAGACTTCCATATTTGGCTGCCACATGCAGTGGTGTGAATCCCTTCTGAAAAGTTTTCAAGAGACAAACGTGTGTGTGAGTCTCATTCTTAGATTATTTGCTTACTATTACTTTTTTCACTACTTAGCTTTGAATCTTCTGAGACGGGGTGGACAAAATGCTATGGGATTTTATCCAGCTCGCAGCAGGTCCCTTGGCCCTACCTGGTCCAAACACAGGGGGCAGTTCAGGCCACTGGTGCTACATGCAGCCAGCCTCACTGCCCCTGGGCATGCAGCAGGGCTTGGGCAGCATGGTGGCTGGACTCAACTCCCCAGCAGCAGCAGCTCCTTCTGGTTGCCACTGCCAGTGTTGCCAGCTCTGGCCCTACTGCCTGGGCACCCCAAACTTTCTACCTTGCGCCCACTACCAGGAAAGCTGGACAGAGTGGGCATGCAGGCAGGTTTCCATGGAGACTGGCATAGGCCCCCATGGGCACAACACATTTGGTTGAGCAGATGGGATGAGGCAAGCAGAGAACAGTGTCTGGACACAGGACAGGCAGGCAGGGCTAAGGCCAGGATTGCAGGGCAGTGAGAGTGTGGGGCCATGCAGAGAGCAGATCATGGTTCTGCCCCAAGCCCAGTCCTGCATGGTCACCGCCCCATGATCCTGGACCCATCCCTGTCCCCATCACAACCTATCCTGCTTCCAGATGCTACTCCCCACCCACCTGCAGCCCCATCTATCCACTCAGCTAAGTACGTCTTACCGAGGGGTCCTGGGTCACTCCATGGAAACACATCCCGCCCAACCACTGTTGGTGGCACCCTGGACCAGTCTAGTAATCTACCACTTAAGGACCACATCCACACATATGTGGATATGCTCCTTAAGTGTCCCCCCAGGGACATTTGGTTCCCTGGGGACAACTAGCAGCGGCGCACCTTGTGCTGCCACTAGTTATCCCCAGGGAACACCTATGCCAAGTGCCCTCTGGTTTGCAGCAAGTTACCCTGGGTGGGATAGTGGAGGCTAGGGCCTGGGGCCCTCGGGGCTTCCCAGGGCTGCATCAGCAGGTAATCCTGCCCCATGGAGCCTGGCTGTCAGCTGGCTCCAGTTTTCAGCAGTGCACACTACCCCCACATGAGCCACTCCACTTTTTTTTCCTCTGGGTTGTTTTGACCTCTGGATATCTAGGGGTCAACACCCCTTGCCCTGCCCCACACACACTGCCCCCTTGCAACATGGAGAAGAACTGAACATGTGGTATGTGGTGCTGCAGATGTGTCTGCCGTGCCTCGTTCTACATGGCCATCTTCATCTGGACACGGCCAAAGAATTTTGGTGAGCTGTGGTGGGCTGAGGGGGTGCTGACCTGGTCTCACACAGCAGGAGGGTGGGGGGGACACAGGTGTTGACCCAGGCTGCAACAGCTCACCAAAACTCCCTAAGTGGCCCTCCAGCCCAAGTAATCCCCCACCCGTTATAACCACCAGTCACTTTTCTTCACGTTAACACATGATAACAGGACTAATCAACTCTGACACATGCTTCCCCATGTCCATGGGGGCAAGCAGTCAATATTTTACCCAGTATGAAGTCTCCATCAGCAATATGAATTATGTGGACAGCAAGATACCAATTCAATTTGTGCTCAGAAATCAGCTTTTAACCAGATGCATTTTTATTTAGTTTTATGGTGAAAATTTTTTAATTATTTATCCACTACACTGATCTGTTCCTGGCAGCAAATGACATATGTTCAGTACATTCTGATATAGCCTCTGCACCTCTGCTGAAACAAATGGTGTCTACTGAGATGTATCTATCAAGACGGTATTTGTAAATGCATACATCTGTGAAAGAAGGAATGAAAGTTATCCTTTTTTAAAGACTCCTCTTCTGGTAAGTGTTAATACAGATGACAATAAGTATTAGACACAGTGTCTGTATCAAATATTGTTTTTTCTTAATTTTTTTTTTTTAAAAGAAAAGTTTAGTGGTATAGAAGAGAAAGTGGCAGACAACAGGTGTCCTGCACACATCACTAGGTAGCCACACTGACTTATTGGCTTGACATTTGAGCAATGGGCTGTGTTCATTTCATTGTCATCAGATTCTATAAATACCACCTATAAAGAGTTAGAGCAGGAGTTCCTAATTTTTTTCACAGCATGGATCACATTATAGTAGAGAATGTAGCCTTGTGGTCTGTCTCATCTCCTATGGGATTATGTAACTAACCCAGCAGTAACAAAAGCAAATATTTCTGTGGAAAATTAGGGAAGTATTTAGTGTATTTCAGATTAATATATTTTAATGTGATTTATCAGCTGGGAAAAAAGGAAAACAGCAGGCACTCCCAGTAATCTATGAATTACAGTTTGAGAACTGCTGATTTAGGCTGATTTACCCTGGAAGATACCCATTGTTAACAAATATGGTTTAAACTTCAAAATAAGGAGAAGGAAGTTTAGCTGCATTAGTCTGAAGTCAGGTAGAAGGCAGGGCAGAGTGGCACCTTATGCTCTAAACCAGGAGTAGGCAATTTTTTCAGGCGGAAGGCCGCTTACTGAGTTTTGGCAAGCCATCGAGGCCTGCATGACAGGCAGCCAGGGGCAGATAAATATTAATTTTCTACATTTTTCAGGTGCACCAGGGGTTGGATAGAATGGGCTGCTGGGCCACATCCGGCCCATGGGCCGCATTTTGCCCACCCCTGCTGTAAACAGACATGGTGTTTCTTCTAGGAGAAAGCCTTTTATCATATTTTATTGAGTGTGCTGCTTCTGTTTTGATCTCAATCCAAATCCGGGACAGTCAGAACTGCCACAAATAACAGATATGTTTACAGCCTCAGAGACTAACATGTACAGAGAAAAATAAGCTTTCATAGTTGGCCAATGTGAGTTGGCTGATGCAATTGCAGAGCCACTGGCTATTATCTTTGAAAACTCATGGCAATGAATCAGGAGAGGTTCCAGACTATTGGAAAAGGGCAAATATAGTGCCCATCTTTAAGAAAAGGAAGAAAGAGGATCCAGGAAACTACAGAATGGTCAGCCTCACCTCAGTCCCTTGGAAAAATCATGGGGCAAGTCCTCAAGGAATCCATTCCTAAGCATTTGGAGGGGAAGGTGATTAGAAAAAACCACCATGAATTCACCAATGGTGGTTCCAAAGAGGATGGAGCTAGACTGCTCTCAGTGGTGTCAGATAACAGAACAAGGAACAATGGGTGTTTATACATGTGCTCTGGGAGGAAGGGGAGGGTGCCTTAATTAGAGGTCTGAGAGCAGCTATAAGTAAAGTGCCTGGATTATCACGTGTATCAGCATCCTTGCAGTGAAAAATGGTGCTGGGGATGCTTTAGCTAAAGCTCATCAAATGAATTTTAGTTAAAGCGCCCCCACTGCCATTTTTCAGCAAGGGGGCACTGATACACATGACACTGGAGTCTGCTGGAGCATGTTAATTACAACACCCTAGCAGACTCAACTGAGTCTGCTCCAACGCACTATAATTACAGTGGGTCGGAGCAGCCTTGATGCATTTGTATAGGTGCCTGGCAGTCTCAAGTTGCAGCAAGGGAAGTTTAAGTTAGATATTAGGAAACGAGTTCTCACTACGAGGGTAGTAAAGCACTAGAACAGGCTACCCAGGAAGTTTATAGACTCTCCACCCTTGGAGGAGTCTAAGATCTGGCTAGAGAAAGCCTTGGCTGGGATCTTCTAGTTGGGGATGGTCCTGTTTTGAGCAGGGGGCTAGACTAGATCCCTTCCAACCCTTGAGGTCCCTTCCAACCCTAATTTTCTATTATTTTATGATAGGCAATAGATAAATAGTCCATGAGCTGTTCACAGCATCTGATGAAACAGGCTGCTGCCTATAAATGCTTATGCTCCTCTGAATCAGTTAGTCTCTTATATGCCACCTTGTCTTGCCTTCTGCCTATAAAATAAGGGGCACATCTTTCTACTTTATGCTATGTTGGATCACAATCACCAATGGTGTATTTGATAAAGATCTCATGGTTCATTATTCCATTCCTCACACCCAACTTTCTCACTATTAATTCTTTTAAAAATCTAATCATAAATATCTCACAAGGAGATCAAACAAGAAAAAACTAATTCTACACAAGATTTTGAGGATGATCTTTGAAATAATTAATTATGCCATGACATGTTTCATGACATGGAAATGAACAGATGAAAGACAAATATTTCAATAAAAGTGAACAAACCCTGATTTGTGGCAGTGTACTTTTTGGCAATGTTTCCTCTGAGCTGGTAGAAATCAGGCTTCTTTTATTATATTAAAATATTAAAATTAAGGCATTTAAATATGAAGGATTTAAAAAACACTAGTTATGATTTATTGTGTTTTGTTTGAACACTTGAATTACGTTTTATAGAACTGCGTAAATCTCTGAAGTTTTGGTATGCAGGAAGTTCTGAAAAATCTAATGAAACTACTTATTTCCAGTTGTCACAAAATATTTTTTTTCAAAACTGGCTAACTAAAAACATGTTGTGGGTTGAATGAAAGATTTTGTGTAACCTATGAATAAATGTATAGCAGTTTAACCACACTACATTTATATCTGAAAAAAAAATTGAAAATATTCTCAATAAAAGCGTATTGTAAAAAATAAGAATATTTCATATAGAATAAATAAATTATAGAAATAAAAAATAAAAAATTAATGATGTAATATTGTTTTTGGGGTTTTGCTAAAACAGAAATTAATTTCTGAAATGCTTCAGTATCACCAAATTCACATTTTTCATTGAATAAAAAGTTAATAGATGAAAAAATATTCTAACTTTAATGCTATAGGTAGAAGAAGATCCCTGTCAGAAGCACTTAATACTTACATATTTGTTAAGACCATTTAATTGGTCTTAGACTCCCTCCAGAAGTGGTGCAGGCAACTACTCTGGACTCATTCAAGAAACGTTTGGATGTTTATCTTGCTGGGATCCTTTGATCCCAGCTGACTTCCTGCCCCTGGGACAGGGGGCTGGACTTGATGATCTTCGAGGTCCCTTCCAGCGCTAACATCTATGAATCTATGAATTACCAAGTACAGTAGTATATATCCAATGGCAGTCAAAGTCTCCAGCTTCAGAGAATTGTAAAAATATGCTAGTCTAGTGAATTTGCTATACAGCACTTTAATATGCCTGATTATCATTAAAAGGCCAGTTCTAAGTGAAAGTGCACCTGTTACAATTCTGCTGTCTCCCCACTTGATAGCTGCATCTCATTTAGGCCTTCCCTATTGCACGAAAAGCACAGTGCAATGACAAGCCTCTTACCTTGGTGGCCAAAGAATGTAAGGCACCTGCCTCCAATAGAACTGAGGCTACATCAACTTGCCCCTCTCTAGCAGAAATGTGCAGTGGGGTATATCCATTCGTGGTTGCTGCATCAGGATGAGCCATATGCTGTAGCAGCAGTTGGACGATCTCTGTTTTACCCAAGCGAGAGGCAATATGCAGTGGAGTCTGTTCCTCCTACAACTCAAGTCAAGTTAATAATTAGTCAAGGTAGAATCTGCCTGTATTCGATATTCTAAGCGATTCTAGTAGTAGTTTCTACATGGTTTTGTTTTTTTAAACAGAACCTAGGGGAATGATCAGTACCAGTATGCATCTTAACCAATCCGCTATTGTAACTAAAGGGGAGAAGCTCAGGGAAAAAGATTGTTTCTCTTTTCATCTTTAAATCTGAACAAAGATTGCTTGCACCATGGCACTGCTCAGCTTTCTTTGCATTCCTACTTTATGACATCTTTATCCACATTTGGTAGTTTCTTACTTGACATGTAGTCCCATTAGTTTCTTAAGCTGGCACTCTGGAGGTAATTTCTAACTATTCTGCATTTGTGCTCATTTTCCTTCTTTATCTGACCTGGCATATATCAAGTGCATATTTAAATTCGGGTTGATTACATACAACCCCTTAATCGATTACTGTCATGGAAAAAAAGCCCTTTGATATGTAATAATCCCAGAGGCACTACAATGATATACTCGCACGCTGTACATCAGTAGATCTGGATCCAGCATGTGAGCAGAGGAAGCATAACTTAAATCCTCACCCTGATAGTGGAATCCTCCCTCTCTCCCCATTGATTTTTTTTTTCTGAAATCTACTTTTTCATAAAGGTGGTAGGAAAATTTTTGGTACTGCCACTGGCCAGTGCCTGGAGATGCCCTGTTATACCTCTGTGACAGAGCTGACCAAACAGTAACCAGTATAGAAATGCTCCTGTGTACTCCAAAAAAGAAAATATTCCCCTTGACATTTTGAAATTTCCTCAATCTCATCTTTCTTTAAAGCTTCTACTGTGATTTGTGTGAACAATCACTGTTTAAAAATCAGTATTACAGTCACAGAATCACATGGAAAGCATTTGCCAAAGAAATTGCTATTCCACCATAATAAACAACAGCTCTTGACATAGAATCCAATGGTGCTTGGAGGAGAAAGAGGCCACTGGGTGCCTAGAAATGCAAGGGGCTGTGCGCGTAATGATACTGTCATGTTTAAGCTGGATACCCTGCTACTGAGTTAGAACCCAGCCACTCCGTTTCTAAATCAGATCTGCTCTATTTGGAAGGATCAAATAATACAGGTAAGCAAGTTATATTACACGATTATACTGAGACCTATTTGGCTTTGCATCCAGAAATCAGATAATTATGCATCATGGGGGCGGGGGCTATTGCTGCAAGGAAAAAAACCCTCTCTCCTTATTATACTTGCTTATTTCATTGTTTATAAGTAAAAGAGAAGGTAGAATAAACTGCACTAGAACACCAGAGCGCCCCAAGGGATGATGAGGTCAAACGGTTATAAACTCCTGCAAGACCGTTTCAGGCTGGACATAAGGAAGAATTTCTTTACTGTCTGAGCCCCCAAGGTCTGGAACAGCCTGCCACTGGAGGTGGTTCAAGCACCTACATTGAACACCTTCAAGAGCAAATTGGACGCTTATCTTGCTGGGATCCTATGACCCCAGCTGACTTCCTGCCCTTTGGGCGGGGGGCTGGACTCAATGATCTTCCAAGGTCCCTTCCAGCCCAAATGTCTATGAAATCTATGAACCTACCCTGGCTCGGGCATCAACAAGGGCACCATTTCTCAGGAGGCAGCGGACCACTTCCACTTGCCCAGCACGCGCAGCCATGTGCAGTGCAGTTTCCCCACGCTGCAAAAAAAGCAAAGATTTTAACATCTTAAACAAGTAATTTTGTGTAAATTCTACTAACTTCAAATAGAGCTGATCTGGTGATTCAGGCTCTGTAACAGATTCAGAAGCACAAGCACATACGTCTTGTGGGGGTAAGGCTGTGTATCACTTACTGCTGCAGTGGTTACAAAAATAACATTGCCTAAGGGTGAAATCCTGATTCTCTTGTAGATAACAGGAGCTTACTGTGACTTCAGTGCAGTCAGAATTTCACACTCAGAGCCTTACCAAAAAATAAAAAAGGTTAACAATGCCATATTATGCTCCAGCAATGCAGCCAGAGAATATTCAGCTCAAAATTATTTTAAATGGAACTGTGCATGATAGCCCGTCCTAATCAGAAGTATTCACTGGCTTCCCCCATAATGGTGCTTTCAGCTTGTGGTACGCCTCAAAATAACCAAGGGGATAAGAGCATCCTGATCCTCAAGAGACTGCCGAACACATGCTCCTCAAGATGGAAGGGGACGTTATTCCAGATGGTCTCTTCCTGCATACTGTGTAGAGCTGGCAGCTTCAGACAGGCTTTGCAATGTTTGCGCAAGACTGAGCCAGTATGTGCAGTGTTCAAAAACTGCGGTCACCAGCATGGTTTTATCTGCAGGCTGTGCAATGAATCTTATTTAATCATGCCTTATAGCCGGCAGAATTTGAGATGGGCATATAACATTTAGGAAGTTTGAGAATGATATAACACAAGGAGGAGGGTAACAAAGCAAAAAAGTAATGAATATTTACTTTCTTTCTCTATATTTACACAGGAATTTTAAAGCAAAATAGCCCTAAATGATGGAGAGGATGGCTTAATTTCACAGTGCAACACTTTCTTGGAGGACAATTTCATACAACAGACCATGGGGGTCCCTGCTCAGACAATGTCTGAGCCTGTTGTACCAGACACTACCATATTGAAACAAAGAAGATTCTTTGCCTTTTCTATTTTGATAACACAGCAGGATAGATAGCAGCCCAACATTTTTCCTCCTCATGTGAATGCTTTTTGGTGATTGAGTACCTTATTTGCCAGCTGCTTATACAAAGAGGAAGCTCCTGTTTCTCCTTTATGGATAGCTACCATTTGTGACTGAGACCCTGTCTAACTAAGCTATATAATTTTTCTAGCACAGGCTTTCCCTCCCTCTCACTTAGAAACTTTGTCTCCACCACTTGATCACATACTATGAGTTTTTGTTGCTTACCGGGAGAGTGAAAAAAGTAACTCAAATCTACCACAGCTTAGGACTTCATCAAACCCTTCTCACTGGGAATTGATTTAATTAAGCTCATTTTGAAATCTACATCAGATCAGCAGCTGTGGTTAGTAAATGAACAATGAAAAAAAAATCTTGCAATCCTTTTACTTAGGGGCTTGAATGTGGAACTTGGTCGTGTATCTTGCTATTATCTGCTGAATGTCCTGTTTACAAATGTGAATAAACATTTTATTTTCATTCTATTAAGGATGAATTTCTATCAATTCTATACTTGCAGCAATTTGTAAAATGAATACTTTAATAAGTAATATAATTTAGTAATTTGAAGATAATTAGTGATTCAAATAGGAGCACTTAGCTTACGAAATGAGAAGCTGAGGCAACGACCTAGCACAGATAATTGTAAAGTGCTAAATTTGGCATTAAACCATGTAAAACATCTGCATTATCAACTTTATTCCTTTCTTAACTTAGTTTCCTTCACAACATTACTTGGTACTTTACTATTGATACTGTAACTAACTAAATATCACTTTCACAGTGAAAGTACAAAAACAGTGACCATTTTTGTCACGAATAAAATTTGTCTCTACTAAAATAAGAAAAAAAAATTGTTGCTGGACTCCCCCAGATTGGCTTGTTTTCTAGAAAAAAAAAAACTTGGCCAGCTAGGTGCATATGAATTAATGTTATGGGACATGTCTTTTTATATTTAAAATATTACTTATGGGAAAAGAACAGAAGAACAAGTTAACATTTATCTACATTAAAAGACTCAAACAATCCATGTAACAGAAACCCAGGAAACCATCATGATCTGATTTATTCCTGGGTAATGGGATGTTTGATATGCAAACACTAATTTCCATGGCAAGTCAGGGCCTGCATTTAGTGTTACCTTCCAAAGGTCACATTTTCTATATTAAAAAAAAAAAAAAAGAAATGTTCTGTAGAAATTACATCCATTCTTAATAAAGGAACAGTTCCTTTAAAGGAACAGTTTTTACTTTAAAAATTTAGGAGAGTAAATTTAAATCTTTATAAGCTCTTTGTCTATTTAATGGCACAACTTCACTGAAGTTACCATAACTGTATCTATTTACTTCGGGCCTTTTCCAGCATTCAGAACCAAAAGGCAAACTCTTCCTTCCAGTGCTCTAATAACCTTGACAGGATCCTTTTTCAAAGGAAACCGTTACCAGTGCAAGTGCTGTTGAGAAACATGCTAAAGCTTTAATACCACAAAAGAATTATTGAGCCTGTTCCCTAACCAGCTTTTCCCTTTCACAAACTTTTGACACACATAGGAGGATGTCACAGACTTTCATTCAGTAATACTCACTAAAATGTGACCTTTGGTTGGGTTGCATGGCAGCTTAGCCCCTTGCTGTGGGAGCTGGCACAGTGATTATTTTAGTCCAAGCCATACTCACAATGTTAGTGACATCTGGAGAGGCTCCGTTCTGCAGTAGAAGGAGGACTATGTTCAAGTGGCCCATAAATGCAGCCACATGTATTGGTGTGAGGCCAGACTGCGAAACAAAGCAACAGCAGTTTTACTCCTCTGCACAGGGGGGAGGGGGATTGGGCTTCTTCATTTTAATACAACGTACGTGCAAATGATATAAGAAAGAGGAAGACATTTCTAACACAAAGAAAGAGAAAGAAGGTATGTTTCTGGAAGAGACAAAATACTTTTCTACCTCTGTTATTGCCTGGATTGAAGCCCCATATTTCACCAGGAGTTCCATGACTTTGATGCGGTTTTTCTTGCAGGCAATGTGCAGTGGAGTAAAACCATTCTGTGCAAAAGACAATCATGTTAGTTAAAAACATGCAGCTGCAGTTCCCACACAGCATCATGCTGGTGTACCGCAAGCGGAAGCGTTAGAATATCTGATCCCATTGTTCCTCGGACACAGTTGTTACAAGACAGTGGTGAAAAGACTAAGCAATAGTGTTATGTGGGCTGCTATAGTCTTAGTAACACCCACTCCTCAGTTTCCACCCTGGTGAGGAAATGGAAAACTAATCATGGGCATTCTCAATCTGACTGTCAATATTGTAACAGAAAGCATGTTGCAAAAATATTATACCTACTACCAACTAGAGGAAAAAGACGTATATGAAGGTGACACCAAGAGATGAAGGTAACACCTTTGAAAGTGTTTCGCATCTTTCATAACAAATGTAGAAGCCTTATCCTTTACTGACCATTTTTCCGCCAGTAAAATTTCTTTTTCTATAAAAAAAGACTTTCAACCTTCTATATTTATCCATATTCAGTCTATAATATCCATATCTATATCATCATGTACCTGTCCATATATCAGCTTATATTAATGCATTGTAGCTAATATACTTGTAGGTATTTGTATACATGCATACCTATGAGGCCGCTCAAACAAAACTTAACTCTGTCTTGTTCCCTTACTATTATTATTCACTACAATGGAAATACTCATGGTAGTAACATAAAGAGGCCCTACTATTCAACAAAGCATTTCTTTTTGTGTTTTGGTGCATTACTATTTGATTAAGTATTTAAGCATAACCTCAGCTTCAAAAAAGTGCCATTAAATTCAATGAGGTTAAAGAGGAGGCTCATGTTCTTTGTTGAATACTGATAGGTGCTGGATTGGGTCATCAGCTGAGCAACAAGAGGTGGGAAGATTGGGAGAACCCAATCTTAAGTATACACTTCTTGAAAAACACAGTTTTTAAGACAATGTTAGACTGTCACAATTGTTTTTAATGACAGAGATAAGAACTGCTGACACTGAACAAGAAGTAAAGCTAGTTAATGCCAGTGAAATCTTAGCTTATAAAGAAAAAGAGAGAGCAGCTGTTATACTCCCTTATTAGCATCTATTAACACAAATGTTACCTATAGGTTGACATTAACATGCTTTAAATGCATAATCATCACAAAACCTAGGAACATATGTTTATATCCTCAGAGAATTTAACAAACATTAACTAATTGCTTCAAGAACATCTGGCTGAAAATGAATGTCATGATTTTCCCTTTATGAAAATATTTTAAAAATAATAATCAGTAACTAACTAATCCAGATAGTTTCATGTTTTAGCCTTAAAGAGCAAATCGTAGATTCATCTCATCAAAAGTTTGTCAGTACTTCTAGCAGGGATCGATCAGCTGTCCCAGAGTTCTCCTCTTTGCCTATCTGCAAACACATTTGAACTATCAGATAACATTTCAGGTGCTCCCAAAGTAAAATGTACAGAGATGCCTTGCCTTCAGCATCCCTATGGTTATATCTGCTTTCCTCAACATTGTCTTTATAAACAAGCAACTCCAAATGCTAAAAGCCCCTGACTCATTTGCTTATCGCTCTCTGGTCATTTGATTCTGTTCTCTTCTCTTTGAAGAAGGATAGAGAAGCTTTCTAATGACTATTTCTAATGAATTATAATGTTTATCATGCTGAATGTTATGGAGCAGGGGTAGTCACTCCATTGCTAAGACTGAAGCTAATTTACACATTAGAACCCTTATTGTTACTCTTCTACTTCTCCAAAAAGAAACCAATGCCTGTGGAAATTTCACCCACTGTGTCACATCCTTGGGTCCATTTTATTGAAAGCTGCAGTATTTCAGAAATGTCAGACCTTCCCAGTTCATTTTATTTTGTTTGTTTTGTTGGCCCTCTGGAGGTGAGGTGCTCAAACTTTTGTGCTGAGCCCAACAGTACCCTTACTCACTCCTATCCTATGCATGCCAAATCCTATAAATGAGACAATTCTGCTGCTTTGGACTGGCCTTTAGTTTGTGCTCAGACCCACTCTTAGACGTTCTGTCTTGGACGGGCTTATTAGCATGCCACTTTAAGGTACCCACATTGCTTCATTTCCAGGATTTAGTGCATGCAGAGGGGGAACAAATACATGGGGCATACTTTGCGGAAGTATTTCTGAGCTCAACATACAAGTGGTATATACAAATGACCTTTTTTAGTGTGTAGAGAACATCATTTTAACTATAAATAAAGCAGAGATGAATAGCACAGATGGGAAAGAGCTGGACAGGAAGTAGAGATGGTAAGAGGACTAGGAACCATAGATCTGGGACAAGAAATGAATGGATGAAACAGAGTTGAGGAGGAAAGAGAAGATGCATTTGAAGGAGGAAAGTTAGCTGATAGAGCCTGGAGTGTGATAAAAGCAGAATTTGAGTCAAAAAGGAATAAAGAAAAGGCATGAAAAACCAGGAATGCCCAGGTAGGCCTAAAAGAAAGATGGGAGACTGAAGCAGGTATATAGAGGATATGTGCAGGGCCCTAGGAAAAATGTACTAAAGACTGATAACAAAAATGTGCAGCTGAGAAGGAAATGAGCACTGAAGAAGACAGATAAGGCATCAGAGGAAGTTGTTGGGTAGGAAGATCTAGAAGAGGAGCTATGGCAAAGAACAGGAGATTTGGGGTACAGAAAGGGTATGAAATGCAAGAAAGTACATGGAGATTAGGGCAGAAACAGTAAAGTGGGCATACATGGGACTAGGGTTGGGCAGGGAAAGGAAAGGAAGGGGACTCCAGGCTAAAACACAGGGTGCAAAAGGCTGGGGGAAGAGACATACAATACATGCAAGGCACTGGGTGCAACAGGCAAAGGTAGAGTCCACACTGAGCACTTTAATTACTTTGTAATTCCTAGGTGCTCAAACTCTGCAGTGCTTGCCACTCTCCAGTAACTGAATCAAGAGTAATTTGTTCATTATTTAAAATTTCATCCTATGCATAATCAGCTGTATAACAGCAAAACACTTACTGGAGTCAATGGGAGTTTTGTGTATGGTACGAGTACAGGATTAACAACTTTTGAAATCTTTACACATTTATAAAGCCAAATCGGACATTTTAATGGCAGTTTAGGAGACAATGGGCAGGTCACTCAGCAAATGAAATTATATATATGATATTTTCATTTTCACACCGGTAAAATAAAAAGCCCAAACAATGGACATTTTAAATAGCAATATTTGCTAAAAAATACATGTAACCCCCCCTAATATTCTGCCCTTTATCAAAAATATGTGTTAATTAATTTTATTAAAAAGTCCTACCATGTGCAGAACAATTATCTTCCTGCTAACTAGCACTTTCATTCAGTTAAAATGATTAAAAATGTGAACTGCACAACTATATGGCATAGAACAAAAGGCCATATTATCAAATACGTGGAATCACTGATACTGTGATTCTGAGAACTGTGCAGTTTCGAGACCTAATCATGCAGACAATTCTTACTGAACACCATGCTTGCTACCTTCGAGTAGTCCCACTAAAGAAAAAGCCCTACATTAAGTTTTAACCAGGACTTAAAGCATTGGCCCTTACAGTCTATTTAAATAGGACTGCTCAGAGCAATAAGCACTACACTCAATATGGTTCAATAGAATCTGCTGGATGGGGCCTTCAGTTGGCCTTTTTGAGGCAGATCTCCCACTTGCAGGCATGCAGGCATATTGCATTAGATGTAAGGGACGGGTTTACCAGAGCACGAGCATTGGGATTTGCTCTCTTGTCCAGGAGTAGTTTGGTGACACGGTAATGGCCACAGTGTGCAGCAACATGTAAAGCAGTAAGATAATCGAGTGTGACATCATCAACAGGAGCTTTGTGCTGCAGTAGATGTTTGACACATTCCACGTGATCACCCTGGGCAGCCATGTGAAGTGGAGAGAGTCCATTCTGTGTCCACAGAAAACAAAACATAAGCTTTCAGTAAAAGTAACTCATGTTTTTCCCATCAAAAAAATCCCATCATGTTTTACACAGACTGTGGGAATAACTTCATCCACCACTGAAATGCATAGCTCAACAATCAGTTAATAGTATATGTCGACATTCCAGAGCAGACTGGCAGATGAACTGAAAATATATTCCAGATGCAATAGATAATGTACGGTGAATTTAGGAATACACAATATATTAAGCAAACTCAGAATACAGCTCAGACACTAGAACCAGACTGTGTTGTTTTATGGTTCCATAAATAAGAATTTATTTTAATTACTCTGAGGGCCTGGCAGATGTTCTATTTAGTGTACAATTAGCATGTTAATTGTACAATAAATTGTAACATGCCACACATACTGTCAATTTATGGTGCAATAAAATGGCAAACCAGACACAAAGCTCATCCAAATTAAATGTGGAACATCTTTGTGATTGGTTTGCATCATGGTTTAATCGAACATTTGGCACATTTGGCAATGGGTTGCATAGCTGCTTTAGATGTTGATGGGCTTCCCACACAGTCCAGCCATCCATCAGGCTGCACCTACACTCCCTGTACCAGAAAGACGAAAGCCATACAGGGCAGCCCCACAGGGCTAATGAGCTTTTCACATTCTGGCATGTAAGGCACCATGGTACAGCTTGATGGAGGGCTGCACAATGTAGTTTTCAACTTGCTCTGCACTGCGAAGTCAAAAGAGAACCAAAGAAAGTGAGGCACCAGGGACTAGTTCCCAATGCCCAGCTCTCCATGCACCTGCAGTGACACAACTGGGATCAGACAAATTTTATGCCACACATGTCTAGCATGGCAGGATGACTGATTTTTAGCACCTGTGTTAAGATCTGTCCAGGGGTCTTCCTTCCTTTTTTAAGTCCTGGTGACAAGATATTCAGCAGAATTTGTAGATTCATGGGGATCCAACTGGCTGCACTGTGAGCACTTCTATGGCCTTTAACTTGAGACCTCTGGGCAGTCAACCATGTGCCTTATTTCCCACACCACCCCAGCCCCCTGCCAGGGCCCTGAAAGACTGTTCTGTGACCACAGGGGATCCTGACCACATGAATGGATCCTGATCATTACTAAAGCTGCAGTTTTCAACCTCTCACAGCCACTGCCAAATTGGCACCAGAAATCAGTATCTACCCTTAAGAACACACCCTAATTTGGGGAAAATGTTAGGGAAAGAGGAAAAAGTTTTAGGAAAAAAATGTGCATGGTATTTGAGTAAATATGGTGATGACCAGTTGTAAGTTGTGATTAATCAAATGGTAATTTGCCACTTATTGAACTAGCTCTAATTTCTAAACAGAAATGGTACCATATTTTTAATATGTCGGTTTTACCCTACATATAGAAACAATATTACCTCTATGGTAAGGGAATACACAACCTACTTAGGTATAATTTATTATGAAAGGTACACAGACAAAGGGACAATCTCTAATTGTATTCAGAGACTGGGCAGTCCAGGGTACCACAGCATTCAATTAATATGGCTGTCTAACACCTGCTTGCATCACTGTTTGATGTATTGTAGAAGGGGCATCATTGCCAAATGGACAGAGCACCAAGTGGGATTATGGAAGACCTGGGTTCTATTCCTGGTTCTTTCAGTGATCTTGCTGCATGACTTCTCTCTCTATAGCCCATCTGTAAAATGGGGATAATGATTTGCATGGTAAATTATTTTCAGTTCTTCTGGTGAGAAGTACTAAATGAAGACTAGGTATTATATTTGTATTATATATACTTCTCCTGACTGAGGAAGGGAATTTGATGGGAGGAAATCTTTTTTATTATTATTAAATAGAATTACCTAGTGGCTATATTCACTAATGGGAATACTCTAAAATAACCAAAAGAGTATGGAATAATGTACCATGAAATGTGGGCAACTCTTTATTTATTGAAGTTAACTAGCCCAAAACAAACATACAAAACAGGAAAACTGGATGAGTGGGCCTAAGTGAAACCTTTATCCTATGTCTCCTTTCCGTGATCCTAGGATGGCATATTAGTAAATTCCCAAGCTATGGGATGAGAAAAGACTACCAAAACATTCCCTGCCATTGTCTATAATATATGGAAACCTACCCTGATAAAAACAGTGGGGTGGTTCACTCATGAATTCCAATTCTCCTTATTTGAAGATGTCAGTACAATTTCTAATAGAAAAATAGTTTCTTTTTTGTACACTTTATCCAAACTGTTTATCCATCAAGTCCTAGACATTTCCTGGGGGTGAGAGGCATGTCTCTAAAAGCCCTCCTCAGCCTTTCAATGTGCCTAATAATTACTTTGAAAGAATTTTATGATGTAAGCTTGTTCTTCTAATAAGATACACACCTTTGTCCTTGCAAGCAGTGGAGCACCTCGTTCCAGAAGAAGCTCTACAACCTGATCATGCCCACTTCGTGCAGCACAGTGGAGTGGAGTAAGTCCATCCTTAAAGCAAAAGGAGAGAAAGTGTTGAGCACAAACCCAGACTGTCCATCTCACTTGTTCTCTATGGACCATACATCCTGAAATCTAGCTCATAATCTCCTGATCCTGAGGGATGACTAACCATCAGCACAAGCTCCCCATTTTATTACTGTCTAGCTGATGACTTAAAAGAATGGAGCTTCCTCCCCATCTGCCTTGCATCAGCAAAGGGCATTTGGAGGCTACATTTCAGAATGTTAAAGAGGAAGCACATTGTGTGTGCAAACCCATTATCAAACAAGATAATGTATGCATGCATCTCCTCCTCTTCTCCTCCTCCTCTGCATGGCTTTGAAATTGTACTGCCTCTCCATGAATACTGTGCAATGGCCCAAGGATGCTCAGCTGATCAACCCTGGTGTTTGAATTACTTTTGATGTAAGGATGAACAGGAAATGTCCATACTAGGAAATTTATTCCAGGAAGTTTCTAACAAGCAGGAGGAGAGAGAGGATTAAAAAAATTAAAAAAGGAAAAAATGAAGAGATCAACAGAGAAAATCCTCTTCTTTCACAGACTGGTGGGCAAGATCTAACAATCTTTTGCTAAATTGGCCGACAGCATTCTTTGTCTGCAATATTCTTTCCATTGCAGAAGAACACGCTGTCCCAAAACACTTGCTCAGGCTGACTGCTGCAGTGTTACCGAAAGACTTCTCAATGTAACATTTAGAGATGAGAGCACGTTCCGGGTAATTCTGCTACAGTCTGGCCCTCAGACAGAAAGAGACAGCAAATGCAAAGGAGGAAAATGGTTGAAAGGGAATACAGTATCAGTGCTGAATGACAGAAGAAAGGGGTCTCATAAAATATACAAGGAAATACACGTATATAGGATTTTAACCTCAATACACTCTTATGCCATGCCTTAATTAAGTTGAGCACTCAAACTCATTCAACACAGATATGTTACAATGCTTTTAAAGTAAAAGAAAACTCATACTGTGACATAAACTTCTTTGTTTGGCAGATCTTTATATTTTTATTTTATTATATAAGGGTACTTCTATACAGCCAAACAAATATGTGTTTGCACTGTGAATATACATACCTGGCTTCTCTTTAAATATATCAAGACTATTTGATAGTAAATACCTGACAGCACAGATTGGCTATCCAGTTACCCACCTAGGGGCCCGTCAGGCTTGTACAGCTTGCAGTGAGGTCCAAACTGTTACATCTTCACTAGTGTTGTTATTTGTGTCAGTGGTGATGTATAGGGGGTTCACGTGCACCACCTGAGAATGCTGGTGCACCCCCTGACAGGCTATGCTCCCTGCTTAGGCGATGGGCAGGAGGGGCAGGTGGAAGCACTAGTGCCCCCTTGAGAGCACTGGCTGGGGAGGTGAGCATCAAATAAGCACTGCGGCCACTTCCAGGAGTGCCACAGTTGCTTTCTGGTCAGCGAGATTGGCTGTCACTGACTGGTCGCTGTGGGGGGCACCAGTTGCCCATGATTTGTGGTATCTAGATTAAAGATAGCTCAGGTTTGTAAGCCTACTCCATAACCAGGCAATGGCCTAAAAATTAGTTGGTCATAACTTCAAGAAAACAATTTACAATTACTCAATTTCTCCCAATCCTCAGTTTTAAAGACACAGGCTAGGGACAGACGTTCAAAAAGCCTGAGCCTGAATTGATTCAGGTTAGTCTAACATGGCTAGGCTGTACCAGTTTGTAACCACACAGGCATTCCCTCTGGACTGAGAAAAATGCAGGCACGTGCCTGCAGTGGCTCAGGCTAGAAGCTGGGGAGCACTACAGCAGCCCTCCCTTCCCTTCCATAGTGCTGAGCTGAGGAGGAGTGTGGCCAGGCCCTGGCAGGATGCTCTAATTAGGGAGGGGTTCACCACCCTCAAGGAGCCAGCAGGGAGTTGATAGAGCATTTAGCACCCCATCAAGAAAACAAAAGCCTCTCTCATTAGTTCAAGCTCTTCTTAAACAACTTTTTCCAAGGAAGGAATGGAGGGACATTACCAGCTGACCTGTTAATTAGCTCCAAAAAGCCCTAAGCAGACACTGCCCTGTCCGCCTTACACAGACATCTCTCAGCATTAACTAGCATACCACATACTGGCTATGGTCTGTACTGTGGGAGAAGGGAGGGGGAAATGCCTACTTGAGCAGGAAGCGGCAAGGGAGAAATGGAATCCAGGCAGAGGGTCGTGGTCAGCCCTGCTCTGGAGCAGAGAGACCTGCCTATGGCTGCAAAGCATCTGGAATGCTGGTGGACTCTGGTTTAAGTTAAACCAGGAAGGGGTCTGGGACAGACATTGCATAAACTAGTTTGAGCCAAATCAGTTAAATCTAATATTACATTGAACCAGGTTTATCTCAAACCATTTCAGCCATTTCAAACTGCTTTATGTTCACTGAATTTCTGTTCTGTTACAGGTTATACCATTTTTGATCATTTAAACTTGTTTATGTATAATGTCTGTCCCTAGCCTCAGAGTACAAAATAGTTTCAGTGATAAAGTGATTTGAAGATTTCAGCTGAAAATTGCAGAAAGGATTCTTACTTTGTACTAAGGTATTAGTTTTTGGTGTTGTTTCCTGAATGTGAGGTGCTAGGTATGCCTGTTCTTACTCTCTTAGGGTGCTAATACATGGGCTCTGGGAGTGGGAGGAGAGGGGGGCACTTTAATTAGAGTAGTTTGGAGGCCCTCTCTAATTAAAGTACCCAGAGCATCTCATATCAGCATCCCCACGCTGAAAAATGGCAGCGAAAGCACTTTATCTAAAGCTTATCAAATAAGCTTTAGTTAAAGTGCCCTCAACCCCATTTTTCAGTGCAGGGATGCTAATATACGAGACACTGGAGTCTGCTGAAGCATGATTAATCAAGTCTGTTCTGACACACTGTAATTACAGAATGTCAGAGCAGGCTTGCTACTCATATATAGGTGCCCTTAGCTCTTACTTTCTTACTCTACAAACAGGTGCCACATTTGTCCTGGGATTTAATTGAGGATTTATCTATTTTATCTCAGAACAAAGTGCAGTCATTCAGATGTCCTCATCCATTGTCCTATAAAAAATCCTGAAAAGGTTCACAGGACGAGAAGCACTAAGGGTGCATCCAGGCGTGTGTGAACATTTGGTTCCCCAGGGAATGCCTATGCCACGTGTGCTTTGGTACGTGGCAAGTTGCCCTGCATGGTGTAGGGGAGGCTGGGGCCAGCACTGTGCTGGTCCCAGCAGCCTTACCTGGAGTCCTAGGGGCCTCCCGGAGCTGCAGCCACAGTGATCCTGCCAGGCAGAGTTTGGCTGGCAGCCTCAGTGTGGCTCGGAGTGGCCCAGCTCCACTCCTTAGCAGTGCATGCTGCCTGAGTGTACGCTAGATCAGGTTTCTTTTCTGTATTTTTTTTTCAAACCCTGGATATCCAAGGCTCAAAAAAAATGCAGGGAAAAAAACGGAGCATTGCACGCTTGGCCAGCATGCCCTTGCAGTTCAGAGAGCCCAGGACTGTGCAGTATACACGTTTGCAGTGCCACATATCGCACAACTGCACTCATCTGGACGCGCCCTAATAGTTTATCCCAGGACATCTCAAAATGTATCTGAACAGTTATCCCAAGTCGGAGTCAATGCATCCACGGTGGAAAAGCAGCAATACACTCAGCTGCTCACTAAACCCTGATTAGAAGGGTGATATGTACATACACCAATCACAGGATATTTCTGCTCTGAGACCAACACCGTCACAAACTATCCAGAGACAAATGCAACATCTGTTTCTGGGCCTAGGGCCCCAATTGTGTACCACTATAATGAATAGAAGCTTTGCTTAAATTAACTTCAGTGGATGCAGAGTTGAGCCCTGAAATAGGATTCAGGGCTCCTCAGGACCCCAGAGTAAACCTAACTCCTTTTAGCAATACTGACAAGGCAATATATTACAAATAGATTCAGGAGAAACATATTTACTTGGCAGTCTACTCCCACTCCTGGCTCTTTGTGCTCCATATTTTAATAAGGGTGCGTTTCATTCTCTTTGTTTGCACACTGACGTTGGCATTCCACTTTGTAAATGGCAAATGAAAGGTAGAATGGTGGGAAGTCTTGGAGAAAGCAAGATACATCTCCAGAGGGGAAAAAAACACAGCAAAACAAATCAAGACAGATGAATAATTTGTGAATGTGCTCACTAAATGGTACTCAGCTCCAGCACAAGAAAGTTTCTGTTTAATGAGAAACAAAAACAGGAACTAAACTGTAAAACTTAGGCTTAGCTAAAACCAAACCGAACCCCAAAAACCAAACAAAACTACCAACACAATCTTTTGGTTTTGAACTTTTATCTATGCTATAACTCTTGGAAAAAAATAACAAACAAAGACTTAGAATCCAGTTTATATTGCCGTCTCTCCTATACTACTTCCATCCCTGTGGTGTCTGTGTATCCTGAAGCAGTGAATTAAGCAATGTAAGCAGCATCAACTACATGTGATTCTTTCTCCTGTTTTGTCTTCCTCTCTCAGAAGGAAAGCTGTATTTTTAATTGCTATTTTATTCATAAACTTTAATTTTATTTATGATTTTTAATGGTAAGAAGAATTGAATTAGGGAAAGTATTCCATGCTAGGGAAAGTGCTATATTATGCAATTAGGACAGACCAATACTACATCAGTGAGAGGACTGTAATCACCAGATATGCAGTGGTATATAACAGATAAGCTCTCCGAGTAGCTAGTAGTCTACAGATCTAAACACTTTCATGCGTAACGTGGAACTATATCTATGACGTCCACTTCAATTATTTTGCAGCTAATTGTTGCACCAGGGTGTGACGACTGTAGGTGTTGTAGGCCTTGCTACCACTGCCCTGAGCTTGTTTTCCTACAGGCGGTGACAGGGTGGACTTTGGCTTTGGATCACCTGGTCTTCCAGGAAGTTGTTCTTATGTTTCTCTCCTGCCACAACTTTGATGATATTATATTGCTAGGAGGCAATGCCCAAGGTGATCCTACCTGGTTTCAACCCCTGTTTTCTTCTGTGGGGCTCCAAAACCTCCCCTTTACCACACCCTAGCTTCTCCAGATGGCACTCATAGTTCTCTGCAGCCAGACATTAATGCTGCCCATTGGTCTATTGTTCCACCCTCAGCCACCAGGGTGACCGTCAGCTTTTGTTAGGTGCACACCCCTCCAGGGCTGGCTTTGACCAGCACTCAAATATCCAAAAAAGTGAAATCCGACTGCTCTCAGTCTCTTTGTCAGTCCATGTCTCCTTCACCTGTGGTCAAGCTCTCATGTCCAAGTCACAACAAAAAAAAAAATCAGTTAATCTAGTCACTGCTCTGCACAGGCCTGCCCCGGCTTACTCATGAGCATTCACAGTCCCCACAGTAATTCTTCTGGCCTCTCCCCCGGATCCTCAGCTGTCACTCTGCTCCAAAGATTATCAGAAGCCTTGTGTGGGCAGACCTGCACCTGCCTTCCTCTCAGGGTCGCACCTGCAGCGTTTCTCTGGCAGGTTTTGCAACACTTGCCCACCGGACCGCTCAGCCGCTTCTCTCTCTGTGGCTTACAGGGAATCGACCCCACTCTGCCCCTCCCCGGGGCCGGAAAGCAGCCTCCCTCCTCCAATATGGAGTGAGATGCTGGTTCAGAAGTGTGGTGATTGCTTCTCTTTCCTTCCCGTCTCCAGGTGCAGCCCACCAGCCCTCCGTGTTGTAAGCGATGCTTGCTTTCTCTTTCCCTGTCTGTTGCTGCTAGCTGCTTTTCTTCGCCTGACCTCCCCTGCCCAGCATGTAAGGCACCTCGGGGCTTTTCTTTACTCTGTCTCACTCCTTCACACAGGGGCATTGGGAAAACACATTGGAGAGGAGCCCAAGGTAGCAGGCATGGCATCTTGACAAGTCACAGTTAAAGTGTCTGGGCTTTGAAGGAAAGCTAGTGGATATCCCAAGAGCACAAAACCTGCCATAAGAGGGTAATGGAAATTCACTGCAGCTAACTAACCTCATCATTCAATATTGTATGCATGATGAATTTAAGGACTAGTGAATACACTGTCTTCATAATGGGAGTAAGCAAATAACCCACATAACTGCTTTAGTATTCCTTAGCTATTTGTTGCATCAGTCTTGTATGTGATAATCTCACTGTGGACCTTCTGTAACCTAATTAACAAAATAGGTTTATTATCAGAAATCACATTAAAATCTGTAATACCTGAGAAAATTCATCACTTCTCTTTTCTCCCTTAATTGGCTGTCAAAACTAAAACCACACTTCAGAGATCTCTTGCCTGGTTTAAAAAAATGCTGTCCATTCTTTAACTTGTAAAATTAAGTTTGAATCTCTTTTATTATCCTTTCACTGCAGGCTAACTATGATACATTATTCTGTCATACCAGTTATTAAAATGTTCTCCTCCATCTTAAGAGTCTGGGAAAAAAAATGTTATTACAAAGGGTCCTAAATATGGACCAACAGGGGTATCATCTTGTTAAAAAGGGCAGAGCAAAGTTTAGGCCCACATAAATGAAGGTTGATGATATATAATTAGATTTTAAAAGACCTAATTATCAAAGGACTCTTCTAAACTGCACCTGCAAAACTCTTACAGTAGGCCTACAACTAAGGATCTTTGAAAAGTCTGCATGATTTCAGTGCACAAGGACAAAACAGGATCAAACCCATGCTGCAGAGATTATACTGAAATACAATACCACCACCATAAAAAAATACACCATGCACCACAAGAATGGTGTCTCACATCTTCATTTTTCCTCCTTCATGCCCCATCTCTTTAAAATCAATCAATGCAACTTCCACCTCTAGCTTTAAGCTTTTGGTCTCTTGGTAAAATTAAGTACAGACTATTGTAATCCTACATGCATGCTTTTCAAAACAAAGACGTAAAAAGCAGGGAAACAAATCTTAGTTGGTTTTGCCCAAGATGCACTTGACCTCACATATTCTACTTAAATAATTGTAGAATTATATTCAAAATGTACAGTATATTGCTTTTAGCCCCTAGCTGTACAACCTGTTGTCCTAGTTAACCTGTAGAACTTGTAAGCCTAGATATTTTTTCTTTTTCCCTTTTCCAAAAAAAAAGAAGAAAGAAGACAATTAAGATTATTTTTAGTTTGTCATTACTCTAAAAATGGCAACAATGGCCTAATGAAATATGTATACTTAAAATATATGACCATATTTGAGGAGTGAGAGAGCTTGTCACAGTAGCATTATTGCAGAACATCTATCATAATAACAGCTTTCTGTGCACATTCAAGGTATTGGCTTTGACCTATAGGGCTCTAAACAGTCTGAGTCCTATATACTTAAGGGACTCCCTTCTCCCTCGCACCCTACCATGATCCCTGAAGTCAACCAAGAGCAACCTCCTGTAAGTAGGAATGCTAACCTCATGAAGGAACACTTTGAGAGGCTGGATACCTTCAAGTCAGCCAGCCCTGACAGTTTACACGCCAGGGTACTTCAAGGAGTCAGCTAGCATCATATCTCAGCCCCTGGCAAGAATCTTTGAGAGCTCTTGGTGCTCTGGTGAAGTGCCCAAATATTGGAAGAAGGCCAATGTGCTGCCTATCTTCAAGAAAGGGAGGAAAGTAGATCCGGCAAACTACATGCCCATCAGCCTGACCTCTATCCTGGGGAAGGTCTTAGAAAAGATTATCAAAGAGGCCATTCTTAGCAGACTGGCCGATGGCAACATCCTGAGGGATAGCCAGCACGGGTTTGTTGTGGGTAGGTCTTGCTTGACCAATCTTATTTCCTTTTATGACCAGGTGACCTATCAGCTGGACAAGGGAGAGGAGATTGATATCGTATATCTTGACTTTAAAAAAGCCTTCGATCTGGTATCCCATGATCACCTCTAGCAAAACTGGCTAACTTTATCTTTATTAATGATGTGGACATTGGTGTCAGAAGCAGACTGGCCAAGTTCGCCGACAACACCAAACTCTGGGTAAAGCGTCCACACCTGAGGACAGGAGGGTGATCCAAGCTGACTTTGACAGGCCTAGGAAATGGGTGGATGAGAACCTGATGGTGTTTAACACCAAAAAATGCAAGGTTCTCCACCTTGGGAAGAAAAACCTGCAGCATCCTTACAGGTTTGGCAGTGCTACACTGGCTAACACTACGGACGAAAGGGACTTGGGGGTCATGATTGACTACAGGATGAACATGAGCCTTTAATGTGATGCTGCAGCTAGTAAAGCAAGCAAAATGTGGATCCATAGATGCTTCTCGAGCAAATCCCAGGACGTCATTCTCCCACTGTACTCGGCCTTGGTGAGGCTGCAGCTGGAGTACTGCATCCAGTTTTGGGCTCCACAATTCAAAAAGGATGTGGAGAAGCTTGAGAGGGTGCAGAGGAGAGCCATGTGCATGATCAGAGGTCAAGAAAACAGACCTTATGAAGAGAGGCTGAGAGCTATGGGACTCTTTAGCCTGGAAAAGCGCAGGCTCAGGGGTGATCTGGTGGCCACCTATAAGTTTATCAAGGGTGCTCACCAGGATCTGGGGGAACATCTGTTCACTACAGCACTCCAAGGGATGACAAGTTCAAACAGTCACAAACTCCTCCATAATCATTTCAGGCTGGCCATAAGGAAGAACTTCTTTACTGTCCGAGCCCCCAAGGTCTGGAATAGACTGCTGCCAGAGGTGGTTCAAGCACCTACTTCGAACACCTTCAAGAGACATTTGGATGTTTATCTTGCTGGGATCCTATGATTCCTGCTGACTTCCTGCCACTGGGGCAGGGGGCTGGACTCGATGATTTTCTGAGGTCCCTTCCAGCCCTGATGTCTATGAAAACTATGAAGTACTAGTACGTCAGTCAAGTCCCCTTGGTGAATATGCATGGGAGCTCGTTCTTGGCAGTTGCTCCCCAGCTCTGGAACTCTCTCCTTCTTGTGGCCCACCAGAGCCTAAGTCTGGACAGCTTTTAGAGGTGGTATAAGACTTTTCTACTTGGGCAGAAATTTAGCAATCAAAACTAGGCTAAGACATTGCTTAGTGGGTCTCTGTTTTATGTTCATATTTTAGTTCCCCTTTTATTCTCTTATTGCTCACTTTTCTCTTGTTGCTCTCATATTTTATAAGTCACTCAGTCAGTGGCAACATGTAGGCTGTGCACGTGTACCCCCTGAGAGTGCTGGTGCACCCCCTGACCACCACTTAGGCAGGCAGAAGTGCTGGTACCCCCCCTGCAAGCACTGGCTGATCACTGTAACCACTCCCAGAAGTGCCCACAGCCACTCCCGGAAGCAGCTGCAGCGGGGTTTCCCCCTCCCAGTCAGCGAGATCGGCTGCGGAGGTATCCCTCCCATCGGCAGGATTGGTCACAGGGGACTCCCACCCAGTCGGCAAGACTGGTTGCAGGGGGGACACGTGCCCCCTTGACTAGGTGGCACCAGTCACCCATGCACTCACTTCTCTTTCCACAAGCCCCCCTAAGCTGGGAAGAGAAGCATAAAAATAAATAAATAGATAATAAAATAAAATAATCTGTATATAGTGCAGAGCAACTGCATTAAGAGCCTATCACAATGGTGTCCTGATAGAAAATCATGACAGTCCTATTACGGCAGAAATCCTTTCCTGATCTAAAAGGTTTCCTTATGCTCATGAAAGGAACTGAAGAGCAACAGATTCCAAGTTTAATCTGTACTGAGGAAAAAGTGAATGATTCTCAGAAACTGGTTCACTGTCAATCCAACATGTGCGAATGCCTTCACTACCTTTTCTGAAGTTACTTTTATGACTCTTCCTCAGTCGTGATTTTCCTGGAGACTCATAATTCTGTGTGATATGTATACACTTCTGCTAGCTTCTCATTGGCTTCCTTTCCCTTCAATTCCCGAGTTCTCTCTCACTTAACGTGTGCTCAAGTGCCGCGCTTAACATGAGCACTTCTATTTTTCACCCTTATAGTAGATGATAACACATATCAGTATTACTTACTACCTGTTCCCAACAGGATCTCCATTCTCCCTATCTTTGATACCAGTTCCCAAGACCCAAAAGCCATGGTGCGGTACTGCTTGTCTACATCGTCCAGAATCTTTACCTGTGGAGATGACTCTAAAAAGGAAAATTCCTAACCAAGCAAATGTTAAATTAGGGAGCTGGCAATGTTCAGGAGGAAAACTGCCAATATTGATGAGCTCCATAACTACAACACCCAATTAAGGGAAATTATTGGACCAAGTAATCTTGTCTAATTATATTCTAATATTTAAAGTTTGGGATTTTGTCCAGATGAAGTACAATTATTATTATTTATTTTTTATTCTAATTGTGTCACAATGTACTGGGAGCTATACATTCATTACAGAGCATAACACCTCTCATACCCAAGAACATCAAATTGAAGCTAATGCAACTAAGCAACATTTTAGACGATTACGGGTGTATTTGTTCATCAACCTTTGTTAGGGCCCACCTACACATTCAAATGAAAGCTGTTGAAACCAGCTATACAGTTGTTACACATTTTCAAGCATTAACTTTGTATCTGGTTGGCTCTTTTTAAAGATGGATGGCTATTTTTTAGTGTGATAATTACTTTGCATAGGTGGCTGTTCTAAATTTAGCATGTGATTGACCAGTAAATTGTGTAATATATGTAATGTGTAGCAGGGGCCTTTGAATGATATTATAATTTGACGTAAATAAGGAAATGCCATTAGGATGGTAAAGACATGAGAGTAGCATTGCATTAAAGGGTCAAAAAGATAAATAACACCCCCCCCCAAAATGCATGTTATTTGTCTCTCCCTCTCTCCCTCTTCCCCCCAGACTTTGCAGTAAAAAAAAAAAAAACAGGATCTTTGCTATCGTATTACGTCCCAAAGTTATATATATATCTCTACTGCAAGCAGAAAATACTATTTGCAATTCCTGAAAATATATTTTTTCTTTTAAAAACCTCAGTCTCCGATGCAAAAGCATAATGGTATTGAGAATTATGTATATGTAAATATATATGTATATGTACCAGTGACAACTATCAAAGTTCTAGGACGCTCCCATAAATTACTAATTTTTAAAGATTTATTTTTTAACTACAAGTGTAAGAACTTCCAGAGGAATTCATTCTGTAGCACTTTTCCAAATACTTAGAGCCATAATTGTAAAATAATTGTAAAATACTTGAGACTCATTTAAAATCCATTAAAATTAACCTTCCCTTTTTGATTTATGTATCACCAAATGCCATGTAATAAAGAAAACTGAAAAATAAAATGAATGAAATTAATGAATGCTTTCAAAGCCATAGAACTTGTTCTAATGTGACATGGCAACCAAATATAAAGACCCAAGCTGCCAGATGAAATATCCTAATACATTTCATTTGACTACTTCCCATTTTTACCCTGAATTGCTACAAAAATGTAAATGCTTCTCAGGATAAATGGAAAGGAACACATGGAGGTGCAAGCATGTTAGTACCAAGAAAGAGGAGGCAGAAGTCTTTCCTTTACAGTACAATACACATATATGCATTGCATGCAACACACAACCTACCTCTTCATTACCCTACATACTCACGGCCATAGCAAAGCACAAGGCATGCGGACAAAGCAAAGGGAAAAGAAAGAGACACCAAGACCATATAAAAAGCTGGCATGAGGACATCAGCACGCCACAGACACACGCTGAAAAACAAAACCAAAGCTCTGGAATCTCCCACGCTGTGATGTATACACAGCTGCCTTCTCCAGCATGTCTTTGAGAAGTGAGAAGGCAGAAAATGAAAGCAAGGTAAAGCTGCTAACTGTGCAAATAAAAGCATATGTGCTTTGGGATACTTTGAAGATTTCACCAGTGTCTCCATGCCAAAAGTTTTGAGCTAATCTACAAACTGACAGGGGACAATAAGCCAAGAAAATGGCCATTCTCCTGAAGATAGATCCTTTCAAGGAAATTGTACGTCCTATTTGTATGGATTCATTCAGAATACACTTAAACTTAGCTGCTAGGAATGTATTTTGAGTCTATAAAATACGAGACGCTATTCTCAAAACTATTTCAAAATTCCATTTAGAAATATTTTAAGCCAATTTTCCAAACCTAAATTTTGTGCATGAAATGTGTATGCATCACTCTGAATTCAAAATCATAATTCCCTGCATGAAACAGCATTTGCACACAACTGTCCAATGTATGCCTATTTGCAAATATTTTGTTTGTGGTACACAATTACCATTTTAGATCTTGATTGTGCATATTTTACCCACATATTTTAGATACACATTTTGGATAATTTGCCCCTGAATAATTTATCCACCCCCTATCACAAATGGTAACATTTTCTCATAAACTGTACAGACATAGATGATTGTGCCACACGTCCTTACAGACTCACACATCAAATCCTAACCATACACTTAATTATAAGATAATTGTTATTGCCCTTGTAGCATATGAAGCAGTAGACAGCCGATTAAATTAATTTATGGTTACAGTGCAGTGGAGGGTTTGAAACAATCTGAAGAGCTGTTTATTGTGAGCAATATATTCTAAAATGCAACAGAGATTATTATTAGGATTATACAGGTTTTGAAATGGCTGCCACCGTCTCAGGCTTTCCAATGTTAATTATACTGTGGCTGAGAAAGAGTCCAATCAAACTTTTATATCCAAACTTCATCTGAACTTTGGAGTGATATTTGAAATTCAATTCATGATATGAATGCAAATGTCTCTTACGTATATACTGGTCAAACATAAAGCCCTGATTCTAACATCCAAACGCCTGGTGGCTTTTCAAAATCTAGGCTCAGGTCTGACATGATCTTAACCTGCCTTTGGTTGCTGGCCGTATTGAGAATGAACAACATGTTTAGCAAAGGCACAGTTCTTTAAGAACAGAACAATTGTTTCAGGGAGTAACCTGTTTGAAAAAGAGGAGTGATCACTTAGCACAAGGAACTACATTTTCAGAAATTACTCCAAAATGCAATTTGACAAAATCAAGCCTCCCTCCCCCGTAAACTGTTACGTCATGCCTGCTGTCTGGAAATGACTGGAAAAACCAACCTTGCCTAAGGGGTAAATTATAGGTTTGCTGCCCCAGGTGCAGATCAGAAAAGAAAGTATGAATTCAAGTCACACAAGTCTCTTTCTAGTTCCTTCCCCACCTCCTTTGGGGGAAAAGGTTTGCCGCTGATACAGACCAGTAAGAGACCACTCACTTCCGCAAAACAGAATTAACTGGTAGCTAATGCCTTCTGGGCTAAGCCAGAATTTCATACCATTCTCCACCCACCTGTACTGAGGGTGGGGATGAGCAGTGGGATCACTAGAATTGTGTGCCTCTTCCCATTGGGTAACCTATGATACAGGTACAAGGTACACTGCACAGCAGACCTAGGGAGTGCCTTTAGGGCCCCATTTCCCTGTATGACATGTTAACGGTTGGAGAAATCTTCCCTTAGATCAAACAACTATCTTTAAATACAAAAGTAGGATTCTGAATATGAAATAACTCCCTAGGATATTTTTATGAACAAATTGTTGGAGCTACCTTTGAAAATTTGGACATGTCAAAACAGGTTTCATTATGCGAAGAAACTGTTCAACAGTTCTGAGTTGTATTCACCTAAGTATTTTCTCTCGAGTGATATCTACTGTATTTTCTTGCATACAACACACACTTTCCCCCACTCCTAATTCAACGCCCTCCTCCAAATTGAGGTCTTATGTGGGGGAGCTGATTTTTTTCTCAAGACAGAAGCACCCTGCTTTGATCCCTCCTCCAGAATGCTGTAGCTGTGGTATTACTATTCAGGCAGCTGAGAGAATCAATGGACTAAATGGCTCATTCCCCTTTACTCCACAAGTGTTAACAATTGTTTCCTCTTTTTAAAGGTCTTCATGTTCTGTTAATCAAGGCAACTTTACTCAGGGCAATTTTGCTCTATGCTGGCTGCTCCTGGTCTCTCTCCTGTTTCATAGCCCTGAGAACTCTAGCTCTTTTCAAAAGCATAGATCCACCCATGATATCTTCAGTAACAGCTAGGTTTTCAGCTTTCGTTAAGCAGGCAAGGCAGGGTGAGTCATCTGAAGTTTAGGCTCTGTCCCTGCTCTATTGAGCCATAATTCTGGAAAACATTTCTTTTTCTGGAGCATGCTGTATGCAAGAAAATACAAAAATATCGTGTTCACTTTTTGAAGAAAAGTCAGGAAAGGCACTATCAATGAAGCAAAATTTCACTAACTTTGAATGTTGGCATTCCCAGCCTTTGGCTAAAAACCCCCACATATTAGTGATAACACAATATTCAGGGAACAGAAACACTCACCCTGGTTTTGGCATCGATCTGCCCTCCACGATCCAACAAGAGCTTCACCATGTTTGTGTTTCCCCTTTTGGAAGCCACATGCAGTGGGGTGATTCCATTCTATACCATGAAAAGAACAAACAAAGAGCATGATGGACTTTGAAGTGTATAATGGGTATGACTCTGTCTTTGGATCACAAAAGAGAGGAACATAAATAAGTATAGAGAATAAACAAGGATGAACTTGAGCTAGGCACACACATCATTTGAGCTACAGCTCTTTAGAAAGGCTTTTTTTAGACATGTACCTTTTCTGAATTTTGGGATACAAAGAACGACACTTGCCCAAACACCAAACATCACAATCTCACAGTAAGACAAATAAATAACCATACATCAAAGCCTCAATTAGTTAATATTCACTGCACAATGATACATTTAGATCACTGCAGCATGCACAGCATGTTAGTTCAGGCACAAAGGGACCTTATTAGCATAACAAAGTCAGTGTCAAAAGCCAGGTCCTAATTAGGCAGAAAAATTGTCTAATTGCAGGCATCTCAGGTAGGGAAAATGTATGTTAGTTAGGATATCAGCATAAACATACGATCTTTCCAAAAGGCAATGCTTCACAAAAGAATTCAGTAAGACCCCGGCAATGCAAGTGAAACAAAAGATTAAGTGGAGATAGCCACACACATATTTATATCAGGTACCTTTTTGATACTAGATGATTTACCGCAAATATGTACTATACAATAATAAATGGATTGTATTATGTAAGCCAGTGGTTCTAAGCCTTTTTGGATTCAAGGCACCCTCATCAGACTCAAGGTACCCCTGCATAACTTTTGTGAATGGAGCAGCACCCAATTGCAGAAGTAAATATATTTATTATAGTGCATACCTCCTTGCCAAGAGGCCAGGCAGTGAGGTGGGGGAGCAGCTAGGCAGGAAGAGCCTGATCTGCTTATCTCCTCACACCTCATTTATTTCCTCACACTACCTGTACACCTTTCAAAGGATCTCCCTGCACCTTAGGTTGCCCTGGCACCCTGGTTGAGAAATTCTGATCCAAGCTGTACAGATGTTTTTCATGCAGAGAGTGCTTTTAATTCTTCAGTATTCATATTCTGTTTCATGTACACATGTATAATGTATGGTGCTTTAGATATATTCACAAAGAAGTGTAGTGTACACTGAAAAGGTAAAATCAACTTACTCCAATAAATACTGAAAATTTATGGGACAGGGTTAAGACTGCGGATGCTATATACATATGTATAATATAGTTGACGGGGGCAAGAAACTTTAAATGAGTTAACACAAGGTAAACATTTATATCCTTGTATACTTTCCATTTTGGAATAAAAATGTGTTGCCATTGATCTCCTGAGCATTCTGCTTAAGTGCCAGAAGCTGCTGTTAAAGAGATTTGTGCAAAAAGTCATCTAAGCACATGGTAAAATTTTACCTGCACTTTGCTTTGCACCCTGCTTTTGATGTAAATTGTAAACAAAGTTACCATCCCATTTTCACTGAGAATCCCATCTAAGAAGAGAAGAAGGTTTTTCCATACCCTGGCTGTGAAGTCCACTGCAGCTCCTCTGTTGAGCAAAAGTGTCGCGACATTGACATTTCCATAGTGTGCAGCTATGTGTAAAGGTGTGAAGCCACTCTACAAAAGGAAGCAGTTTTAGTTAGGGAAGGCATTTCATCAATGCTACATCATCAGCTTCCTTAGAGACTTTAACAGCTTTCAGCAAACAGGTGTGTTATGTTAAGCTGACTTGGTGTTCTATAATATGGAACAGGGTCTTGAACAGAAAATGAATGCAGGCTTCCCCTACTACAGAAAGCTCTTCTTTTTCATTATCTGTAAGTCTATACTGTTGGCCACTGGCAAAAGAAATATTTCAAATGCAAGTCTTTTTCTTCTTATCAAAAGACAGAAGCAGTGCACCCTTGCAAAAAATCACATTTTACTGTTTCATAATGTACTTCTGTCTAACAAACAGCAAACCCCTAAATTTCTCTTAGAGCAGCATATTTTAGCAAAGAATTCCCATCTTCATCTGAGAAAATAGCAATCATACCATCTTTCAAGTATTCAAGGTGCTTCACTGTTGGTAGGCAGCAATAATTACACTATAATTAACTGTAACATTTTCCATTTTCCATATAACATTATACTGAAAAGACCCCAGAGTATTTCCCCAACTAAATAATGCCAAAATGCCACAAAAATGTAACTGCCTCTGGGACAGGATGTGCTTGCTGCTTCTATAGAATACAAAATGCTATAAACAGCATGGAAAAGGGTAGTGCTACCCAAGAGAACTTTTACAATCTTTTCTCCAATGCCTGATGAAGGGTGTTTGTGCCTGAAAGCCTGCAATTAAAGATTTTTTTTGGCAAAAATCTTGTTGAACTAATTAAAGGTATCATCTCTATTGCGAGTCCTGATGGCAAAAGGGTAGTGTATTTCAAACAAGAACACTGAGTAAACCTCTAGTGTAGAAAAAGGGCACGTCTACACGTCACCCTACGTTGCCGTACTGATGTGCTATGTCGCCACACTACACGCTACAGTGATGAAGTGATCACATGAGTCTACACATGACCATCAGCTACTTTGCTGTCATGGCACACTCCCCTGTTTTAGCATGCTGATATGGTGAAGTAGTGGCTAAAACTAACTGTGCAGTGTGCACACTGTGCAGTACAGGCAGTTATTGCACTGTGCTTTAGTAATAAAAGGAAGTCCTAAAGCACAGCACAGTAACAATGTCATCACAGGGCAACATGGGCACACACCCAAAAAGTAGCAGAACATTCAATGTTTATAGGGAGTAGATAGGCCCTTTTTAATAAAGTCTTCCCTAGAAGATCCTAGACTTGCTTAGATTGTGTTCTTTGTGTTCTCCTGCTGTTGATTATGGAGGGAGGAGTGAAATGTTTTCTGTTTCTAGAAAATCCTATATTGCATACTAAAACCTGTAACTTTTAGTGTAGGGATCAGCATTTTAACCTGTGCACGCAGTAGCAAAACACCGGGGATGTTACATACTGGAAGCAACTTTATTCCCAAAAGATGCAACAGTCAGCCCATTATTTTAATTTCATTCTGTTCATTTCAAAGTCAGGCCTGAGGTGAGCAAAGTCTAAGCAGAATCATGCACTCTTTAAACTGCTGACCTTATTGCTAGGGGTAGGCTATCATGAACATGCCTTGTAAGTGCTGGACACATTCACACCTGTGCTCACATGTAAAGCTGGCTCCCTCACCTCACATACACAACCACCCCCCCACCAACGCAACTGCTTAAGCATAAAGAGCATAGACACAACTTAGTGACTGCATTTTGGAAACAATTCCTTTTCATTATGGTGGTGGTATTTTCTAAGTATCGCATAGTCAATCAGTACAACAGACACAACATTTCCGTTGGTACTGCTTTCAGAACCAGTACTTCTAGAAATAACTTAAAAATATGATGGCAATCTCTATATGAAAATTTTAACTATACAGGGATATGTCTATTCGCTGCCTCCTATTGACTTCTAAACATTTTATTGAAATGATTTCTCCATTCTATTTGTTACTACAGATACAAGTACTTTGAACAAGTCTTCATCTTGGAACGCACTCCTTTATGTATTATCTTTTCAGCTTTCCTGCACAGAAAATACATAAAATGTGATACATCTAACTCGCTAACAGGTTGTTTATCACGTTTTATATTTTGGTCACATTTTACATCTATGCTCTTAACTGGTTTAGTCCTTTTTCAAAAAATATTCAAAACACTGCGTGCCAAGCTCACATACTGTTACACCTACAACAAACTGGCATATCCCTAACCCAGGACAGATTCTTTACTGACAAAGAAATTAATTTTTGCCGTGGTATTGGTTTGGCAGGTGTCCTAAGAGTCCTCATTTAATATGCCTAGTGAATGTTTCTCATAATTACTCTTACTGAGTTTTAAAATACCTGTTTTTGTACCTCTATCTCGATCCCTTCTTCCTTTTGGCTAAATGTGAAGACTTTTTAGTTGATTTCATCATAACAACACAAGCAGAAAAAAATTACAAAAGAGGAATAAAAATAGGATTGGTGCTTCATAGTTTCTATCACTTGTATGGGTTGAAAAAAAAACTCCTTAACTGTCATTTTTAGTGCTAACTAAAACAGAAAAGAAATATGGCTGCATAAAGAAGAGCAGAAGTTACTAATTAAAAAGTAATTAAAAAAATGTGGATCTCGGTACCTCAGTCGTCCTATTCACCATCATCTGATGCAGCATCATTTGAAAAAAAGAGGAAAGATATTACAGATTGGCTGGGAAATAGCAAACTAAGTTGCTTGTTGAAATGAGTTATGTTGTTATTACGGGAAAAGCCATTCAAGCATGCATTAACACCACATACAACCCATGCTCCCATGGGCCCCAAGCCATATCTTATTTAACATGGAGAACTCAGTTATCTGCTTCCACTCTTGTTTCTTCTTGTCCATAAATAATGAAGGAAAGCAGATTTCCAAAGGGACAACATGCATCAAAAATATATAGCCAAGCGTGGCAAAGCAGATATTTTCCAGGGTGATCCTGGATTTAGCAATGTCTTTTTTACCACAGAAGAAGCTACTTTGGCTTCTTATTTTGAAATGGGTTCCCCATCCCCAGAAATGTTCAGTCTCATGATTACCCTGGCCACCTCCAGGATGAAGCTTTTTTACCTTGGACTGGACATCAGCATTGTGGTCATTCTGCAGAAGGAGAGCTGCTGACTTGGTATCATCTTTTCTGGCAGCAATATGTAAAGCTGGCAGCCTCACTTTCCCCTTGGTGTCATTTTCCAGAAGAATGGCCACTGCCTGATTGTGTCCCTGCTGCAATGCAACAGCTAGTGGAGTGAAGCCATCCTGATAAGAGTGGAAAACAAAATATACTCCATAAAATGAATGGTGCAACAACATCAGTCACACAGCACTGTTCACACACAGAAATGTGTGAAATGTAGCTTCCCAGTCACTCTCAACCTGTGGGTCATGACTTCCAGTGAACTGTCCAGCATAGAAGGCACAAAAAATATCTCAATTTTGCCTTAAAGCATCCACGAAGTGCATTTTACTGGGAACAGTTAGGTTAATACCCGATGTATCTGGAAATCTCACTCTTACAAAACACTCTTCCAGGTTGGTGAACCTCCTTCGGCGGGCTTTAAACTAGGCTCGTCGGGGGAGGGGGAAGATGACGGCGGAGGAGACGATGAGATACCAGGCCCAGCAACAGCCAGCGAGCCCAGACCAATGGTCATAACGGAGAAACAGGTAAGCGATAGGGGACGGGGCATTGCTGAGACTAGGGGGTCAGTGGGCACAACCGCTGAAGGCCTCAAATGCCTCTACACGAATGCTCGAAGTATGGGGAAGAAGCAGGAGGAACTCGCCCTCCTCCTAGCTGTCACCAGCCCTGACATAGTAGGGATCACAGAAACGTGGTGGGACTCATCGCATGACTGGGCGGTGAGTGTCAAGGGCTATAGGCTATACAGGAAGGACAGGATAGGAAGGAAAGGTGGAGGAGTAGCACTCTACATCAAGGAGGAATATACTTCCTCGTTAATTAGCATGGGGGTAGAGGGGGGGCACTCTGAGGTGCTCTGGGTTAGAGTAAAAGGCAGTCCAGGGGAGAGAGACTTAACGGTGGGAGTCTACTATAGACCTCCCAACCAGGGAGAAGAGCTCGACCTGGAATTCTTAGGTCAGCTTACAGAGGCAGTGAGGGCTAAGGATGTGGTCATCATGGGGGACCTAAACTTCCCAGACATCTGCTGGGAGGAGCAGTCAGCCAAGTCTGATCGCTCACGTCGGTTCTTAGCCAGACTGCAGGACCTCCATCTAACCCAGGAGGTGCACAGTCCCACCAGGGGAGACGCCTTGTTGGACCTAGTGCTGGCCACGGGTGATGACCTGGTGAGGGGGCTGCGGGTGATGGGCCACCTGGGAGACAGTGATCATCGCTTGCTGGAATTCACCATCCAGCGTAAGGTGGCAAAGGGCTGCAGCAAGGCAACAGCCCTAGACTTTAGGAGGGCTGACTTCAACAAGCTAAGGAGGATAGTTGGGGAAGCGCTGAGGACCCAGAGGGGAAGGGAATCAGATGTCGAAGGTGAGTGGTTGCTCCTTAAGGAGACGATCCTCCATGCCCAAAGGGAGGTAATCCCAACAAGGGTCAAAGGGAGCAGGAGGGCACATAAACCCCCATGGCTCACTAAGAGCATCCGGGAATGTCTCCTTGCTAAAAGGGAGGCATATACCCAATGGAGAGATGGGGTCATCGCCAAGAAGGACTATGTTATAGTCGCCCGAGGATGTAGGGGGGCAGTCAGGAGGGCCAAGGCAGAGTTGGAGATAGGACTAGCTTCCCGGATTAAGGACAATAAGAAGTCCTTCTTCAAATACATAGGGGGTAAAAAGAGGGTCCCGGGTAATGTGGGGCCCCTGCAGGACACGATGGGCAACTTAGTCATCACGCCAGATGACAAAGCTAACATATTTAACGATTTCTTTGCCTCTGTCTTCCTAAGTAGGGACCAGTTCAGCCACCTCCCTGCTGGGCCCCCCTTGGCCTCCGGGAGAGACACGCCTGGGCCAGGGGTTAGCGAGGAGTTAGTTAGGGTACTTCTGGAGAAGCTGGACGTGTTCAAGTCCGCTGGTCCGGACGATCTTCACCCTAGGGTTCTACAGGAACTGGCTGAGGTCATTGCGGGACCCCTGGCACGGCTCTATGAGCACTCGTGGTGCTCTGGCGAGGTGCCGGAGGACTGGAAGAGGGCCAATGTGGTCCCTATCTTCAAAAAGGGAAAAAAAGAGGACCCGGGAAATTACAGGCCAGTTAGTCTGACCTCAATCCCGGGTAAGCTCTTTGAAAAAATTATCCTGGCACACATCCAGGAGGGCCTTGCGGGGGAATGCATGCTCAGGGGCAACCAACATGGGTTTATCAGTGGCAGGTCTTGTCAGACCAACCTGGTGGCCTTTTACGATCAGGTCACCAAATCATTAGACGCAGGGGTTGCTGTGGATGTAGTCTTTTTGGACTTCCGGAAGGCTTTCGACACTGTCTCTCACCCTGTCCTCATCAAAAAGCTGAGAGACTGTGGTGTCGATGCCCACACGGTCAAATGGGTCGCCAGCTGGTTGGAGGGCCGCACCCAGAGGGTGGTAGTGGATGGGTTCTTCTCGACCTGGAAGGATGTGGGCAGTGGGGTCCCGCAGGGCTCGGTCCTCGGGCCTGCACTGTTCAACATCTTCATCAGTGACTTGGATGAGGGGGTAGAAAGCACCCTGTTCAAGTTTGCTGATGACACTAAGATGTGGGGGGATGTGGGTGCACTAGAAGGGTGCAATAGGCTACAAGCTGACCTTGACAGGTTGCAACGGTGGGCGGATGAGAATAGGATGGGGTTTAACACTGATAAGTGCAAGGTGTTGCACATGGGGAGGAAGAACCGGCACCACACTTACAGGTTGGGGAACTCTCCTCTTGCCAGCACGGAGACGGAAAAGGATCTTGGAGTCGTCATTGACTCCACGATGAACATGGGCCGGCAGTGTGGGGAGGCAGTCAAGAAGGCCAATCGTACCCTATCATGCATCCACAGATGCATCTCGAGCAGGTCCAGGGAGGTGATCCTCCCCCTCTATGCGGCACTGGTCAGGCCGCAGCTGGAGTACTGCGTCCAGTTCTGGGCGCCACACTTCAAGAGGGACGTGGACAATATGGAAAGAGTTCAGAGGAGGGCCACTCGTATGATCAGGGGTCAGCAGGGCAGGCCTTATGAGGATAGGCTACGGGACCTGAACCTGTTTAGCCTCCACAAGAGAAGGCTAAGGGGGGACCTTGTGGCCTGCTACAAACTGGTCAGGGGGGATCAGCAGGTATTGGGGGAGTCCCTGTTCCCCCGTGCGCTGCCAGGAGTGACCAGGAATAACGGTCACAAAATGGCGGAGGGTAAGTTTAGATTAGATATTAGGAGGCGCTACTTCACAGTCAGGGTGGCTAGGGCCTGGAACCAGCTTCCAGGGGAAGTGGTGCAGGCTCCTAGCCTGGGGATTTTTAAAAGGAAGTTAGATGAGCACCTTGCCGGGGTCATCTGACCCCGGTGCTCTTTCCTGCTAAGGCAGGGGGTCGGACTAGATGATCTACCTAGGTCCCTTCCGACTCTAGCTACTATGAAACTATGAAACCAAGGCTAAGTCTGCTCTGCAGGTGGTGATTTGACCAAAGCATCAACAGACACAGTTAATCAAAACAATGACACAACATCATGGACTTTAGCCACCCAAAGTAAGTATCCAGAACCTTAGAGGGCTTGCACAATCGACACTGAAGCCCATATCACCATGTCGTCACAGCTTCGTTGCTTAAACAAGTTGGATTACAAGTATCCTGAGCATGTGTACCTGTGTACAACCACACACCAAACCGCAGTTTAGGCACATACACATAGCCTAAAAGAAAACATAGACCTTGAATTTGGTCAGGGATGGATGAGGGGATAAGATGTATGGTAGGTGAGTATGAAATGGAGAGAGAAGCATTGGGAGAAGGAATTATCATGTTGAAGCCAGTAGGATAAATTTGACTGATGCCCATCATCAAAAGGAAGAAAGGGAGCAGATTGAGGGAGTTGGGTCAGAAGAAGAAGAATTTGATTGGGTTTGAAAGAGAAAGGGAAAGATATGAGAGAGAGAAAGAAAAATCTGAGGAGCTGTAAAAACTTGAAATCATCTAGATAAACATTCAGACTTTCGAGCTATTTCCCAGATTTACCACACCAGGTTCATCCCTTGGTAATCTAATACCTTTTTACTACTTTTTGCATAGAATTCTGGCTTGATGTTGTAAATGTATCCTGTTATAGCTACTTACTCGACAGAGATTAATTTATCTGCTGTGAATTAAAGAGGATGAACAGCTGAAGGAACAGCTGAATTGTAATTCTAAGGCTAGGGTAGATTAGGTAGAGAGATGGCTTAGTGCACTGACCTTTCACCTCCGGAAACATGAGAGCAAATCCTGGATTAGCAGGACAAATGTGAAACTGAGTTAGGTGGTCTCATCCTCATTCCCACTTATTCACATCACGAAAGCACCACAGAATTCAATATTATTGGCTACATCTACATAAGGGAACCTCAGATGTTGAACACATACCCTTTTTCCCATAAACTTTCTGTCCAGGGGTCCCCATTCAGCACTACTGTACTATTTTTTGAGACAGAGCATTGTTGTGTTCTAGTCCAAGGGCATCAAACTTATGGAGTTTCACAGGTTGGATGAGAGTAGCTGGGCCGGTTTGTGGGCCAGATTGGGACTGAGCCCTTCTTCCATGTGGAGGGCCTGTGACACTGGGTCTGGCCCACACGCTGCAAGCAGCATGTGTTGTCCCTGGCTCTGCCCTGGGGCTTGCACTCCGTACAGAACATGGGTTGGACCTGGCACTGCATGCAGCACAGAGGGTCCAGGGCATGGGCTGCATGTGCTGTCCCACCAGATTGGCTCTGCATGCAGGCTCTGGCGCTGATTGAGGTCAGGCCATGGGGCTGTACCAGAGCCAGCGGAGCCTAGTCTGACAGGATATTGTATGCAGTGCATGCCCTGTGCTGGTCCCCTGTGCTATGTGCAGCACACAGGGCACCGAGTCCAGCCCACACAACGCATACAGTGTGGAGGGCCAGGGATGGCGTGTGCCCTATGTGGCATGTGCCGTCAGTCCAGAGGGCTACAGGCCAGATCCTACAGCTCCATGGCTAGATCCAGCTATGTGCCATGTGTTTGACACCCCTGCTAGAGCCAATGTCAGTTTCTGTCTGACATGGATGTCATTTCAGTGGCACCTCCAGTTCTGGCTGTCATGCCCATTTTGTTTAACATATGATGTAGTAGGGATGGAGTTTTGGTCCAAGAAATATATGAAAAGCCAGGGTATACCCCTTCCCCCGATATCTTTTATTGGGCCAACTGTATACTTGGGAGACATGTTAGAAACTTTTGGGCACAGAGTGTCCTCCATTGCCAGGACTGGGGGGCACTTAGTGCTTGAAAAATTGGACAATACACTTGGTCTAATAAAACATATTATCAAAAATAATCTTGCTTCTTTCTTAACATAGTTATTTACCCCCCAAAAAACAGCAGGATCACATCTACCTATGGAACAGGAAGCAGCTGAGGCCATTTCCTGACACTACCCATATGCATGCAAACTATTAATCTTAAAAGCCCTAGCAGAGCTGAAGAGTCAGGGGGCATGTCTACACATGCATTTATGTGCTGTAGTTACAGCGCATTAAGTTTAGCACCTGTAATAACAGGTGCTAACTCAATGCACAGTACAATAGCAGCGGCGCATGCCTTTTAAGTGATGCTAATGTGCAGTAGAATAATTCTATTGCGTATTAGCACAATAGCATGGCTTTTGCTGTGACACTTCAATGAGTGAATTAGTTTACAGTGCATTTAATGTCTCATATAGATGCACCCAGGGAGGGGAAACACATATGACTCTCAGGGATGTTTGGACGCTTGAGATCAGACTACAACCAGATTAGTTGAAACTGTGATGGCCTACAGATTCCTTTTGCTAATAGATATATTTCTATCAATCCCAAGCACAAAACTAAGGTACAAAGTACTTCTGTGACAAAACTAGAGAAGGTGGATAAGGATTGTAAGTGGACTTAGATTGTTGAGTTCCAAGGTTCTGTCGTGATTGATTTGCAAACTGTGTGTTTCTGCCAAGTTGCCTGGCATTCGCACAAGATTTTATATCTTCAAAAAGCTCTAACAGTAATACGATCTCAACCAATGCAAGGCAAAGAAAGGATTATTTTAAAGCCATCACCAAATGCTACAGTATCCACTGAATGAAGAGCAAGTAATGCAGCTGTTAGCCCCAGCTAGTCCAGCTTTTAAGCAAGGAAAGCCTGCACAAATGCATCACCATTTCAAATCTGCTCTTTGGCCAAAGTAACCCATAGTGGGAGAGTTTCCATACTGGTTGGAAGAAAGGTAACAAATGCAAGGAAAGGCACAGATGGATGAGAAAAAAAATGAAAATGAAGAGAGGGGGCAACTTTCCTATTACTATTTCACATTGTACAAATGTTATATGTGGAAAGATCAGTAATAAAGTTGACAGGATTTATAGAACAACAGCTGTTCACTTCCATTTCTTCGGATAGAAGGAAAGCAATTTTGACAGTAAGAGAGCAATGGGAAACAGTGAATGCAAGATTTGTTAAAGATGATTTCCCTTCGTCACCTCCCATTTCTCTCATTTACTGAGCTTTGGGAGAGAAATTAAAGCCTTCCCAGTCTCTACTGTCCTTTTATGGGTAGATTCTCTTATCTGTTGCACTGCAATTTGCAACAACTGTGGCGTTTACTCTAGATTCACATAACTGTAACAGGGAACAGGGCTCTAATTTTGGTGTGCTCATATATATGTAATCTATTGGCTGAAAATAGATCATCAGAAGAAGCAGCAGCATGCTCTGTAGTGTTATTCCCATTAAAGCATTCTCTTATATATTTGGTTTCCCAGTTAACAATAGAGACATTTAATATTCCAACACTTGACAAGAGACATACAGAGATGCCCTCAGGTCCCAAACTTCAAGGGCCTCCTGAGGCCCATTCTCCATGGTTTTTCAGTCACAGGAGAGAGCTTGGCCCACAGTATTTGCCTTTCTATATTAGTTTGTTTCCCTTGGTCCTATTTTGCATGAACCCATGAAAAATTCTGTGTACGCTGTACTTGGAGATTTAAAAGAAGCACTGGCTCTGAAAGGTAAGATGTGACAGCTGAGCTGCGATGCTATCCTTTGCCAACATTATTTGCAGTACCTTACATTATAAGGATACATTTTATGACATGTTCCAGGCAAAATGGCTTACATTTGCTTCAAAAAAATGACTGAATGAAAAGCCCAGCTCATCCAATTCTATGGACTGTTTCACTATATAGGATAATGGGAAGAAAATGATAGCTTTCCTTGTAGAAAGGGCAGGTAAAGCAGCATGGCTAATTGTGCTGGTGAAGGAAATAGTAATGACTTCATTCCTAAAGGCTCTCATGGGATTTGACAAAAATGTCACAAGAAAACCTACCTCTGCACCCAGTGGCAGCACCCAGATGAGCACAGCTGTGCAGTATTTGACGTGTCTGTGGCACCACACACCGCACATGTTCCTGCAGTGTTCCCTGCACTGTCAGGTAGCGGCATGGGAGAAGAGGGGTGGTTTGACCCTAAAATATCGCAAGGTCAAAAAAAACCTGCGCAAAAAAAAAAAGCAGGGTGGCCCAAGCAGAGGTAAAGCAAGTTGCCCAAAACCAGAGCCTAGCTGGCTGGAGCCACACTCCAGCTACCATCCAGGATTGCTGTGACTGCAGCCCCGGAATGACCCAGGACCTCAAGCAAGGCCAACACAGTTGTTGTTTCCAGCCTCCCCTACCCCACCTGTAGTATCCTGCCACGCGCCAGAGGGTGCGTGGCAGAGGCATTCCCCAGGGACAAGTAGCAGCAGCACAAGATGTGTCACTGCATCTTGTCCCTGGCGAAACAAACATCCATGCTCATACAGACGCAGCCTGTGGGTGCATCCCACATGCAGGGACGTACAAATTTGTGCTGTTGCTTTTTGCCACTGTACATGCTCCTGCATGTTAAGTTTTCTGTGGGGCAAAATGCCCCACTTTGGGGAAACGGACTCCTCCCAGCATGATGAAGGAGCCAGGGGTCACTTAAACCAGTGGAGATGCTCTGATCCAGCCTCCAGCTGCTGTGGCGCATGCTCCTGGAGCATGCACTACATGGATTTTTTTGCAGCATTTTTTTTTTTTATAGTGGGAGTTCCTGGTATCAAATTTTGGTGCCGCGCTGCAGCATGGCAAATAGTTGCACATGCACTGCCTGTGGTTTGCAGCATCTCAAACGGTTTTGAGGTGCTGGAAGCCACTCGTGCACACTCATCTGGATGCACCCTGTACCTCCATGCTAAGAGCATAGAAGCACACTGGCAGTACAGGCCCAACAAAGCCAAGCTGTCATGGCTTCCTCTGCCTGATACAGCTGTAAGAATATACCCAACAAGGGTTCACTAATGTTTATTCAGATTCCTTGGGGCTTGATGAGGGAACAGTACATATGCCACATCCTTCATACATAGATTCTAGACTCCTTGTGGCTCCAGGAATCGTACAACTGAGCTTCTCCTTCCTCATCACACATACCTACACAGGGAAAAACAATGTCTTCACACACATACTTTCACGCATAATCTGGTCTAGTCTTCAGAAAATTATGTTTGACAATCATATTTGCTTGCTATCAGTCGCATCTTGAAAGCAAGGGCAAATTAAAGACAATCTGTAAAAAGGCATGCATATTGTACCTCGGTAGCAGTGCTCTGGTTGGCTCCATTTTCCAGCAGATATTTCACTACTTCAATGTGGTTCTCTTGCGCTGCCATGTATAAAGGAGTGAAACCATTCTAGGAAAAAAACCCAACAGAATATCAAGTAATTAAGTCTTTATTGATACATTAATAGTAATGAATAACAAATAAACACACAAAAATATAAATGCCATTTAAGAGCGTGTTAAAGAAAGCATGTATCAAGTGAAATTTAGCAAAATTGCCGTATTTCCTGAGCATGGCACTCTTTTGTACTGAGCATTAGTACTAATACAGGGAAACAACTTTGTGTTTTCTGTGTTAATATGCTAGAATGATCTGTCCTTGTTCCACATTCTGTGTCACAAAGCTAAATCATGAGGATCACAAAAAAACAGATTCTAAAAAAATATTTTTAACACATCAAAGCATCTGCTGTTTTGCAATGATCTATAAACTACCTAGGCTTTCACTCTTAGTATTCTTTTACATAATTTTAGGATAACTCAGTATACACTGGGAATGTTCATTAGTGACTGATAGATATAAAACTGGCAGTAAAATTTTATGAACACTGACATAGAAGCAAGATTTTTCTTAATCACTTTTATTTAATCAAAGGCAGTGAAAATAAAGTCAAATGAAGTTTAGTAGAGATGGCAAAGCTTTAAAATCATACATAAAATTTAACAGCCATAAAAATAGTGCAAACCATCAATCCTCAAACAACAAGACATTGCAGAGTTATGACTATCTTTCTGAGACCACAGTAATATTGTATATAACTTAAGTATATACTTGTATATGTATGATTTAAGTATAAACACACCTAGAAATGCAAATAGGTTCTTAAACAAAACTGCTCCAGATATTATCATTTCTTTCCAGGGCATAACATGTATATAGATATAGATATGAGTTTAATTATATTGTGCACATGGAGTGTGTGTGCATGCGTCTACTTTGAAATACCTAGTTTTAAATAAAAATACGTAGCATGTTAATTCATCAATATCCATATGAGTGAAAGGCACAAAAATGAGCCTATTTGCATGATTAATGAGGCTTCATATTATTGTTTCAGGATAATTAAATAGGCCCAACATTCTTGTGTCAAGCTCTGTAAATAACACTGTAATTTAAGAGAACTTAATCATCTCTCATGAAACTTCCTGTCACCATTCCATGCCACCCCTAACAGAATATAAACCATAAATCAGATTTCAGCCACAAAGTGCTTTTTTCCCTACTTCAGTATGTTTTACAGTTTAAGAGGGTGGGCTTGTATGTGCTTACAAACATATTATTATTTTGAGTAAACTTCTCATGGGAACATTCAACACATTCTCAGAAGAGAACCCTATCACACAGGCAACAGATAACACACTTGACTGTAGAACTCATGGTTTCCGATCTCCATACGTATCCGCACAGCTATATTAATATAACTGATACAAAATGTCCACATAGACAAAGGCAAGGGAACCCGGGATGGTATGATCCCTTGGAAACCTGATAAGGTTTAAAGTTAAGAAGGTTCAAGTGTTGTTGTAGGCATAATGGACTAAGACAGGGATTGTCAACTGGGGGTACTTGGAAACGCCCTAGGGGGTAGACACAGGCGGGCAGGTGGGGCTGGAGCACTACCACCCACCACCCCATGCTGCCACCTCCCAGAAGCAGTGCTGGGGCAGGACAAGGACAGCAGTGCCCCTCTGAAGGCCACACAAGCACCGACCAGCAGGCCAGATGTCGGGGTGGGGAAGCTCGCACTTGGTGGTTGCCACTGCCACCCACTACCCCACACTACCCAATCCCTCCCCTCCCCCCCAAGCTCTGCTTCCGGTCACTTACTAAAACCTCTGATCTAGAAAATATGTGAATATCTTTTATTGGACCAAATGTATAGCTGGGAGAGATGTTAGACAAAGTTTCAGGCTCAAAATGCAGACTTGGAGAAAGACACTTTGTCCCTGAAAGCTAATCTACTACATCTCTCCCAACCAACTCTCTGTCCAATAAAGGATATCACCCAAAAATCCTTGGTCATCTTTAGAGTTAAGAGCCAACAACTATAAAGTAGGGCCCTCTGGATTTTATTTCTAGTCTTGCCATTGACTTACTGGGCATGTCTACATGAGATGCAGTAAACTGAACTACTCTATAGTCAGGACAGGCATCCTATACTGCCAAACCTGTGGCTGCAGGGGATCCCGCAGCTAAGGGGCCTCCTGTACACAGGCAGTGGAAGTGGGGGGATAACAGGGCTCAGCCCCCCAAAATACGGGGTAGCAGCAGGCATTGCCTTAGGGCAGCTCAGCCGCAGGGTCCTACAGCAGAAGTGAGGAGGGGTGGGCATGCTGAGCCACCCTGAGCGCTTGCAGCCGGGATCACACCTGGCCTAGCCACAGGCAGGTAAGTTTCTTTTAATCTGTTTTTTTTATTTCTGCAGGCTTGGGGAGAGGGCAGCTTGAGGGCAGATGAAGTGCAAGAGAGAAATCGTTCACCCCTGCCCCTGGCGCACTCCCTCTTTCACTGTGGGGACTGTCCCACGAACCGGCCTGGCCCCCATTCACCGTGACTGAGGCCCTGGCCCAGCTGGGTCATGGGACAATCAGATCCTGGCCACTTCGAAAGCAGTAGGCGCCACCATGTGCATCCCACCGCTGGGCGGGCCAGGCAGCGAGGCACATAGCAGTGCCCGCCACTTTTGAAGTGGTGGCAGTGAGGCATGGAGACATGGAGCAGAGGCTGAGCCCAGCTCACAGCTGTGACCTGCCCTGGCTTGCGCAAAGATCAGGGGGCCATGTGCCCCTCCCCTCTCAGCTGCCTGGCACCATGCCTCTGGAGGAGCTGCCAGGGTCTTCCTGGGGATGATGTGAAGCGGGGCAGGGTGGGCGCAGGGTTCCTGGGGACTTCATCCTCTTCAGCCTGGCAGTGCAGCTGAGGCTGGCCCAACTCTGGCCCCCCCCCCCCCCATCAGTGCATGACCAGGACCAGTGCAGCCGGGAGGCAGATGGGGCAAGTGTTGGGGCTGGGAGGTGGCAGAGGCTGACGTGGCCAGTGCAGCCAGGAGGCAGCCGGGGCCGGGACTGGCGTGGCCAGAGCTGGGAGGCGGTCTGGGCTGATGTGGAGCCTGCTCCAGCAGCAGACAGCTCCAGGGGGTAGGGAGCAATCTTCCAGACCATGCTTTGATCACAACACTGAGGCTCAAAGCTGCCTACACAGGGAGAGTTCCCCAGCCCCAGGTTAAGTGAGGAAGTCTGTACATGCAGCCCAGAGCTGGCTGGGAACCATTCCATTTCAGAACAGGTTTCAGCCAGCTCTGGGCTGCATGTGCAGACTTCCATGCACAGTCCAGGGCTGTCCGGGAACTGTACTGGTCTGGGGCAAGTCCCAGCCCCACAGCTCTCTCAGCCCCATGCCCTGATCAGGTGATTGAGGCACAGGGCTTGGAAAGAGCTGCTGTGGGGGCAGGGGGCAGGTCCCAGCCTGCTGTCCTGATCCACTGGTCCCAACTCGCTGCCCCAATCTGCCCAGCCAGGGGCTCACTGCTAGCTACCCCACTGGTGGGACAGCTTCTGGCTGCCCCCAGGTAAGCAGGAATTCCTACCCAGCTGGGAGCTCACTACTAGCTGCCACACCAGCAGATCAGGGCAGGGACCTGCCCCTCCCCCACAGCTCTTTCCTAGCCTTGGGCCCTAATTGGGTGATCAGGGAATAGGCTGGGAAGAGTTATCTCCACTGCAGCTCTTTCCCAGCCCCATGTCCTGATTGCCCAATTGAGGCATGGGGCTGGGAAACAGCTACGGGGGAAGGGTGTACCCCAGAGCTGGCTGAGACCTGCCCCAGATGGGCTTGTCCCCATGTGCATGGGGTGAGAGAGCTCTGCAGCAGCAGATCTCCTGCCCCATGCACATCAGGAAGCCACCTGTGCTCCCCCTGGCTGCTACGGGGGGACAGAGCAAGATGGGAGCAAATCTGCTCCCAAGAGGTAGCACATGTAGATATATTTCCCAGTAGGCTTACTGTGCAGTATTTTTACTGTGCAGTAACCCTACTTCGAATTAATTGGACATGTAGACATGCCCACTGTTTGTGTGTGTGTGTCTCTGCGCATGCATGCATGCGTGTTTGTTTGTCCCTCATAATTAATACAGGCAGTCCTTGGACTTATGACCCAATTGGTTCCTGAAAATGGCATCTTAAGTTGAAATGTAACTCGGAACCCATTTTCCCATAGGAAACAATGTTATATATGGGGGATTGCTTCCTGAACCAAGGCCCGATACCCTGTTTTCACCAAAAATAACCCACTATTTTGTATTCAATCAATTATAGATGAGTAATAAAGTTACATTATTACAAGTTTACATTTATATGTAAATAGAAATCACATTGATTTGGAAGGATGTCTTTGAGGTGACTTTGCTAGACTTTTTGAAGGGTTCTTGGCTGGATTCTTCTCAGGAGTCTTGGCTGCAGGTTTTTCTGCAGTCTTGTCTGCTTTCTTAAAAAAAGTGTCCAAGGAAGTTTGGACAGATGTTCTCCAGGAAGATGGGTCACAGTGACTTGTTCGCTGTCATGGCATCACATCATATTAAGTGTTGTAAAGTCAAAACTGATGTCACAAAGTTGAAACCGGGTGTCAATTGTAAGTGAGAAACGTTGTAAGTGTGAAACATTCTAAGTCGAGGACTGCCTGTATATTATTTACCTCCTTCACACATGGGTTGTAAAACTAAATTAATGTTTGCATAAAATGTTTGAATAAAAAACAAACAGAGCTACCGAAGCACAAATTTATTATTGACCACAACACTGGTGCTCAAACAAATGTAAAAAAACCCTGAAATGTCAACAAAAAGGGAAAATATTCATCATGAAAATATTCATCAAAAGCATTTCTATGTTCAACCATTTCTACTGGGTTTGCCTCCTAGTCCTATACCCACCCATATATTAGACCTGCTTAGCAGGATCATTGTGAAAAAGCATTTCAATAGTGGGTACAGGTGAACTAGTTCTGACTGTAGCCTAACTGGTAGCATATAGCAAGATAAAAATTTTACAGTACCATGACAAAAAACAAGGAAGTAATCTCTACTGTAAATCAAAGCTTTTAATTAATGAAACGGCTAAGATGCCATCTTGACAGAATTTTTATAGTTCTGTACATCAGTTCAACACTATTCATTGTACGATCTCTGAAGTCATAAATAAACATTATTTCTTGCATTTTCCAATTAAGTACTAGGTCATAGACACTGTTGCAAAAAGAACTGCAGATTAAGTTTGCAAAACAGCAAAACTGCCAAACAACAGTACATAGCTGTGTGTGCTATTAGTTGAATCAAAGGCTAAATATACTTACAAGTGAATTATGATTCCCTAGCTACTTTTAAAGTTGTGTTAGGCCTCCTCTACACTATTATATTTATGCTGCAATTAACATGCTATTCATGTTATATTGGGAAGGGTGCTACATGTACACCTCATTTAAGGCATCATAACACAGAAAATGAGTCATAAAAGTATTTTACATATTGTAAAATAGCCAGTATTTTTATGGCTGTTTTGTATGGCATCTTAAATTTAACGTGTGGCCAGAGCCTCCAATCAACTGATCATTGGTTCTGGGGCCCAGACTGCACCAGAGTCTAGAATGGCCCTGGGACCAACAATCAGCTGACTGTAGGGTAGAGGGAGGTGAGGTGGAGCTGAAGGACTTCCCTCACCAGGGACAACCCCTACTGTTGCTGGGCACAGTGCTTTGCAATCAGTTAATTGTTGGCTCCAGACAGCACCAAGTCTTGACTCTTAAACTGTCTTGTCTGAGACTGACAATCAGCTGATTGTCTGCCCTGATGGCCACAGGATAAATTGGACCCAGGACTGAGGGCTGAGGCACCTGGCTTTGAAGTTGCCCATGCAGGGGAAGCCCAGAATGTGGGGCATGGAAGGAGGGACCAGGGATCAGATCCCATCACACCATTAAATAAGTGGATGCTAGAGGCCTTAGACTCTTCTATGTGTCATTTTCTGCCAGCTGTAAATAATGATTCAATCCTCCTGATTTTAGACATTCTTGGGTTTAGCTCAGTGCATGTCTGATCTATTTTCCTTCCAATTATGCTGCACCTTTTCCATGTTAAGGCATCAGTTAGCAATTTAACAGCAATTCATTCAATAGAAGACAGCCTTTCTTAAGACACAGGCATAGCGGCTCTCTTCTTTGAAGTTCTATCTGGCACTAAAGGTACTTGAGGTCAGACGACTGGCAATGACAAGCTCCCTAATACTCATAATTGCCTCATAGGTGCTTTAAGAGGAGTAACAAAAGGCAGAATTTAGTCAAGTAACACGAAACAGGTGTGCATCCCTATCTGCAGAACAAAAGTCAGAGGATGGAAGGGGAGTCATTTACTTAATGACTTTTTGGGTGCATCACAGAGACCCTAGAACATTTCCTGACTCACTTTTCATGTGCTATTTTGAAAACACCAAAACTTGTTCCATGCATCGTACCTATGCCATAACAAACACATATACTTCATGCCCAGCAGCTGGTGAGGCATAAAAGACTGCTGCAAGAGGAAGGATAAAAAGTCATTTCTTATGAGCCTACTGAGAAAGCATGCAATATCTTGTGCTTGTGACAGTACATTTGTCACTCCTAGACTTCAAAACAGCAGCCTTTGTATGACATACTACAGCTCAAGAGACTGTTTCTCATGGCTTCTTTTGGCCACCTATCCTGTTAATAATGCAGAACCTACATGGGGCTTCATGGGGCGTGTCTCCGCAAGTAGGAATATGTATTTCCCTGGGGACAAAGAGCAGTGGCACATATTTGTGCTGCTGCTACTTCTCCCTGAGCATGCCCTTGCATACACACTCTGCCAAAATGCCCCCGGTTAGGTAAGGAGTTGGCTCCAGCAGCCTTACTTGGGGTCCTGGGGGTCTCCTGGGGCTGCAGCAGCTGTGGTCTGGGTGTGTGAAGCCTGGTTGGCAGCCAGTCTGGCCCTGGCTGGCCAGGCTCTGGTTTTGGACAGCGCATATTGCAGCCATGTGCACCACCCTGCTTTTTTTGGCGCATTTTTTTTTGACGCTAGGAACTCTGCTGGGAATGTGGGCGCATGCAGTGCATACAGTTTGCGGCACCCCAAATCGCACATGCATGCTTGCGCAGATGTGCCCACAGTCTTTCTCCTCATGATGTGAAATGAAGCTGTACCATTCTGAATGGCATAGAAGAGGAGTCTTCTGTCAAGGACTAGGAAGGGACTAGCAGTATAAAAAAAACTCTTTAAAAAACTTGTATTAAGATATAAAAGTAGTTAGGGACTGGGTCTCACCATTGTAGCTGGATCCTCAGATCTGGATACACACATAGCAGCAACCTTTTGAGGATAGCCAATGGCAAATTACCAATGGCTACACTAATTGGTTAATTTACTTGGCTCAGTGTCTAATCTATTAAGGCCTCACACTACAGTGTTTCACTTTTTTCCTTTCTAGATATTATGCCGTGTACAATTCTTCTATTATTGAATTTTATCAATTTGAATAGAATCACTCACAATCTTATAAATGTGTGGCAACTGCAGATTTTCAAGAATTAATCAATTTGCCCTTAGAAGAACAGTTTTGTCAACTAGGCTTTCCTGTTCTGGAATAGGATCAGAAAGATAAACTCAGGATTAGAAGAGACTGTATGCATCCCATGTATGACCTGGTCATTTAACACCAGGGGGTGTTAAATGTACCTACTCATAGTCCTGATGTTGACCCACAGAGTTTCCTTCACACTGAGAAAACCCATCATTCACAGCAGGAAGTTTGCTCTAATCATGGTTAAAACCACAGGGGAGCAAGAGAAGGGAATAATTGCACATTAAATCATTTTCTCTAGTGAATTCTTTTTCTTTAACTCCAGTGAATTAAGCTCAGTTGACAGTTTCTATGTCCCTTATCCGCAATATCATAAATATGATTAATATGATTATATATGAAATATAAATAGGATTAAATTCAGAACACCTTAAAGAAATATTTTGATTAAACTCTGGTGGTCTTTATTTCTATCCACTTTCATTGACTTGCCTATGGAATGCAATGGTGTCTTTGACTGATATAAACCATTTCATCTTACAGCTTTTTAAATTCCATTCAGCCAATCCTACATAGTACAAAACTTATAAAAGCATGTTAAGGATCAAGAAACCTTTGCAATCACCATAGTGTTACCACTAACCATGGCCTCTGAGTTGGACTTAATGCTGATACCAAAAAAGAAAGATAGTTGCAGTCCAAAAGGTTCTAAAAACTTCCATATTAGCCTCTGCAGGCTCAAAGTGGAAGACGCAGTATGTTCTGATGCTGATGACATGCTATAATTGCCTTTGTTTAATTTAGACTGTGATTAATCTTGACATATGATTTGTGGAAACCGTATCTTTTATCAACTTGTCTGTTTACCATATTTAAATAATTTTACTATATTTTAACTATTTCCAATGAAGGATGCAATACCTTCAAGGGAGCTTAAGGAGACTTCATAAGATTTCCATAGATTCCTCAAATCACCATGTTCAGAAAAAATATTTATCTCTATAGTACTATATCCAGTACTGCTCTGAGTTGATTCATTTTCTTGTACTGCACTGGCTAGGTGCAAGGGTAATCTGTCCTGACCTCAAGTCTGCAGATCAACCAAGAAGAATAAGACATGAAGACTAGGGAAAAAAACAGAATGTGTTTCTGAAGCTGGTTTCCCCATCCTTTCTTTTTTCTATAGAGAAGGCAAGATCTGCATGTGAACCCTAAACAGCATAACAGTCTTATTTAGTTTTACCAGGAATATAAAACTCTAAAACTGTTGGTTCAGAGGTGATACCTTTTAATAGACCAACTAGAAAACAGCAAAAAAATTATCCTTCTTTGCAAGTTTTTGGGCACGTGCCCTTATTCAGCCATATTTCAAGGAAATGATGGTTGGTTTATGAGCCCCCTACACTAGTATCAGATGTTGTCCCCAAATTAAATAACTATTTTTAAACATGACCTGGAAAAGGGGAAAATACACATTGTTTAGCTTGTTCATGAACACCTGAAAATGGGTTTTGTGTTATGTTTGTAAATCTGGATTTTTGTACTATTTAAAGAAATAGTATATATAGATTATATTCTATTCTTTAGGAAAAAAGCAGAATATAATCTTGTAAAAAAAAAATGGTATATCCACTCCTCAACTCTTCAAGTAGTTGTAGTGCTATTTCATAACACTCAGCCTTCATTACCTTTAGAAAATGACACTGTAAGACCCATAGAATATAAAGATGAAAACCTACAATAAACAAAGCACCTTTGCCCAATTATCCCTGAGTTTCCTTTTTATACCACACTGATTTACTTGGTTTGAGAAAATGAATCATCTTCAACATTAAAACTACCCCATGCTTTGATCATGAATGCCAATTTTTAAAACAATTGAAATAAACATGGATTTTTACACAACTTAGAAAAACTGACTACACACTTTTTTGTGCAGGGACCGGGACTCCCCCAGAGATTCAGGACAGACTCAGGAGAGACTCTGCCAGGCCTAGGGTCAGGGAAGACCGGGTTAGAGAACTTCTGAAGGGGCTGGACGTGTTCATATCAGCAGGTCCAGATGCTCTCCACCCCAGGGTGCTGAGGGAATTGGCAGGGGTTATCGAGGGGCCCCTGTCACGGCTTTACAAGCACTTGTAGTGCTCTAGCCAGGTGCCAGATGACTGGAAGAAGACCGATGTGGTCCCCATTTTCAAAAAAGGGAGGAGGGACGACCCAGGAAACTATAGGCCTGTTAGTCTTACTTTGATCCTGGGGAAGCTCTTTGAGAAAATTATCCAGGAACACATCTGGACCAGCAGGGAGGCAATGCTCAGGGGCAACCAACATGGGTTCATTAGAGGCACGTCCTGTCAGACTAACCTGATTGCCTTCTACGATCAGGTCACAAAATCATTGGACACAGGTGTAGCAGTGGACATAGTCTTCCTGGACTCTAGGAAGGCCTTTAACACTGTTTCCCACCCCATTCTCATTAAAAAGCTAGGGGATTATGGCATTGATGCCTACACAGCCAGATGGATAGCAAATTGGCTGAGGGGCCACACCCAGAGAGTGGTGGTGGATGGCTCATATTTGACCTGGAGGCATGTGGGCAGTGGGATCCCCCAGGGCTCAGTCCTCGGGCCCACACTGCTCAATCTCTTTATTAGCGACTTGGACGAGGGGGTGAAAAGCACCCTGTTCAAAATCATTGACAACGCCAAGATCTGGGACAAGGTGAATGCGCTGGAAGGGAGGGACAGGATACAGCTAAACCTGGACAGGTTACAGGGGTGTGCGAATGAGAATAAGATGGGATTCAATACTGACAAGGGCAGGGTACTGCACTTGGGCAGTAAGAATCAGCAGCATACCTATAGGCTGGGGAACTCCCTACTTGAAAGCACAGTAGCAGAAAGACATCTTGGAGTCATTATCAATTCCAAGATGAACATGGGCCACCAATGTGAGGACACAGTCAGTAAGGTCAACCGCACCTTGTCATGCATCCACAGATGCATCACAAGCAGGGCCAAGGAGGTGATCCTCCCCCTCTATGCAACACTGGTCAGGTCACAGTTGGAGTACTGCATCCAGTTCTGGCTGCTGCACTTTAGGAGAGATGTGGCCAGCATGGAGAGGGTCCAGAGGAGGGCCACTTGCATGATCCGGGGGCAGCAAGGCAGACCCTATGAGGAGAGGCTAAGGAACCGGACCCTGTTCAGCCTTCACTAGAGAAGGCTGAGAAGGGACCTAGTGGACGTCTATAAACTTACCAGGGGGGATCGGTGGGGAATGGGAGAGACCCTGTTCACTCGAGCACCTCCCGGAGTAACAAGAAATAACGGCCATAAGTTGTTTGAGGGTAGGTTCAGGCTGGACATTAGAAGACACTATTTCACAGTCAGGGTGGCTAGGATCTGGAACCAACTTCCAAGGGAAGAAGTGCTGGCTCCTACCCTTGGGGGTCTTTAAGAGGAAGCTTGATGATTACCTAGCTGGGGTCATATGAGCCCAGTATTCTCACCTGTCCAGGGCAGGGGTCAGATTTGAAGATCTACTTAGGTCCCTTCGGACCCTACATCTATGAATCTATGACTATTCTACAGCTTGCTTCTTCCTACTTTAATTATAGAAGGGATATTTCCCTACTGTAATATCTCTAACATAATATAGATACATAACTGAAAAAGAGGGAGAAAATGAGAGAGTAAAGATGCTTTCCTATATATTACCATATTCACTTCAAAATAAGATGACCCCCACAATAATTAGATTCTACGTGTGGAAAATGTATAAATTTGTAATGATTTTCCAGGTAGAGAAAATAATTATTGGAGGTTTGCATTGAATTTGTCCCACTTCCCTAAATATGGGGGAAGGGGCGTTCATGTAGCCTGTTACCTCCTTTACCCCCAACACACTTTTTTCCCCACTCCAGGTCCCTTCCCTTCCTCTTTTGTGTCAGACCCTGCTCTCCCTAAGCGTATGGAAGTAAAGAACAAATTTGAAAGAAATGACCTTGAAGTTAATAATTTACCTCTAAGATAAATTATGTTGCAGATACCCACAGACTTAGTTCATCCAGAATTGATGCATTTTACCTTTTTGGAAACTGCTGCAAGTTTTAGCACAGATACTTCATAACCACACTTTTAAGTAGCAGTTTAGCACCTACTTAGAGAGTGGACAAACTATACATGATTTCATAGACATTAGGGCTGGAAGGGACCTCGGGAGATCATCGAGTCCAGCCTCCTGCCCAAAGGGCAGGAAGTCAGCTGGGGTCATAGGATCCCAGCAAGATAAGCATCCAATTTCCTCTTGAAGGTGTTCAATGTAGGTGCTTGAACCACCTCCGCTGGCAGACTGTTCCAGACCTTGGGGGCTCGGACAGTAAAGAAATTCTTCCTTATGTCCAGCCTGAAACGGTCTTGCAGGAGTTTGTGACTGTTTGACCTCGTCATCCCTTGGGGCGCTCTGGTGAACAGACGTTCCCCCAGATCCTGGTGGTCACCCCTGATAAACTTATAGGTGGCCATCAGATCACCCCTGAGCCTGTGCTTTTCCAGGCTAAAGAGTCCCATGGCTCTCACCCTGTCATCGTAAGATCTGTTTTCCTGACCTCTGATCATGCGCGTGGCTCTCCTCTGGACTCTCTCAAGCTTCTCCACATCCTTTTTGAATTGTGGAGCCCAAAACTGGACGCAGTACTCCAGCTGCAGCCTCACCAAGGCCGAGTACAAGGGGAGAATGACGTCCTGCGATTTGCTCGAGAAGCATCTATGGATGCAAGCCAGCGTTTTGGTCGCTTTACTAGCCGCAGCATCACATTGCAGGCTCATGTTCATCTTGTGGTCAATGATGACCCCCAAGTCTCTTTCTTCTGTAGTGCTAACCAACGTAGCACTGCCGAGCCTATAAGGAAGCTGCAGGTTTTTCCTCCCAAGGTGGAGAACCTTGCATTTATCAGTGTTAAACACCATGAGGTTCTCATCTGCCCATTTGCTGAGCTTGTCCAGGTCAGCCTGGATCACCCGCCTATCTTCTGCCTATCCTTCTGGCGTGGATGCTTTGCCCCAAAGTTTGGTGTCATCGGCGAACTTGGCCAGTCCACTCCTAACTCCAATGTCCACATCGTTAATGAAGATGTTGAACAGGATGGGTCCCAGGACAGAGCTTTGAGGGACCCCACTGGTCACAGGGCACCACGATGCGTGACTGCCATCAATCACAACCCTCTGGGTCCCACCACGAAGCCAATTTCCCAGCCAGCGGATCGTGGTGGAGCCAAGGCCACAACTGGGCAGTTTGGCCAAGAGGTGATCATGGGATACCAGATCAAAAGCTTTTTTGAAGTCAAGATATATGACATCAACCTCTTCTCCCTTGTCCAGGTGATAGGTCACCTGGTCATAGAAGGAAATGAGATTGGTCAAACAAGACCTACCCACAACAAACCCATGCTGGCTGTCCCTTAGAATGTTAGCCTGGGCCAGTCCCTCAAGGATGGCCTCCTTAATAAACTTTTCTAAGATCTTCCCCAGGATAGAAGTCAGGCTAATGGGCCTGTAGTTAGCCGGATCCACTCTCCTCCCTTTCTTGAAGATCGCCACCACATTGGCCTTTTTCCAGTCTTCGGGCACTACACCAGAGCGCCAGGAGTTTTCAAAGATCCGTGCCAGGGGCTGGGCTATGACGCTCGCCAGCTCCTTGAGTACCCTGGGGTGTAGATAGTCAGGGCCAGCTGACTTGAAGGTATCCAGCTTCTCAAGGTGTTCCTTCACAAGGTCAGCATTGATGGAGGGTAGGGGATCCCCCTCACCCAGATTTCCCTGTCCCATAGCAGGCATGGGCATCCCGTGTGACTGATGAAAGACTGACGCAAAGTACCTATTTAAGAGGTTGGCTTTTTCCTGGGCGTCAGTTGTCAGTTGTCCCATCTGGTTTAGCAGGGGTCCAACATTGCCCTTGCTTTTCCTCTGGCTCCCCACATATCTGAAAAAGGACTTTTTATTGTCCTTGATGCCTGAAGCTAGTTGGAGTTCAGTTGCAGCCTTGGCTTTCCTGGTTTGGTCCCTGCAGGACCGGACCAGCGTGGAGTAATCCTCGTTGGAGGTGAATCCCGTCCTCCATCCTTTGTAGGCTTTCCTTTTTAGCCACAGTAGGTCCGCTAGGTCTCTGGAGAGCCGGGGGGCTGCTGTGCCTTCTTGCTGCCTTTCCTCCGTGTTGGAATAGATTTAGCTTGTGCATTGAGGATCAATCGCTTCCTTGAGAAGCAACCACTCTTCTTGAACTCCCATCTCCCTGGGGTCATGGTCCCTGAGGGCCTGACCGACTAGCCTCTTGAGCTTATCAAAGTCGGCTTTTCTGAAGTCAAGTCAGTTGCTGACTGACTTGCCAGCTTTACGGCGGATGGTGAAGGTGATCAGCTCGTGGTCGCTGTCACCCAACTTCCCATCAATCACTAGGTTGCCGATTAGGTCGTCCCCCGTAGCCAGTACCAGGTCAAGCAGCGCTTTGCCTCTCGTTGGCCCATAGACTTCTTGAGTCAGGTAGAGGTCATCCACGCACGAGAGAAAGCTTTGCGCCCGCTCGGATTTAGCTGAGTGATCTTCCCACGAGATGTCCGGGTAATTGAAGTCACCCATGACAACCAAGGTCCTGGAGCAAGTGGCCTCAGTCAGTTCCCGGGTGAACTCCTGGTCAGGCTCGGGACTTTGAGTGGGAGGTCTGTAGTAGACTCCCACCGTTGTGTCCCCTGTGCCGAATTCCCCACGAATTTTTATCCAGAGGGCCTCTAGCTGTCCATGCCAGTCGCCAACATCAGCTTGCAGGGACATGTAGCTTTCCTTCACATAGAGAGCTACACCCCCGCCCCTTTTGTCAACACGATCCCTCCTGTATAGGGTATAGCCTTTGATATTAGTCCAAAGCCATGATATACCATATAGTTCACTGGGCTGGGCCCCAGCAGAGTCAACAATATTTCAAGCCATGGGGACCCTACAACTTAGCATTGCTCAGTATGCGTGTGTACTCCAGATACTTCTCCACAAAAGATCCATGTGCTGATTAGTGCCCCCACTCATGACTGGGGCTGGGAGTACTTGTCATGAGCCCTAGAATTCTCCAAAAATGTATAGGAAGATGAGGTGAAGGGCAATTTGGTCTAGTTCCACCTCAAGGAGAGCAGGGCCACAAAAATAATATATGACAGGATGGCAAAGGGCCCAACAGAGGGATTCTGGGTGAACTGTTTAGGCCCTGTTTGCCCCTGATGTTCACCAGACTTAAGGCAGTGAAGAAACAAGAATCCTTAGAAATGGGAAAGTAAGACACAGCTCAGCTCTGGCAATAAAGAGGAAGTTGAAATGTAGTCAGTGTAGTAGTAACTCACCATGACTTCTAAAAGAATCAGCGCTGAGGGGACTGAACACAATGGGTACTATGATATAACTTATTCGGATGGATTGTGCTAACCTATTCTTGTGGTAGGTTCCCATTAGTATGTTTGTCCTATGTGGGTCATGTATTGTATAAGTATGCTCAGTGTCAGCTGCATTTAATCAACTTCAAAGTTAGTTTCCATTGCTGAACACATACAGCTTTTGGCAGCAGTTTAATGATAGACAATGTATTTAATAGGGGGCATTTTTTCCCATGCAGATTGTGAAAAGAATCCCATCCTGTGTTTGAGTAAATATGGTAGTTGTGACTCTTTCTTTAATGATATTAGAGTTAATAATGAAATGACCAATGTTGCTGGGCTTAATAAACTCATCTGTTTTGCTACAGAAGCCTCCAGAAACTGTATAAGACAATAATAGTAACAGATCAATAGCATCACAGGAAAGTGGAAATGCTGTTTTCTAATGCGCTTGTTTACCTACAATACATGCTTATTCTTAACTACTGCTCAAAAAGTAATTACTAATCAGAGAACCAACAGAAGCATTAGACTGGCCTTTGCCATTCAAACAAATAAAACAGGATTCCTGCAGTGATGTCAATGTAATGTATTTTAGCTTTGTCCCATTTTCTGACTCTCTTATTTACTGCAGTTTTAAATATTTTTCCTTAATATTAAACTAGTGACACCAAACTTACAAAAGAAAATCAAATTAAATATAGTTTTCCATAGAAAAAAAATTAAGCATACACCCAAAGCACAAAAACCCAATCAGACATCTGAAGCACAAAAATCATAACCTAAGGTTGAAACAGAGTCAAGAGCAGAAAACTGGAATCTGGGAATGCCAAAGGTCTTACCAGAAGAAGCAGCCAGAGTTGGGGCCAAAAATCAAAACCAGAAAACCAGCAAGGAAGTGTATAGAAGGCCAGCAGCAAGACAAGGATTCTGCAGGCTGTCCTTTGCCCAGACAGGGATTAAGGCTGGGCCTAGCTTTTAAGGGCTGGAGCAAGTGACAACTACTGCCTGTGGCCTCAGAGCATTGACTGCTTTGACTGCTTCACTCAGCCCAACTGGGACTAGGGCACAGTTTGCAGCTTGTTGCAGGTGGCACCTGTTCAGGGGATGACTTGTCCTGATCTGTTGATTGGGACTGGTTGAGTCCAGGATTCTGGCCTGGCCTCATAGTTTCATAGTTTCTAGGGTCGGAAGGGACCTGAGCAAATCATCTAGTCCGACCCTCTGCCATGGCAGGAAAGAGTACAGGGGTCATACGACCACAGCAAGGTGTTCATCTAGCCTCTTCTTAAAAACCCCCAGGGTAGAAGCCTGCACCACTTCTCTTGGAAGTTGGTTCCAGACCCTAGCCGCCCTGACTGTGAAGTAGCGCCTCCTGATATCTAACCTAAACCTACCCTCTGCCAGCTTGTGACTGTTATTCCTGGTCACTCCTGGCAGTGCTCGGGGGAACAGGGACTCCCCCAATGCCTGCTGATCCCCCCCCGACTGGTTTATAACATGCCATGAGATCCTCCCTCAGCCTTCTCTTGTGGAGGCTGAACAGGTTCAGGTCCCGTAGCCTCTCCTCGTAAGGCCTGCCCTGCTGCCTCCTGATCATGTGAGTAGCCCTCCTCTGGACCCTCTCCATGATGGCCACATCCCTCTTGAAGTGCAGCGCCTACAGAACTGGACACAGTACTCCAACTGCAGCCTGACCAGTGCTGCATAGAGGAGGAGGATCACTTCTTTGGACCTGCTCGAGATTCATCTGTGGATGCATGACAAGGTGCTGTTGGCCTTCCTTACTGCCTCTCCACACTGCCGGCCCATGTTCATCTTGGAGTCAATGATGACTCCAAGATCCTTTTCCACCTCCGTGCTGATAAGAGGGGAGTTCCCTAACCTGTAGGTATGGTGCCGGTTGTGCCTCCCCAGGTGCATCACCTTGCACTTGTCTGTGTTGAATCCCATCCTGTTCTCATCCGCCCACCCTTGTAACCTGTCTAGGTCTGATTGCAGCCTGTTGCTTCTTTCTAGTGTGCCTCATAACAGTAGGGTTTTTTAATGTTTAATTATTCTGGTGGTCTCCTGAGCAGGACACTACCATGACAGGCAAGAAACCTAGGTTCTGCTCCTAGCATTTCTTCTGACTTGACACAAGCATGAGTGAATACTGAGGGAATAACTTTACCCCCCCCATATCTGTTTCTCTTCCTACTTTCTACTACTGTCTCATCTATTTAGAATAGAAGCTTTTCAGGGTAAAGACTGTTGCTATGGGTTTATACAGTGTCTCATCTTATGGGTTGTGATCTTGTTCGGGCATCCTTGTGCTATTGAAATAATTTAATGAGATTTTTCATACATCCTCACTTCATCAATACAAATGCACTTTTACTCAGTCTATTACAGTTCTCCTCCTAGGTTTCCCCCTTTTTCCACGATGAAGTTGTGTGCCTCTAGTCTATACCAGTGGCAAATATCACTTTTGTCAGCTGTGCTTCCTGCTGTATGTACAACCAGTCCTCTATTCATTAGTGGGGGAGTAGCAAATTCATGAAAGCTATTTTCCCCCTCTTAATGGGACTATATGCTATGAATATGGGGACAAAACCTGGACCTATTTAAGCTATTAGAATGTAGCAAAACCCCCAGTTTTTCTTTTTACACACACACACACACACACACACACACACACACACACATGCATATAATAGATATGCATTCCCTTCCCCAATTATTTCTGGCTTTTCTTTCTCTCCCTCTCTATTCCCTATAGACAAGCATAAGCGAGCTCAGACTTAGGATAAGCTTTAACATTTTTATTTCGGTAGCAAGTTTTTGGTTCTGGATATCCACTGTTTTGTACTGTATTACTATTATTTTTGTATTGATTTTTATTGTTTCATATGGACATTATATGGTTTAGGCCTGTGTTTCCATTTTGTATGTCAAGTCTCCATCTTGTGTCCTCTGCTCAGGCATCCCCTGTCGCAACTGTATGAGTCTCATACCCCTCCCATGTAAATTAGTTCCTGGATGAATGAGAGTGATTGGGAATGATTGAAATACAATGGTAGCAGGTCTCTACTGAATGGCCTGTAACAACTGGGCCATCACCTCACATTGATTCATCCAGGAACCACGGACCTCACCCAGGAACAGAGACGAGAACCCAGCATTTGAAAGACAAAAGACCCTGCAGACCAGTAACTCTACCATTGTACCCCACCATAACAGATACCCGAAACTGCACATCCCTGCATGGAGCACACATGCTCAGTACACCAGGAGCTGACCCTCACCTGGGCATGCCTCCTGTCACTAGGGTCACACAAGGTCTGCCCCTATAAAAAGGGGCAGTGAAGACAGACCCAGTGGGACACCCTCTCCATTTGGACCAGCACCATGCCACACCAGCTATCCACCCAGAGGCCCTGCTGGCAACCCCACTCTGGATAACACCTACTGGACAAGGACCCCTTTCCAGCCTGGATAGGTAGCTATCGCCCCCACCCCCTGTTCAACCAAGGACTTGGACTCTGTTTCTCTTCCCCACCTGGACTCCAGAGCTTCCATTGAGTCTCTTTCTCCTGCTGCCTCTGTGTGTGTGTGTGTGCGTGTGCGTGCGTGCGTGTGTGTGTGTGTGTGTGTGTGCGCATGTGTGACAGAGAGAGAGAGAGAGAACCAATAACTTCATGGGGCGGTGTAGTGTGTTGTCTGTGTAATAAAACTGTTATTTGGACCCCTGAGTCGGGTTTTGCTTTACTATGGTTTGGCCCTGCTCCACTCGCTGCTCCTCACTCCTCTAACTTCTGTCTCATTTCTCCCTCTCCTGCTTCTGGCTCACTGCCACCTCCAACACCTGTCTTGAGCTCCTCTCTGTCTCTAACCCCCCTGTTTCTTTGCCACTGTCTTATCCCCACTGCCTTTTCCTTTTCCCCTGAGCAACCAGGTTTCTACCTCAGTTTCTTTCCTGGCTGTTTCCTCCTTGCCACCACTTATCTGCCTGCCCCCCAATATCTCAGCTGTCTGCCTCAGTTTCCAGCCCCAGTCTACTTTAAGTGAAACCAAGCCTCAGCTCCTCAGCCAACTTCTTTGTAGTCCACCGGTTTGAATCCTGGTTCTGGCAACTTTCACTCCCTACACTTTAACTCTCTCTCTCTCACCTTAACCTTCCCCCAAGTATCCCAGGTACCCCAAGCACACACATACACACTGTACCATCCAAGTTAGGAACTTACCTGTGTGTATGTGTAGGTGGGTTGTATGCATGTGAACTGGTATGTGTGTGTGTGTGTATATATATATATATATGGTGTTGTGTGCATGATATACGAATTAATAATCTGTGTCTAACTTTTGGGGTGTATAGAGTATGTACTTGAATTGGTGGTAGGTATCCATGTGCCTAGGCTGGTTTGGATGTGTATGTGCCTGAGCTGGTAGTGTGTGTGTGTGTATGTACCTAATTGATTTGTGACTGTATATGTGCAACTGTGTCACACCCTCCTGTCTAACAGTGCAATATTGAGATCCTGAGAGTTGACCTGACCCCACAGGGCTACAAAAAGACCAACAGATTTGAATGGGGCCCAGATTTGGTCCATTTACAGAAGTACTATCTAACTTGCATCATCATAAACCAAATGAAAATTCAGTCCTTTAACAGTCTCACTATTTTGGTGGTGAGTGTCTCTGTGAAAGAATCAGCAGTTTCAGGGTTCTGAGAACTTTTGTTTTGTATTATACTCGGGGTTCACAACCAGTATAAAAATAAATTCCTCATAAGAGGATTTTATCTAAACAAGAGGGATTTTCTCCACCTGAAAGGGTGAATTAAGGATAGAGCAGACGATCTAGTTTATCCTTCATTTTCCTTGGTTTTGCTAATTTATTTCTGAATCTGAATATGTGAAAAACAAGGAGTTTTATCACTCAATTTCCTCATTTTTCCCATTCTTTATGTAACCTTTTATGAAAAACATAAAACCATTTAAACTATGTGATTTACAACAGAATTAACAGTTAGGCAAATATTTATTTAGGCATCAACAACACGTGCCCCTGCCAGCTGGGGAGGCATGATGGTGCTGGCAGCAGCAGTAAGTGGGGAGCTCCCGTAGAGGCCGCTGGAGGCAGGAGTGGAGGGGCAAGTGCTGACCAGTGGTTGGCAACCACCCACAGATGCCACTAGCAGTGGTGGTACTGGTGGCACCTTTTCATAAGGGTTGCACCACCATGCTCACCTGTGTACACCCCCTACATGTAGCCAATGTATTTTGAAATTCAGTTTCAAGACAATGTTGTTGCTGATTTTCTGAAGACACATTATCTCTATGGCCAAAAAAATACTGAGGATCACCAGTCATATTTACTGTCTTTAGCTGGAGTTCTGCTCACTTACAATTAGTAAAATAAATTATATTAATTGAGGAAATATTGCAAACTTGGGTGTGAAATTTTCACATATCTAACTTATTTTCTATTTAATAGGAGCTGCATTGTTCAATTTGTATGGAAATCAGGAGAATTATTTTGGACAATGGAGCAGGGGCTGGGAGCTCCCTCTGGCTGGGACAGGGGGCATTGTCCCACTCGG